>NC_079497.1:96711543-97026650 GCF_030052815.1 Hevea brasiliensis
TGACTTCAACATGGCCCTAATCCTCTTAATTGTCCGGACCGACATCGATCACCGGAATAGTGATTTGCACAGGACTATGCATGTAGGGGTGTTACAATTCTCCCCCCCTTAAAAGAAATTTTGACCTCAAAATTTTGCCCACTGTCAGTCCTTAATCTCCGTATGTTTTGTTTTCTCATATCTCTCTCATATTTCCATGTAGCCTTATAGTCTGAATGATGGTCCATAGCACTTTAGCTAATAATATTTACATATCAATTGCTCACCTCGTGTGCCAAGTTCCTTATGAGCTTTTGTCATAAGTTAAATTTGAATTCATTTCAATTCTAGAGGTAAGCAAATCTTTGTGCTAACGGATCCTCTTTTTCTAAGACCCCATGTGGTCCTATGAAGTGAGGACTTAGTTTCCTTTTCTTATCGAATCTCATGATCATCATATCATCCACGCTATATTCATATCCATTTACTTTAAGTTTACATAAGACTCTTGACCACTTGATGCAACCTTCAATCGATTTTGAGTAATATGAGTCTTTTCGTACTGTTGTTTTATCAATTATTTTTCTTTAATATCATTCCTAATAAATCTGCTATACTTCAATATTACTCTGATCTGATTCTCTGATAATTCTAGTCAGCACTCTCATTGACATTCGTAACATTTCTTTGTTACATTTGAACCAACTATTCAAATTTTTACTTCCACAACTCTTTTATCTATCGATATTCTATAGCTTATTTTTCGCTGATTTGAAATTAGTGTTTTCTTTTCTACTTAACCATAAACTAGCCTCTAATATATTAAGAAGCGGGTTTACAAAACTCTCTTTTTTCTGTTGTTATATACCAATCATAATCTAGTTATTATGGTCCGCACAATAGAATTATGCTCTCTCTAAGAAATCCCTGGCCAAATTTTTTTTTTTACATCACTATCCTTATTAGAACATTGTTTCACAATTATTTCGTAAGTTATAATTATTATCTATATCATTCAGTCTTCTGTAGTCTTATAGTGATTCCTAACGCATCGTAGCTCGTGTTAGATAACCGAGTCAGTGACTCTAGCCATCTTATAACTATAACATTTCGATATTCTAACTTTAGAGTTTTAAATCCTTAAGTAGGATTTTCAAACTCATTTCTAATAATAAAATTCTGTCCTGGCATAATTATACTAAAACAGATGCCGTTTGCAAATATCCTTACCTTAGTGCACTATCGGGTAGTACGTAGCTCTACACAATAATCCCAAATCAGTACTGTAATCTGCAGCTTACAGTACAAATATCAAGAGCATTGCATAGTTACTACGATACATCCCAATAGATTCAACTTTCTTATATCTCATCCTTTTAAAACTTATATCTTATTCTGATTACGGTACTCACTAACATTTATCAGTGGTAATACCTTTGTCCTCATCTAGGATAGCTATATTATTATAGTTCACTTTTAGGTCTTTTTACCTTGCACTAAATAGGCACAATAATTAATTCTATAATTTATTGTATTCTAGGGGCCGTCTCTCCTTAGCAATTGCTCCAAGACTGATTTCAATCACAGTTATTGTCATAGTCCTTATCCTAAAAGACTAGTCACTAAAGAATCAAAATTTATTTCTATGCAAAGAAATAGTAGCAAAATATATAATTTTTTCTTCCAAAAATTAAAAACATACCGACAACTATGTCTGAAGTCTCTACTTCTCTCTCTTGATGCGTGAGGTACACTCGAGTTGGTGTACTACTCCATTCAGGTTGATGTCTTATGCCTTGGCTGTCAGTAACACCGCCTCTATCTCTACTGCTGCCTCCACTAACTATCTGTGAACCTCTGGAAGCAGAACCTTGGACTAATCCTTCTGGTGTAGTATGTTGCATAGGTCGACATACCCTAGTACAATCTCTGGCAAAATGCCCACATTTACCATAATTGTAGCAGGCTCCAGTGGCTTTACAACAAATGTCCCCATGCAGTTTACCACAGGAGTCGCAGATACGAGGAGGATAGGAACTTTTAATTGTTCGACGACTGGATCTTGGTGGCTTCTGTTCTGATGATCCGCCTCTGTCATGCTTAGGAGCTCGGGGTCCCTCAAAATCTTTTCTCTTTTCCAAATTACTACTCGAACTCTGACCCATAGATTTCTCACTCTTCTCTATTTCATGTTTCCCTTGTGGGGGTTAGGTTTGCGCTTGGGCTTGGGCTGACAGGTTATCAGCCATCTGCTGAAAAAAAAAAGGCCATTTGCTGGGCCATTTGTGCGGTAATTTGTATAGGTGAGGCTAGTACAGTTGGGCTTTTGACACTCTGAGGAGCTGGGGCTTCACCTTGTACTTTCGCCATCACAGACTGTTCTATTGTCTCATCCTTCTCTTCCATATCTTTTCACAGCATTTCCTATCTCCTCAACAACCAACACAAAGAGGTTTCTCCCCGTTAGTTCAAATTTATGATGTAAATGTACTATATGTATTAAACATTTGAGCATTTGTATTTACCAAAAATTATTTCAAATTCACAGTTCAAAATTTACATTAAAACTTGCTCTGATGCCATTAAACATGTCACACCTTACTCTTCGTAAGATGTAACATGATCCCGTAGTACACTTAATGAATTACCGTACTTCGCCTACCGGTAACCCATTAAATATACTATAAGGGATTTTAAAACAATTTCTAATCATTTTTATAGTGGTGGGAACGTTGAATATTTATTAAAAAGCCTTTAATTGAAATTTCGGTCATTGATCAAATCCTCGATTAAAATCTGGTGTTACGAACATTTTTTAAAATTTTGACAGAGTGCCGGCTGTATTTTGATAAAACAGTTCTTCAAAACCTGAAAAGAAAAACACTCCCAATATAGTTTCTCAACCACAACTCCAATAAACTCAATTTCATCTTCCAATTCAATACAAGCAATTCAATACAAGCAACTCAATTCAATTTTCAAGTCAAACTCATCATAAATGAAACAATTCATTCATTACCAAACTCAGAAAGAATTTTGAATATTTTATTCATTAAGGTAATAAAATTAATATTACAAAACTATACAGGTAAATAAAAATCTCAAATTTATATTACAATAATTTGTATTTAATTACATACCACAATATTTTACAAGAATTTTTGTACAACTGCTCAAATAATTTACATACATATTATTACATGAATACATCAAAATCTAATATATAAGCATATACCTATGATATACCCGGAGCTAGTCCCAATATGTCTTCAAGGAATCTTACTTAGCTGCTCTATATTTCTTTCACCTGCGACAATATACAAAGCTATCGCTGAGCGGTGAACTCAGTGGTGCACAACTATAATTTAAAACATAATACACTATACTTTGACAAAATTATAGCAGAGAATTTGGACATCTTGAAATTCATCAAATCAAAGTTAATATTTTCAATGATACAAATCAAGTATTTAAATGACATTGATCAAGAAATTCAATTTAGCAATCATAACTGAACATTTAAAATAATTCCATCAATTTATGGAAATAAAGAGAAAATTTCACTAAAATCAATTATGTACAATTCTCATTTTAAAGATCACCATTGCTCATTTTCCAAAAACCATTCTTAATCTCACTAATTCTATGCAAGACTAATCTGTAAGGGCCATCTTCGAAGTGATTCTCACTCCCTATGATTGGGGAGATCGAATCGTTGTGCACATTACATCCACACAATAAATTACTTCCGAAAAGGGCCAAGTTAAACTTAGATCTAGCCTCTGATAAGAGGAGGATCTAAGCATATGCACGTACTGTGGTAATAAAAAAAAAAAAGCTAACTCTAGTGTCTCTTCAACAAATGAGGGACAGGTAATAACATGTCGAGCATTTGTAGTGAGATATAAAACAATCTCGTAAATTTCATTATTCTTTTCGTGAGCATAAAATTCACAATACAATTCAATTCAATATCAATTTTAATATCCAATAATTTTTATGCTCATCACAATTCAAAACATATTTTATCCATTTCCCCTGTAACCATATTCCAATCATAATTTTCAAAAGCAAAATTCTTTTCAATCCATAATAACAATAAAGTCATAATTTAACCATTTCCCTAAACTAAACTCATTCATAATGTAACACATTTTCGTAATTGTTGAAATAAGTTCAATGCTTGAGAAACATAATACATAAAGAAAATAAACTCATTTAATCAAAGGAAATATGCAAAACATTATAAATGGAAAACTAGTTGTGCACAAACCTCTTTTGTTAATTCAATTTACTTCAATTTTCGTTTTTCCTTCGAATATCCTTTTCCAACTGAAACACATAATTTAAAATGCTTTAGCATCCATTCAATCCATTTCTAATAATTAATTCAAATAATTTGTTTGCAGATTTATCCTACTCATTACAGTTCTTAAATTCGGTCCTTTACATTTTTGTGTATGGTGACACTATTCATGACACTATTCAAGTCAAAATGTTGACTTTTTCATATTTAAGGGGTATGTTAATTCTAATGACACCCACATACCACATTTTGAGTGTCAAATTGGTTGGCATTGGTTGCCATTTCAATTTCTAAGCTTCCTAAGAGACATTGTAAATTTTCAATTTTGGGTCACTATTTTCTACTGTTTCATTGGTCTGGTTACTGTAGGAATTTGGCTAAATGTCCTTCATCAAAGTTGTTCCTTATTATCTTAGATTTAATTTCCTTTTTGAATCACTCTATTTAGAGTTTTTTTTAGCTCAAGTTATGCCTATTTTTCTAAGGCTGGCCGGATTGGTTACAATCCAGAATTCTGGGCACAATTCTGGTTCTGGTAATTTTGGTATGCCGATTGCAGCTCACCTTTCGGATGGGTTATGGTCAGAATGTTAGTTTGTGTTCTTCATAAAAGTTGTAGTGCTATGTCTCAGCTTTCCATCAGTATAAAATTCAGGTCATTTGGACCTTCCTACACCATGTTATGGCCAAATGAACAAATACTGTTCATTTGGTCATTTTTATAGTGGTAGTGTGCCAATTCCGTGTTTGACCTAATTGTTCACTAACTTAGAGTCACTTTCAAGGCAAGATTTCCACATGAAAATTGTGGCATTATGTGTCAAATTTCATTTCCAATTGGCTTCACACCAATTGGAGTGGCAAATTTTCAGTTTTGGTCCTTGAAGTGGACCTTGGTCTGGCTGTCCAAAATTGGACCCCTACCTATCCGAATTTGGTTTCACTTCTCACCATTCCAACACACCCTAATTGGTCCCAATTAACCATTTTGAGTCTCAATTAGTCAATTTACTTCAATTTCAAAAATCCTTAATTTTTCTCCCAATTTTCCCTAAGTCAAGAACCCTAATTTTCTAAATTCCTCAATTCATGCAATTTCACTTTATTAATCATGTCTACTACTCCATATAGTCTCAATTTTATGTTCAATTCAAATAAACACCATCAAACCCTACCCTAACCATGGCTGACCGAATCCCTCTATGTCCCATAATCAATCATTTTATTTCAATTGTCAACAATATTTAACTTAGTTAAATTATCTAATCATGCTTATAAAGAGAAGATTAGAGAATTTCTTACTAACCACTTTATGTAGCTCTTCCTTCTCCTATTTTTCCACTTCTTCCTTGAATTTTTCTTTCTCCAATCTTCTTACGAAGGCTCAATTACAAGGTTTGACTAACAAATCTTCAAATTTTATGGCTGAATTTTGAGATTTAAGAAGCTTCAAATGAGCTTCAATGGTGGAAAATGGAAAATGAGAGAGAGGAGTGAGAGGGAATGGACGGCCAAGGGAGGAAGAAAGCCAATTTTTATTCTTTTTTTTTTCTTATTATGTGTATTTATCCTAAATTTAACTTAGTCAAATTAAATAAGTAATTGATAATTATTTATTGAGTCAAGCATGATGTCATCATGATGATGTCAAAATCCTCATTTTAATTTCTTTTCTTTTCCTTTTATTTTTTCATAACTTCTTCAATTTAATTATATATTTCACAAATTTTAATTTCTCACATTTTATTAGACAGTTAGGTAATGAGTCACCTTTAGGAGTGAATTGACCAATTTGCCTCTCGCCGGTCTGATCCGGTTTGCCAATAATTTAGTATTTCTTCCGGAACCCAAACCTAATTATTTGATCTACTTATCAACTCTTTTCTGTGAATTTCTCTTTTTCACTATCTTTGCAATAATTCTTAGGACTGCAGTGTCACAATGTCCCGTACGAAAATAGGGTATAACTAACCTCGCAGTCACTTCTCGGTACCGTCACCCATCGCTGTGAGCCCCGGCTCATTTAACCCATTGTGATTTGTTTTCTAAATTTTCATTTCATCATCATATAGTGGCTATTTATTTTTATGCAAGGCTTTTCTAGGTGACTTAAACATGGTCCTAATCCTTTTATTTGTCCGGACTGACACCAGTCACCGGAACAGTGATTTGCATAGGACTATGCATGTAGGGGTGTTGTAATACTTTTATTAGTTATTTTATATATAACAGTAATAATTAGACATAGTTTTACTAAACGCTTAGGATATATCAACTAAAATCAGCTATCAGCTATCAATTATCCTCTATCAGCTATCAGTTGTATCTACCAGCTAAACAAAACAGGCCCTAAAAGTCATCTTATATCCTTAAGATAGGAAATAAAATTAAGAGCATAAATGTTTGGAAATATGCCATTGCGAGTTAAGTTAGAATTCCCACATTGAAAAAAATTGAAATAAGTGAAGAATATATAAGTGAGGACTCATCGTGAAGTTTTGAGTTGTACATGGTGTCAAACACAAGAGTATATTCTTTCACAAAACCCATTAAAAAGGATTTTCCCTAAGCATTTTAGGTTCTCCATACTTTAACAAGTGGTATCAAAGCTAATAGCTTGATAGCAATGAGTATGGAGATGGCAGTCTATAATTCTCATGCATGGTCTTCCCACATATGTGGACAAAAGAGTAAGAAAACTCTCCATGAGCCAATGGAGTGGTGACTCTTGGTAAAGAAATACCAAGGCACTCAAAAAGAAGAGTCGACATTTGATGACAGATATCGTGGCTCATGAAAACACATGCTTTAGGAGGAGCATAAATAATTGATAAGAAATAAAGGCTTTCGTTTGAGGGAGAGTAGCTCCAGTAAAGTCCACTGTGGAAAAGACATACACTGAAAGTGAAAATTTGTTAGAAAATATGCAAGTGCAAGTTAAGTTTAAAATTTCACATTGAAAAGAAATAGAATAAGTGAAGAACATATAAGTTAGATGATCCACAGACTCATTGCCTTAAGATTTTTGTAACACACTCACATTAGATAGTTTTGTACATTCAACTGTTCCGGTGGCTAATGTCTGTTCGAATAGTTAGAATGCTTGGAACCACACTTAAACTACAGTGAGCAGTCATGTTTTAAGTTAATAAAGATCAAGTAAGAGTAAAGGAAAATAAAAGAAATGGAGTATAAATTGGTTAAATGAGCTTAAGTTTCCGACGATGGGTGACCTATCCGGGAAGCGACAGTGAGTGCAGTTGTCACTCTAAATTCGTGTGGAACCTTATAAAATTCTTAATTAAGGATTAATTGAGGAATTATTGGGAATTAATAAATCAAAGAAATAAAAAGGAAATAGGCACAAATAAGTAAATCAAAACCTAAGAGACCATCGGGTTATAGACTTGATCGGTATTAGTAAAAAGATAGACTATAACCCGATGAAGGGCATTTTGGTCAATTCACTTGAAGAGTTAAATTTTGACCTAAATATCAATTAAAATGAGTGAGACTAATATATTGAAATAGGAATTAATTAAGTAATTGGTGTATGAAAATTTAGAAGGGACATAGAAGGAATTAATAAGATTGTAAAAATAATAATAATTAAAATTATAATTTAAAATTAAATTTGGATATTTATATATATAAGACAAAATGCATTAAAAATTAAACAAATTTTCATCTTCTTCCTCCCTTTCATACCGTCCACCTCTCTCTCTCTCCTCACCACTAATTTTCCTTCATCAAGTTTCCCAAACCTTATAATTCCTTCACTATTTCCATACAAAATCCATAGAAAACCTTGAATCAACCCTTGAATTGAAGAAAAGGAGCAAAGAAATTCAAGGAAATTGAAGATTTGGGAGATTTGGAAAGTGACCATTTGAGGTAAGTGAAGCTTTAAGATTAATTAGTTATGAATTGGTGAAATTTAAGTTTGATTGTAGGAATTTTGATAGAAATTGATGGAAATTATGTATGATTTGAAGAAATAAATTTTGGTCAAGGGTTTTGGAGTTAGGGTTTTTGAGTTTTGATGAATTCAATTTGATTTCTATACTTGAATTGAAGTAGTAAGCATGATTAGGCAATTGAATTGGATTGAAATGGGAAGATGACAATTAGGGTTTGTATCAAATTAGGGTTTTGATGGTATGAAACCTAATTGATGTTATTAGATGTGTATTATGACCATTTGAAGTGCATTTATTAAGAAACAACTTTGGTTTGGTCAAAAAATTAATGGAATTGAAGTCGTGTTTAATGTGTCATAGATGTTAAATCTGGACAGCTTGAGTCCAGTGGGGTTATTAGCTCACCACTTGAGCTACATAACTCCAAATAAGGTGAAACCAACGAGAAATGAAACCTAAGACAATATGCTAAAACTTTTATGTAGGGCACTTGACCAAAATGGCCAGAAGGTACCTCAATTAGGGCTAGAATCTAGCAATGAAAATCTGGAACTTGGAAAATTGACCAAATGAACAGTACTTACTTAATTAAGCATAACTCACCCTACAAAACTCCAAATTGAGTGAATCTTGAACCTTTGTAATATGAGATATAGGAGAACAATTCATATAAAGACTATAATGCCAAATTATGGTTGTAACCCACCCAAATTAGCTAAACAAAGTAGGACTAGAAACTTGACTGGATTCTGGAACTAACCTGGAAACCTGAGAAATAGCCACTTGAACAGTTTTAGCAAAATGGCCATAACTGAAGCTACATAGATGCAAATTAGGCGATTCCAAAGGCAAAATAACCATAAGACATAGAGCTACAACTTTCATGTTTTGACCTAGGCCCAGATATGAAGGCCAAGTAGTTAAAATGTTAAAGTAAGTTAAAACTTGAAAACTGAAATTTCCTACAATTCAGCAATTTTGCCTTATGACCTCTAGGTAGTAAACAAAGTGTAGACACCATATTTTAGCCTACCTTGGAAGGAAAGGTTCTTTTAAAATTGAAACTTTATTATCCGTTCTCGACCGATGTCCCAATCACAGGTAGCTTTTCTGAACTTACCGATGGCTCGTCTTTGGAACAAATCGATCTCACGCTCAACTAAAATTGCTTTCCGATCCCTTGGTCTTTATCAAATTAGTTCGAGTCAATATTGGATCTCTGGACCATCCAATCTTACCTGCTGTTGTTCTTCGATCTCTCTATGTACAAATACTGCAAAATTCCATTTGACTAATCTTGTGATTGGGCTTCTCGCTTGAATTGTCCAGATATTCCTCAAATGAAGTTAAGGTTTTTATCCAGTCTAATAATGGTTCTGACCTTAAAAGTTCAAGTCAATGTCAAATCTTTGCAATTATAATATTCTAAAGTTCCATTCGATATTTGGTCATGGCTCCATCCATCTTATGTTCGCGTGTAATGTTTTTTTGATCTCTTGGAGTAATTTGATATCTTTTGATTAATAGTCACTCTCAGGTTTAATGTTCAACTGCATTTAATTAATTAAGTAGTCAGACAATTTGGTTTGGATGCTTTCCGATCTTATCAAGAAATTGAACATAAAAGACTTCAATTCATTTCAAAATAAAAATGTACAAGTCATTCGGTAGGAGGGTCTCCCCTAACCTGGTCTCCGGGTACATTATCAGTTCTATCATCCTCTCTCTCTCTTTCAAGCTCCTCCTCGCTCTCCTCTTCACCTCTAGGGACAAGATCCACCATCCAGGAGAAGTTTCCTCAGGATAGCGCCTTACAAGCTCGGCTAGAAGATCGCAATTAGCATTCACATAAGCACCAGCTTCCCTCACCACGGCCTCTTTTTCTTTCACTTTGATCTCCTCGGTAAGGCGAGTGACATCGGCAATTTGGCAGGCCCGAGCTTCTTCGAGTTCCTGCTCTAGTTCAGCTTTCCTATCCTCATAAGATTTCATCCGACCCTCAATCTCGGCAACGTAGTCTTGAGCAGAAGAAAGTTGGGCTTTCGCGAAAGCAGCGTCCTGGACCGCATTCAGAATTTCTTGTCTGAAGAGATGAGCCTTTTCTCTGATTATATGTTGATTCACAAGGCTTTCTACGCTCAAGCTCATCATTTAAGCTAAGAGGTCGTCAATCCTATCTAGAGTCAGCCTATTCCGATCGTCCTGAAAGCAGATGGTGGCACCTAAAACCTTAGCCAGGCCAGGATTCCCCCAAACCGAGCAATTCTTCTCTAGCGAGTGGATGAGGACCTGGGCACCATGAGAGAGGGTCCTCACAGCAGGTTGGGAAGACCTTCCTTTTGCACTTGAAGAAACCAGTGGAGGGGGTGGTTCATCTTGTTGAGGAGGGGAAGGAGCGATCTCTATATTTGGGGTCGGTTATCTTGAAGGTTGGGACGAAGAGCCCAGCACTTCTACCGAGTCTCGCCCTGGCGTCTGGGATATAGCAAGAATCTTCATTTCTCGCACTTTTCGGGAGACCTCCCTTTTTCGCTTACTGCTCTCCTTCATGCCCTCGCCTCCAGCCATACCTACACAAAAAACAAGTTAGTGAGATCACCTAAGTTAGGAGGCTAAAGATTTAGGTTGTACTGATCCAGAGTCCAAGGTCAGAGTGCTGCAGCTCATAATCCTCATGGGCGATCATTTGCATTAGCCACCACTTCAGTTCGGCCATAACTGCATCTAAACATGAATACTTGTGAGTAGCCGCCTGATCCTTCAATTCCTTTACCATGACGTCCTCGTCTCTATTTAGGGCAATCTTCTTTGGAATTGAAGGGACCAGGTACTGCCAATTGCGCGGGATACCCTCAAAGCCATTCGGGATCTTACTCCTCAATATGAAGAACTGATTCTTCCAATTTTTCAACGAAGAAGGGAGATCGGTAAAAAACCCACAGTGTGGCTTGGCTTGGAAAAACCAATACTTGTCATCCTTTCGCCGAGCAAGCCTATGCAACTCAGTAAAAACCTTTGCTGTAAGCTCGAGCTTTTTAGCTCGGCATAAGCCTCTGAAAGCCACCAGAGTCCGCCAAGAGTTTGGATGCACTTGGGCTACGTATACATGATGGAACTTCAAAATGGCTCTAAAGAATTTGTCCAGGGGGAACCGAAGCCCGGCCTTCAGTTATTCTTCATATACCATGATCATGTCATTTTCTTTAAAAAAATGATCAGCTCGGAGATCTCCATGACCTCTGATGAGCTCGAAGGAGTCAGTCCGAAGGTTGTGTTCTTGACTAATGGACTGCAGATCGGTTTCCTTGAGGACCGATGGCAACTCATCCACGAGTAAGTTTTCTTTCCCTGAAGAAGATGCTTATTTTGACTTAGCCACCCGACTGTGGGCTGAGATAGAGGTTGTAGAAGGTTCGGGTTGCCCGCTCGGCCTGACCGCCTCAACTTCGTCCGATGTCCATGAGATATGAACGGGTATAAATAGAGGGAGTGTTGAAATCGCTAGGGGAAGGTCTGAAAATGACATAAGGAAACAAATAACTAACCTTTCCCCTATTTATACCGTTTGAGCATTAAATGCTCACGAAGTCCTAAGTGACGCATCGGTTAGCGGGACCGGGCCACCTCCATGACACGTCACAAGAAGGTTACAGAAACATAGTGAAAAGGTCGGATAAATGAGATCGGTTAACAAAGGTCATCGGATTGAACAAATTTTCAAACCCACAGATCGGCGAATGGTGATTCGTCTAGGGATCAGATCGGGTACATTTATCAGAGATCGAAAAAATAACCAATGCAATAATAAAACAAAAACATTCAAGTAAAATTTCATTTCATTTCCAAAAGATCTGATTACATCATTTAGGCAATCTCAAAAGATCAGATTACATCATTTGGATGATCTCAAAAGATCAGATTACATGATGTGGGCGATCTCAAAAGATTAGATTACATCATTTGGGCGATCTCTCAAAATCAGCACAACATTCTACCTAGCTTAAGACTACTTCGAAGCCTAGAATGCTGGCCAATGTCAAAGCCTAGTCTTGTGGCTGAATCAAAAGATGTGTTTGATCAGAAAGCCAGCAATAAATACTGGGCAGATGTACAGCTCAGGTGGGGTGACTATAACTCTCATGATATTGAGCGGTGTCATTATTGATGTCATCGACCGGAACCGAGCTACAATCGGGACCCTCGAGATGGTAAGGAACCAAGTGAACTTCAAGAGGTGGTCATCGACATTAAGATTGAAATTAGTGGTCCTCTTGTCAGAGATCGATCTACAAGCCATGCCAATGGGCCGACCCGAGATCGGTGCGGTAATTAGTTTCGACCTTGATCAGTTAATTAGTCCAGTTCCCTTACCATCATCGAATGACACCCTCATGAACATCTGATCATCGGAGTTGCTCATTCTCAGGAAATGAACAAACAAAGCATTCGGAAAAAGATTAAAGTGGTTATCATGCAAAGGATTCTTGCCGGAAAAGCCAAGAACTAAAGAATGAAACATTAAAGATTCGCCGGAGAAAGTTGTGAATATGAGAAGGAAAATCCCTCGGCATATATATAGGGCCCTGGCATTTATTGCAGAACTCGAAACGGGCTCATTGGTAATCGAAGAATTTATTACTTTGACCGATACAGGTCAGATTGAGTGGGAGGTTGGAAAATAGTGAGATCAAGAAATAAAAAAAGACTAGATGCAAAAGAAGATAGAGATCGAAATAACAATCTTAAGATGGGTTAGTCATAATAAGATCGGAAGAAATAGGGGACGACCTATAGAGATCGAAGAACGCAGAGGGGTTAAATAACTTCCGATCAGAACTTTCAATTAACTCCCTTCACCGTCAGATCCGAGTTAGTTAAAGCATTGCAGGTATAATCAGATCCTCACCACACATCTCATTTGCAAGGATGCCCTCCTAGCCACCAGACGCCAAACGGTTAAAGCAGCCCTGTGCATCCCGATCTACACCGTTGATTATAATTGTAAGGATGGATCTGCAGCCCTCAGATCAAAAACAGATGATAGATTCGGTGTCTTTTATTCCTAGCCTTTGGATCCATTTCATAAGGCGAGACCCTTGACCATTGGATTAAGGGATGAAAGGACAAATATTCTGAATGGAATCCCGACCCTCCATTTTGATTCTCTTTAATTCTCAAACATCAGATTATGTCCTTTTGAATCCAAGCCTTCCGTCTCCCCCTGATAAGATCCTGACCCTTCATTTTGAACACTAATTCCCTATAAATACCTGCATGCAATACTGTAGAAAGGAGGAGGTGGTGATTATCATGGAAAAACTCTAAACTCTGATTCAGTCTTACTGCATTGCCATTCAAAGCTCTTAAAGTTTTTGAGAAACTTTAGAAACCAATTTTCTGAAGTATTTCATCTAAAAGAGCTCTGAATCCTACGATTTTCATTTTCAGTACCTGTGCACTACCCTATGAACCCATATTCACTCCGCCTTATTCCCACCACTCTAGTATCTGTGCATTACCCTCTGAGCTCAACTTCATTCCGCTTTATTCCCATTACCTCAGGTAAGCTCAAGTCCTTTGGCCGTCCGCCTTCACCTCTACAGGATTTGTAGATACCGGAGTCAGCTCGCCTGTCTCCCCAACTTTCCACAGGTAAGCGCCTAAACTGTCATTTTGTTGAATATCCTTGGTTTGTTTTCTCAAGTCTTCTTTTAAAGTTTTTTTATATATCCAGTCACATTAAATCTCAGAATAGGTTATCTTAGCCCATAGTTATTTCCTTTGTCTTCTTTTTATTCATTCGTAAATTCCATTTATCGTCACCTCATTTTCACTCCTTTCGAAAGTAGATGTTTGAGTCATTGACGACTCGTAAATACTCTAAAGAATATAGGCAGGAGTACTTTAACATGAGAGTTTTTGGTATGAATAAATGAAAAATGATAAAGGAAAAATAGGTGTAACAAAGGTCAAATAGGTTGGAAACAAGATTAGGTCAAACAAATAAGTTATGAGATTGGGCCTTGGAACGAGCCTAGATGATTAGACAATAGATCAGGAATCAAGACAAGTTCGGATCTCGGCTGAGCGACTAAAAAGACATTAGATGTCGCAAACCAAAGAGTTCTGATAAAGCGATCATGCGGAAGATCGGCAAGGAGTTTGGCCTATCATCCACCATCTAGTTATAAAGTCCCGTAGGCTGGGAAAAGCTTTACATAGGGGTTTCTTGTGTCTTAGGTATTTCATTCCCATATAAAAGGGATTAAGAAAGACCCTTTACCTGAATCCCTAGTTCGAAGTTCTTATAAAATGCTGTTCTTATCAATATATTAAGAGATCGGGAGAGAGTTCTTACTCGAACTCAGCCTAATTTTTAACGCAATATATTAAGAGATCGGGAGAGAGTTCTTACTCGAAATCAGCCTAATTTTTAATGCAATATATTAAGAGATCGGGGAAGAGTTCTTACCCGAATTCTCAGCCAAAATCTTAACAAAATATATAGAGATAGGGGGAGAGTTCTTACTTGAAATCCTCCGCTTAAATTTTTAACAAAATACATTAAGAGATCGGGAGAGAGTTCTTACCCAAATTCTCTTAGCTTAAATTCAAATTAAAATATACTAAGAGATTGAGGGAGAGTTCTTACCTGAGCTCTCAAATTAAATTCTTAATACACCAAGGGATCGACGGGAGAGTTCTTCCCAAAGTATCCTGAATATTGGGTTGAGGCCCGATGGAGAGTCCTCCTCAAGGCACTCATATTTATAGGACAAAAATCCCCCTGAGAATATCACAACTTCAGTATTTATATTAACCCCCTAAATACCTATTACACAACACCTATTCACTGAAGGATCATCTCATGTACTCATGTTCTTCGGTAACCCATAATAGTGAAATATCAAACATTCCTTTTATCCGTACAAAGGATTAACATCATCATTCTAACCCCCTAATTATCAATTTCAATTTACAAAGAGCACGACATTAAATCTGCTTACCCTCATTGAGGGACGAGGTGGGGTGCCTAACACCTTCCCCACCCGTATACAGACCCCGAACCTAGAATCTCTGTTTTCAAAGTGGTTTTTAATCTTTACAAATGGTTTTCTTTAATTTCCCTCAAAATTAAAGTGGCGTCTCCTCACTTTTCCCCTTCGGTGAGAATCGTCTGGCGACTGCAAAGTCCTTGCGACAGCTTGGTGACTCCACTAGGGATAGTATCCTTAACCCTGGTTTAGAGGTCCAAAAGCAGATTTAATTTTATGGTCATGTAAATTAAAACTATAATTAGGGGGCTTAACTTATAAAATTCGACAGTCTTAATATATTGATTATTGTTATTCTTTCTAACCATTTTACTTATTTTTATTATCTTATTTGTTACAGCAATCTTCGTCTAAAACTCCCCCCGTACAGGGAAGAGGTAAATATGTCCCTTCACACACTGATTATTTACACAATGTCCTCACACACTTCAGCCCTATACCTGGGCTTTCTTACACTTTTAGGAAATAGGAGGGAGTCATGTAGCGATACCCGTGGGTTTTACCCCGTTAGTATTTGTGAAGGCTTCTGCTCAGATTGGAACTTGTTCCATCTACTGTGATACCCATGGAATTCTCCCGTTAGTATCATGGTGGTGGAATGAGGCCTTGCTGTATACAGTAGGGACAATTTGAAAACCTTTGAGCTTTTAGAACTCGAGCTAAACTATCACATTAGCTGAAAGCCATATTAAACTATCTCGTAAGATAGAACTATCCAATTAGATAGTACTTACTCGGTATTAGGATTTTCCCTATTCGTAGGACAAAAGGGACATAATTGCTCTTGCTTCACTCCCTCATTTACTTTTTAATTTTCTTATGTAATTTAAAGGTAATTTTGAATTATGTTGATAAGATAATCTGCGCACCTTCCTACCTTGATAGGTGTAAAGATATCATCACCTTAATTCAAAATTACCTAAGTTTATTCTGCTGACCTACTTTCTACAGGTATTGTAAACTGGTGTCTGTAAAGGATAAACAGAAACTTTAAAATGGCATCCTCAAGTCAGTCAATTGAAGGAGTTTCAAGGCAAGAACAGAATGCTAAACAATGGTCCAGACTAATTCATTATTCAAAGTCCCTACAGATTGATGACATAGGGGTAGACATTTGCCCATTACCTCTATTTGATCCAAGTAAGGTTGAGGTTAGAATGACTGGTGTTGAGGATTTATCCAGCAGTTGAAAATCACTTCCCGATTATGCAAAGTAAAGTTTGAGAAAAAGTATGGGAGGATTGCAACTTTGATACGGGTCAGAGTAAAAGTTCCTGCATTAAAAGCCATGCTATCAACTTGGAATCCCAAGTATAGGGTGTTCTCCTTCAGCGATATTGATACAATTCCCACTATAGAGGAATATCAGGCGCTGCTAGAAATCCCTTATGTGGCACAAAATCGGATTTATCTACACCTCGAGCATAGGTAGACCTAGAAACGGTTCATGCATATACTTGGAATCTCTACAGAGGAAGCAAAGGCAAAGGAAACCATCAAGGGAAGCACACATGGGTGGTATTAGGCTTACATCAAAAAGCATTTGGATATGCATATTCAGAGCAGGCAATGGGAATAGGCTTCGTTGGCACTAGCTTTGGGAATTTATGGCCTGATCTTATTTCCTGGGCCTTTGGGAGTTATAACTTACAGCGTTACGGAGTTGTTTTTGGCGGTAGAGAAGCAAAATGTTAACCCAATACCTGCCATCCTCATGGAGACCTTTTTGACTCTAACGTATTACCGATGACAGGGAAAGGGAACCATCAAGTGTTATTTCCAATTGCTACATCTTTGGATCCTCAGCCATATCTGTCCTCTAGAAACTAAGGGATTAACCTGGTATCTCGACCAGCCTCTCATTGAAAAGATGGCTAAATTGGCAATAAGTCCAAAGAATGAACTACAATGGCAAGAGCAGATCTAAGCTTCAACAGTCACAACTATTGCTGGAGGAAGTTGTGGACTATGGGCCAGCCTATTTTGTTCAGTATGGGGGATAATCACTTGGTACTTTTGATAGGACTAACCGGGTGAACAAGTTACATCCCAGCTTTGGTAATGAGGCAATTCGGTTCAACCCAGTTCACGCCCAATGTTGAAGGGTTTCATCAAGCTCATTTCTATCATGAACCCAGCAGAGAGGAAGAACTAAAACCATTTCGCAAATCCTAGGAAAAGGTCACCTTGATTGAACGGTCGCCTAAAGGGCCAAGCACCATGGAAGATTATCTCAGATGGAGAAAAAGTAGGGATAAGGGATATCGAGTTTCTGAACTAGTAGAGCCTAAGGGAAGCACGCCTCATCGAGAAGTTCTTTCAGAAGAAGTTAGTGCCAAGTTGGTTAGCCCTCTACTGAATTCGACTGTCGAGAACCAGCAATTGCAAGAACGTATAA
Source organism: Hevea brasiliensis (assembly GCF_030052815.1). Taxonomy (NCBI): domain Eukaryota; kingdom Viridiplantae; phylum Streptophyta; class Magnoliopsida; order Malpighiales; family Euphorbiaceae; genus Hevea; species Hevea brasiliensis. The sequence goes on from NC_079497.1 coordinate 96,729,202, forward strand.
GGCAGTTAGAAGACCAATAGAAAATCTTGAAAAAGGAGGTAAAGAGGCTCAGGGAAGAAGTAATAGTAGGAGAAGCAAAATTTGATGGACAGGAAATACAGTGGGAGAAAGAAAAGACCTTGCTTCAAAGCGCAGTGAGAGAGGTAGGAGTCCAGAATGGCAAATTATAGGAAAAATTGGAATATCAGGAAATACTTATGGAAGACTATAAACAAGAAAGCAAAAAGAAGAAACTTGAATTGAAGGAGCAGGTACAACTTATTAATGACATTTTGAAAGAATGTGCTAAAAAAAGGAAAGAAAAGGAAAGGCAAGCAACCCTTCATCAAGATCTAAGAGAAAATGTTGACCAATTAGAAAGAATGATAGCACAAGGGAAACAAGAACTACTGCCAGAATCTGAGTATGCCTTGAAGACATTCAATCCTGCCAGATAAGAAGAAAGACTCTATGAGTACCTCAAAAGATGTCATTGTATTTTAAAGAGTTTTCCTAAACCTAGGCAATAGCAAGAATGCTATGTATGAACAGATTGTTAATGAATTGTTTGAATCATGTTTAGCAAAATATGAATGAATAGTATAACTTCTGTGGGAACTATCCTTGTTAGGGTTAAACGAAAAGAAGAATGCATCATATGGACAAGCATCATAGACACGCATACGATCCCATCATTCACTGTTGGACTATCGAGTGATACCATGATAAAGTTGACACAATTCACCTTCTGCAAACTTCATTTTGGCGGTTATTTGCCTCCGTATCCTTTATCTAGTTAGGATCTTTAACTGTAATTGAATTTAAAACTAATAAAAAACTTTCCACAGGAAATCAACATTGCTCCAAACAAAGCAAACCCGATTGAGCAAGCAGTTCAACCAAAAAGAGTTTACTTAACAAGGTCCCAAGCAAAGAAGATAATGGAAGACCAGGAACAAGTGCAGAACCTATAAGGACAAGTTTTGGAATTGAGAGACCAAGTCTCAAAGTTAATGAAACTAATGAGGGAGATGTCCCAGAGCAAAGAAACCATTCGACCTACACCAAAACCAAATCTACTAGTAATTCCCCCACTCGTAACAACGGTTGATTCCCATCAAGTTTCAACCTCTTTCACCTTTCAGGCTCCTATTCCTGATCCGACAATCACTGTCAGTCCAACATTCCCAACTAATGACTTACCCGTTTCTTATTATTCGGCTATCTCAAACGCTGAATTTCACCCTTCCATACCAATCCATTTAGTTTACCTTGCAACTAATTTCCCAACCAGAGGCATGGCTTATGTAGTAGGGGGTGAAAATAAAAAAAAAGAAAATGAGAAGTTATCTGCTCTAGAGGAAAGACTAAGAGCTATAGAAGGCTTGAACATGTATGGTTTAGTTGATGTATCTTCACTGAGATTGGTACCAGATGTAGTAGTAACATTTAAGTTTAAAGTCCTGGATTTCGACAAATATACCAAAAATTCAGATCCCCGCATCCATTTGGCCACTTACGTAGCCAAAATGTCCGCCCTCACGGAAGATGACAGACTTTAGTCCATTTCTTTCATGAAAACCTCTCTGAGGTATCCTTACAATGGTGCATATAGCTGGATAGGAGTAAACTACGCTCCTGGAAAGATTTGGCTAATGCTTTCCTCAAGCGGTACAAATTCAATTGCGATATCTCCCCGACACGAAGAGACCTTCAAAATTTGGTGCAGAAGGAGATAGAGAGCTTTAAGGAATATGCACAGGGATGGAGAGAGAAGGCAGCTGAGGTATCCGATTACTAATAATGAGCTTTGCTCTCTATTCATCGAAACCCTGAAGGCCCCGTATTTTAATTTAATGATCGGAAATACGTCCAATAGCTTTTTTGACATTATCCAGGCCGACGAAAGGATTGAAGCTAACCTCAGGTTAGGAAGGTTGCAGGAATTGACTGGAGAAAACTCTACAAAAAAAACCACTAGTTTCAGGAAAAAGAAAGAAGGTGATGTACACTCTATCACCAGGCAAGCTCAACCACCGCTCCCTCAAAATAACTTTCGACCATACCCTCCAATTCAAGGTCCAATGATAGCAAATGTTTTTCCCCCTTTTCCAAATTATCCTCACCCTCGCCCGCAATATCCACCTTAAGCTACTTACCACCCTAAACTGCCTGCTCAACCTATTCAGTTAAGACCACCTGCTCCTCAAACCAACCCAAGACCACTAAGGAATCCTGATTTGCCTCTCCCCCTTCCGCTCAGTGAAATCTAACGATACCTATTGGGTATAAATCAGATAGTGCCCATTCCCCTTACCCTGTTCAACCACCATATCCTAGGTGGTATGACGCTAATGCCCGATGCAAATATCATGGTGGGGCAGTGGGGCATTCAACCGATAATTGTGGAGCTCTTCAGGGGAGGGTACAAGCTTTGATTAGAAATGGATGGTTAAAAATTGAGAGAAATGGCTCTCTTCCCAATGTTACTTCAAACCCATTACCTAATCATGATATAGGGAATGGCGTGAATGTGATAGAACCTTGGGATGAAAGATCAATCTTGGAGGTAAATCAGCTGATTCCGCATTTCAATGAGCTTTTCACAATCGCGGTAAGAGAGGGATATGTATGCCTGCAGGGATCTGGGTCGACAAGTGATCATCATAATTCAGGATGCCCCTACCATGGAGGAGCGACCGATCATGAGTTGCACAACTGTGATGAATTCAGGCAGGAAGTTCGAAGAATGCTATCACTCAGAATTTTGAGATATCAGCGGAGGTCAAGGATAGAAGATGAAGTGAACATAGCCAGAATTGGCCGAGATACCTCTACCCCCAATCCAAGAATAGTCTTTTCCACTCCTAACACCCCAACATCACTAGTATCACCAATAACGATCATTGAAACTCCGCTTCAACTCCCAGTCACTAATACCCATGCAGTGCCTTGGAATTACAATCTCCAAGTATTTAATCAGAGCGCATCCAGTAGCATTTCAATTCCTACCCTCAACTATACCTACACTCAACCTATCACCTCTCCTAAGCCATGCTTCGCCCCACACGAGCATTTTAAGATGACCTATACAGGGCCCTCCAATAATACTACTCCCCAACCAAAGCTAAAACCTGTCACAACCAGTAACTCGCTCCCACAAGATCAGGAAATAGAATTTATAACCAGGAGTGGGAGATGTTACGAAAATGATGAAGCAGAAAAGAAGAAAGGGAAAGTAAAAATGGGAGAGTCACAAGAAAATATGGAGGAAGGGGCTGTAAGTGTTGAGAAAGGGGAATCTAGTGAAAAGAAAGAAGAAGAGGAACTGTTGCTGCTAATCATGAAACAAAGTGAATATGATGTCATCGAGCAGTTCAGAAATAGACCCTCTCAAATTTCCTTACTGTCATTGATATTGAGCTCAGAAATACATTGCCATGCCTTACAAAAAGTTCTAGACCAGGCCTTTGTGACCCCCGATATCACACCGGGGCAATTTGAGAAGATAGTTGGTCAAATTCAAGCATCCAATTTTGTCACTTTCTCGAAAGATGAAGTAGACCCGGCTAGCTTGAAGCATACCAAAGCTCTGCATGTGACACTTAAGTGTAAGGTGTGCATAGTCGCTAAAGTTCTGATTGATAATGTATCTGCCCTCAATGTCTTGCCTAATGCCACATTGGCGAAACTACCTGTTGATCTATCAGTCGTACGCCAAAGTGCTATGGTAGTAAGAGCCTTTAATGGTACAAAGCGAGAGGTATTAGGGGACATCGATTTGCCACTTCAGATTGGGGCATGCACTTTTAACGTCACATTCCAAGTAATGGATATTGAGCCAACATACACCATGTTTTTTGGGAGACCCTGGATCCATTCAACAAATGCGGTACCTTCAACTTTGCATCAGAGGATCAAATACATCATGAGTGGCAAAATCATCACAATAAGAGGGGAGGAAGCCATGCTAGTCACTAAACCTTAATCGGTTCCTTATATAGAAATAACCGAAAGATCCTTCGAAAGTTCTTTCTAAGCGCTGGAATTACAAGGAACTATCCCGAGGGATGAAGGAGCTACGACAATTGTTGCAAAGGTAATGTTGAAAAGTGGCTATGAAAAGGGCAAGGGATTGGGCGCCACGTTACAGGGGATTGTCGAACCTATACTAGCTATTCAGAAGATCGGTCACTTCAGCTTGGGATATGAAGAAGATGCTCTAGTGGATGGAAGATTCTAGATGAAGAATATGCTCAGGGATCAAAGGTTTGATAGAACATTCGGGAAAGTAAAAGTTGTCCCAAAAATCACAGATGTTTTTACCAATCCAATCATTGAGAATCCAGAAGAAAGTGAAGAGTCTCCTTTAGAACCATCCATCGATGTCATACAGCTAGACTTCATGTCTGAGGCACTGATTTCACCAATTGCTGAAGGGCAAGAGCTTGATAATTGGGAAGCAGAAGATATCCCTGTGCTTAATCTCGAGTAAAGTACATTTTGTTATCAACACTTGATCATTTTGTCCATGGTGACAAGTGTAATGCTGTAAATGGACCCTTTTCTTTATGATAGAAGTATTAATAAGTTAATAGCGCATTTTGTGTCCAATTCTCTTTTCCTTTTGCCATTAAAATCTATTTTTTAATATACTCCACTTTCATTTCTTCAGGACCATTGACCAATCCAGACATAATAATTCAATTGACTCTGAAATTCCTTATGCTAACTTTGAAAGTCCCATAACTACCATTGATTCGAGTGATTCCGAAGAAGAGTCTGTAGAAGAACAGGGCTAAAGAGATGTACCTTCCCTGGTGCCTTGTGGGGATGAAATGCACACCATAAATTTAGGGACTGAGGAAATGAAGAGGGAACTTAAGGTTGTGAATAACGGAGAATTAGAGAGTATGATCAATTTGCTCAAGGAATTCATTGATGTATTCTCATGGAGCTATGATGACATGCCAGGATTGGATCCTCAGATAGTAATGCATAAAATCCCTCTAATTCCTAGGACGATTCCAGTGAAACAGAAATTGAGAAGAATGAACCCCGACACGCTACTCAAAGTTAGGGATGAAGTCAAAAAGCAGTATGATGCTGGATTCCTAGAAGTGGTGTAATACCCCCAGTGGATAGCTAATGTTGTCCCTGTAATGAAGAAGGATGGAAGAGTAAGGGTATGTGTTGATTATAGGGATCTCAATAAGGCAAGCTTGAAAGATGATTTTCCTCTCCCACACATAGATGTGCTGGTAGACAATGCTGCAGGGCTGGGAAGATGTTCATGTATCGACGGGGCATTGGGGTATAACGAAATTCCCATGGATGAGGGGGACAAAGACAAAACTGCTTTTATCACCCAGTGGGGGGTATTTTGCTATCGGGTGATGCCCTTTGGATTAAAAAATGCCGGAGCTACTTGCCAACATGCCATGGTCACATTATTCTATGACATGATGCACAAGGAAGTAGAAGTATATGTGGATGATATGATCATCAATTCCAGAGGGGCAGAAAGTCAAGTACAGGTGTTGAGAAAGGTGTTCGAAAGGCTCAGGAAGTATTAACTAAAGCTGAACCCGGCTAAATGTGTGTTTGGGCCAGGTCTGGGTAAGCTATTGGGATTCATAGTAAGTGAGAAGGGAATAAAAGTGGATCCAGACAAAGTTTGAGCCATTTAAGAAATGCCATCACCAAAGACAGAAAGGGAGGTGCGTAGTTTCCTGGGAAAATTGAACTACATTTCCAGATTCATCTCCAATCTCACTGCTAAAGCTAAGCCCATTTTTAAACTACTCAAGAAGAATAACACCATCCAATGGGATCAAGTTTGTCAAGAGGCCTTTGAAAAGATTAAATAATACCCTATCAAATCCACTAATATTGGTTCCTCCAATGACGGGAAGGTCGTTGATTTTGTACATGGCAGTTTAACAAAGTTTGATGGGATGTGTGCTCAGATAACATGATGACACGAGGAGAAAGGAAAGAACCATTTACTATCTAAGCAAAAAATTCAATGAATGCCAGTCGAGATACTCATTCCCAAAGAAAACTTGTTGCGCATTGGCATGGACAGCAAATTGACTCAAGCACTATATGTTGAATCATAAAACATGGCTCATCTCCAGAATGGACCCAATCAAGTATGTATTTGAAAGCCCTTTCATGCCAGGGAGGATAGTAAAATGATAGGTCATACTTTCTCAATATGACATTGTCTACATGACCAGAAAGGCAGTAAAAGGAAGCGTGATTGCTGATCTCCTAGCAGAAAACCAGATCAAGGATTATGAAGCACTAGATTTCGAATTCCCTGATGAGTACGTTAATGAAGTCAGCAGTGATGACATAGAACCAAATGACATATGGGAAATGTATTTCGACAAAGCAGTCAATTTATACAGTAATGGGATTGGGGCAGTTTTGATATTCCCTGATGGAAAACATTTCCCAATAGCTATCAAGCTGAGGTTCGACTGCACCAACAATGTTGCAGAGTATGAAGCCTGTGTGATGGGTTTACAGGCTGCCATCGAGATGAAGATTAAGAAATTAGAGGTGTACAGAGATTTGGCCTTGATCATTTACCAAGTCAAAGGGGAATGGCAAACTAAAGACCCAAAACTAATCCCATATCAAAAGTATCTCCTAGAATTGATCAAGAAATTCGAAGAGATTTCCTTCACTCACCTCAACCATGACAAGAACCAATTCACCGATGCCTTAGCCACTCTAGCTGTTATGACTCAGGTGGAAGAAGGACAGGCGACACAGATGTTAAAAATTAAAGCAAGGAGTGAGCCGGCATACTGCTTCATGATCAAAGAAGAAACAAATGATAAACCCTGGTATCATGACATCCAGATCTATATCAAAACCAGGGAATACCCTCCAGGGGCAAGCATAAATGAAAGAAGAATGATAAGGAGATTAGCACTAGGATACTTCCCCAGTGGTGAAATTTTATTCAAAAGGAGCTCCAATGGCTAGTTATTGATGTGCGTGGATGCAAAAGAAGCAAGGAGGATCCTTTTTAAAACTCATGAGGGGAATTGCGCTACTCACTCCAATAGGCATATGATGACCAAGCAAATCATGAGACGGGGATACTTCTGGACTACTCTGAAAAAAGACTGCATTGAGTACTTTCGAAAGTGTCATAAATGTCAAATTTATGCTGATCCGATAAATGTCCTGCCTCATTAGCTTCTTAATCTTGTCTCACCTTGGCCTTTCGCAATGTGGGGCATCGACATAATCGGTCCTATTAATCCCAAAGCATACAATGGGCACAGGTTCATCTTGGTGGCTATCTGTTACTTTTCCAAATGGGTTGAGGCAATGTCATATGCTCATATCACACAAAATACATTCCTTAAATTTTTTAAGAATAATGTTATCTGTCGATATGGCCTTGCTGGAGAGATTGTCACCGACAATGCTAAGAATTTGAATGGCCCAAAGATCCGAAATTTATGTGACCAGTACAAAATCCGGCATCTCAATTCATCACCATACCGTCCCCAATTGAACGGAGCGGTGGAAACCGCTAATAAAAATCTCAAGAGAATAATCAGGAAAATGACCATCATTTATAAAGATTGGCATGATATGCTTCCCTTCGCCCTTCATGCTTATCGAACTTCCATAAGCACATCAACTGGGGCAACTGTATATTCATTGGTCTACGGAAAGGAAGCTGTTTTACCTATAGAGGTAGAAATTCCCTCCTTGAGAATTCTATAAGAGTCGGGACTCGACGAGTCAGAATGGATTCAATCGAGGTTAGATCAGCTGAATTTAATAGACGAGAGAAGACTAACAGCGGTGTGTCATGGGCAATTATACCAAAGGAGAATGGCTAGAACATTTAATAAAGATGTTCGCTTGCGCAAATTCTAATCGGGAGATTTAGTTTTAAAAAAGATCCTCCCAAATCAAAATGATCCCCGGGGCAAATGGTCACCAATTTACGAGGGACCCTATGTGGTTAAAAAGGTATTTTCTAGCGGTGTATTGATCTTAACTCATATAGACGGGGAAAAATTTCCAAGACCCGTGAATGCAGATGCTGTAAAAAGATATTATGCCTAAAAAAAAAAAAAGGAAAAAATGTAGGAGTGAAAACCCAAAAGGGCGCTCCTAGCAAGATGTGTGAAAGAGGGCGAAAACCCGTAAGGGCGCTTTCTGCAAAATGAATAAGGGGTGAAAACCCAAAAGGGCATCCTGAAAAAGTAAGTAAAAAAAAAAGGATCATCCTCTAGGGGTGAAAACCCAAAAGGGCACTTCTAGGTATAGAAAACGGAGAAATAAAAAAGGGGGCCTGAGACCAGAAGAGGTAATAAGTCACCACGGCACAAACATTCGTCGGAAGATTACTTGAAATGGTGGCAGTTAAGGGAGTTCAAAGTTAGCTAAAAGGAATTTATGAGATCTATTCTTGTACCATTTTCCTTTGAAATTTTACCTTTATTTTAAAGCCATAATAAAATTGTTCCTTCACTCTAATTTATTTTTTATATACCTTAATTTATGCGCTATTAATTCGTTAAAACTTTATTATAAGATCAAGATTTGAATATTGGTAACCTCATATACTTTGCTATAAGATTTGCAGGGGATAAATGATGGCTAGATGATTGGTAAAAAAAAAAAACGTAGGAGTGAAAACTCGAAAGGGCGCTCCTAGCAAAATGTGTGAAAAGAGGGCGAAAACCCGCAAGGCGCTTTCTGCAAAATCAGTAAGGGGTGAAAACCTAAAAGGGCACCTTGAAAAAGTGAGTAAAATGAGGAAATTGTAAGCCAAGCTTTGGGACTCATTCTGACCCTCTTTATTAATCATCTATCTTCGGGACCTTGTTAAGTACATTTTGATTGGAGGAACATCTTGTGTCAGGTTTGCTTTGTGATCATTAAAGGTACAAACATAACATTTCATACCCTCAACCTCTGAGTTGATTTTAATTTTCAGCATTTATTTTCCTGTTATCAACCTCTGAATTCAAGATCTAAGTTGATTTTAATTTTCAGCATTTATTTTCCTGTTATCAACCTCTGGATTCAAGATCCAAGTTGATTTTAATTTTCAGCATTTATTTTCTTGTTATCAACCTCTGGATTCAAGATCTAAGTTGATTTTAATTTCCTGTCATCAACCTCTGGATTCAAAATCCAAGTTGATTTTAATTTTCAGCATTTATTTTCCTGTCATCAACCTCTGGATTTAAGATCCAAGTTAATTTTAATTTTCAGCATTTATTTTCCTATCATCAACCTCTGGTTCAAGATCTAAGTTGATTCTAATTTTTAGCAATTATTTTCATGTCATCAACCTCTGGATTCAAGATCCAAGTTGATTTTAATTTTCAGTATTTAATTTCCTGTTATCAACCTCTGGATTCAAGATCCAAGTTAATTTTAATTTTCAACATTTATTTTCCTGATACCAATCTCTGGATTCAAGATCCAAGTTGATTATAATTTTCAGCATTTGTTTTCCTACCATCAACCTCTGGGTTCAAGATTTAAGTTGATTTTAATTTCCTGTTATCAACCTCTGGGTTTAAGATCTAAGTTAATTTTAACTTTCAACGTTTATTTTCCTGCCATCAACCTTTGGATTCAAGATCCAAGTTGATTTTAATTTTTAGCATTTATTTTTCTGCCATCAACCTCTGGGTTCAAGATCTAAGTTGATTTTAATTTCCTATTATCAACCTCTGGGTTCAAGATCCAAGTTTATTTTAATTTTCAACATTTATTTTCCTGCCATCAACCTTTGGGTTCAAGATCTAAGTTGATTTTAATTTCCTGTTATCAACCTCTGGGTTTAAGATGCAAGTTGATTTTAACTTTCAGCATTTATTTTCCTGCCATCAACCTTTGGGTTCAAGATCTAAGTTAATTTTAATTTCCTATTATCAACCTCTGGGTTCCAAAATTGAGTTGATTTTGATTTTCAGCTTTTAATTTCCCGTCATCAACCTCTGGGTTCAAGACCCAAGTTGATTTTAATTTTCATCGTTTAATTTCTTATCGACCTTTGGTTCAATATCCTAGCCGCCCAAAATATGGTTCTGAATCTTTACATGATTCCTATACAAGAGAATTTCATTCTCTTCAATAGAAATTATGTAAAGAGGGGCAGCTGTAGACGCCATATTTTGGCCGACCTCGAAGGCAAGGTTCTTTTAAAATTGAAACTTTATTATCCATTCTCGATCAATGTCCCAATTACAGGTAGCTTTTCCGAACTTACCGATGGCTCGTCTCTGGAACAAATCGATCTCATGCTCAAGTTAGATTGCTTTCCAATCCCTTGGTCTTTATCAAATGAGTTCGAATCAATACTGGATCTCCGGACCATCCAATCTTGCCTGCTGTTGTTCTCCGATCTCTCTATGTACAAATATCGCAAAATTCCATTTGACTAATGTTGTGATCAGGCTTCTCACTTGACTTGCCCAGATATTCCTCAAATGAAGTTAAGGTTTTTATCCGGTCTAATAATGATTCTGACCTTAAAAGTTCAAGTCAGTGTCAAATCTTTGCAATTCTAATATTCTAAAGTTCCATTCAACATTTGGTCATGGCTCCATCTGATCTCATGTTTGCATGTAATGTTTTTTTGATCTCTTGGAGTAATTTGTTATCTTTTGATTAATAGTCGCTCTCAGGTTTAATGTTCAACTGCATTCAATCAATTAAGTACTCAAACAATTTGGTTTGGATGTTTTTCGATCTTATCAAGAAATTGAACATAAAAGACTTCAATTCATTTCAAATAAAAATGTACAAGTCATTCGGCAAGAGGGTCTCCCCTAAACTACTCTCCGGGTACATTATCAGTTCTATCATCCTCTCTCTCTCTCTCAGGCTCCTCCTCGCTCTCCTTTTCACCTCTAGGGACAATATCCACCATCTAGGAGAAGTCTTCCTTAGGATAGCACTTTACAAGCTCGGCCAGAAGATTGCCATGAGCATTTACATAAGCACCAGCTTCCCTCGCCATGACCTCTTCTTCTTTCACTTTGATCTCTTCGGTAAGGCGAGTGACATCGGCAGTTCGACAAGCTCGAGCTTCTTCAAGTTCCCACTCCAGTTCAGCTATCCTATCTTCATAAGATTTCATCTGAACCTCAATCTCGGTGATGTAGTCCTGAGCAGACAAAAGTTGGGTTTTGGCAGAAGCAGCGTCCTGGACCGCCTTCAGAATTTCTTGTCTCAAGAGATGAGCCTTTTCTCTGATTATATGTTGATTCACCAGGCTCTCTATGCTCAAGCTCATCATTTAAGCCAGGAGGTAGTTAATGCTATCCGGAGTCAGCCTATTCCGGTCGTCCTAAAAGCAAATGGTGACATCCAAAACCTTGGCCAGGATAGGATTCCCCCAAACTGAGCGATTCTTCTCTAGCGAGTGGATGAGAACTTGGGAATAGCAGGTTGGGAAGACCCTCCTTCTGCACTTGAAGAAACTGGCGGAGGCGGTGGTTCATCTTATCAAGGAGGGGAAAGAGCGATCTCTATCTCTGGGGTTAGCTATCCTGAAGGTCGGGACGAAGAGCCCGGCACTTCTATTGAGTCTCGCCCTGGCATCTGGGATACAGTAGCAATCTTCATTTCTCATACTTTCCGGGTGACCTCCCTTTTTTGTTTATGGCTCTCCTTCGCACCCTCGCCACTAGCCATACCTCCACAGAAAATAAGTTAGTGAGATCACCTAAGTTAGAAGGCTAAAGATTTAGGTTGTACCGATCCCGGGTCCAAGGTTAGAGAGCTGTAACTCATAATCCTCATGGGTGATCATTTGCATTAGCCACCACTTCAATTCAGCCATAACTGCATCTAAACATGAATACTTATGAGTAGCTGCTTGATCCTTCAATTCCTTTACCATGACGTCCTCGTCTCTATTTAGGGCGATCATCTTTGGAATTGAAGGGACAGGTACTGCCAACTGCATGGGATACCCTCAAAGCCATTCAGGATCTTACTCTTCAATATGAAGAACTGATTCTTCTAATTCTTTAATGAAAAAGGGAGGTCGATAAAAAGCCCACAGTGTGGCTTAGCTTGGAAAAACCAATACTTGTCGTCCTTTCGCCGAGTGAGCCTATGCAACTCAGCGAAAACATTTGCTGTAGGCTCGAGCTTTTTAGCTCGACATAAGCCTCTGAAAGCCATCAGAGTCCGCCAAGAGTTTGGGTGTACTTGGGCTACACATACATGATGGAACTTCAGAACGGCTCTAAAGAATTCATCCAGGGGGAACCGAAGCCTAGCCTTTAGTTGTGCTTCATATACCATGATTATGTCGTTTTCTTCAAAGAAATGATCAGCTCGGAGATCGCCATGATATCTGATGAGCTCGAAGGAGTCTATCCGAAGGTTGTATTCTTGACTAATGGACTGTAGATCGGTTTCCTTGAGGATCGACAGTAACTTATCCACGGGTAAGTTTTCTTTCCCTAAAGAAGATGCTTGTTTTGACTTAGCCGCCTGACCGTGGGCTGAAATAGAGGTTGTAAAAGGTTTGGGTCCCCCGCTCAGCCTGACCACCTCAACTTCATCTGATGTCCATGAGATATGAACGGAGGAAGGACTAGCAGCTCTCTGACTATCGGTACTGCTCATTTTCAGAAAACAAAAGTGAGAACCAACCAAGAAAAGATCAAAACCTTTACCGGAGTGTGAATCGGTGCCTGAAAACTTTAGAAAGCGAGAGGGAGTGCTGAAATCGTTAGGGGAAGGTCTGAAAATGGCATAAGGAAACAAATGACTAACCTTTCCCCTATTTATACCTGTCTGAGCAGTAAATGCTCATGAAGTCCCAAGTGACGCATCGGTTAGCGAGACCAGGCCGCCTCCATGACACGTCACAAGAAGGTTTCAAAAACATAGTAAAAAGGTTGAATAAATGAGATCGATCAACAAAGGCCATCGGATTGAACAAATTTTCAAACCCACGGATTGGCAAATGATGATTCGTTTAGGGATCAAATCGGGCACTTTTATCAGAGATCGAAAAAATAACCAATGCAATAATAAAACAAAAACATTCAAGTAAAATTTCATTTCATTTCCAAAAGATTAAATTACATCATTTGGGCAATCTCAAAAAATCAGATTATATCATTTAGACGATCTCAAAAGATCAGATTACATCATTTGGGCGATCTCAAAAGATTAAATTACATCATTTGGGCGATCTCTCAAAATCAGCACTACATTCTACCTAGCTTAAGACTACTCCGAAGCCCAGAATGCTGGCCTATGTCAAAGCCTCGTCTTATGACTGAGTCGTGTTTGATCAGAAAGCCAGTAATAAATACTAGGCAGATGTACAACTCAGGTGGGTTGACTATGACTCTCATTATGTTGAGCGGCATCATTGTTGATGTCATCGATCAGAACCGAGCTGTAATCGGGATCCTCAAGATGGTAAGGAACTAAGTGAACTTCAAGAGGTGGTCACCGACATTAAGATTAAAATTTGCGGTCCTCTTGTCAGAGATCGGTCTACAAGCCATGTCGATGGGCCGACCCGAGATCATTGCCGTAGTTAGTTTCGACCTTGATTGGTTAATTAGTCCAGTTCCCTCACCATCATCGAATGACACCTTCGTGAACATCTAATCACCGGAGTTGCTCGTTTTCAGGAAATGAACAAAGAAAGCATTCGAAAAAAGATTAAAGTGGTTGTCATGGGAAGGATTCTTGCCGGAAAAGCCAAGAATTGAAGAATGAAACATTGAAGATTCACCGGAGAAAGTTGTGAATATGCAAAGAAAAATCCCTCGGCATATATATAGGGCCTTGGCATTTATTGCGAAACTCGAAGCAGGCTCATCGGTAACTAAAGAATTTATTGCTTTGACCGATACAGGTTAGATTGAGTGGGAGGTTGGAAAATAGTGAGATCGAAAAATAAAAAAAAAGACCGGATGCTAAAGAAGATAGAGATCGGAATAACAATCTTAAGATGGGTCAGTCACAACAAGATCAGAAGAAACGGGGGACGACCTATAAAGATCGGAGAACGTAGAGGGTTTAAATAACTTCTGGTCAGAACTTTCAATTAACTCCTTTCACCGTCAGATCCGAGTTAGTTAAAGCATTATAGGCATGATCAGATCCTCACCACACATCTCATTTCAAGGACGCCCTCCTAGCTGCCAGACGCCAAACGGTTAAAGCTGCCCTGTACATCCTGATCTACACCATTGATTATAATTGTAAGGATGGATTTAGAGCCCTCAGATCAAAAATAGATGATAGATTTGACGCCTTTTATTCCCAGCCTTTGGATACATTTCGTAAGGCAAGACCCTTGACTGTTGGATTAAGGGATGAAAGGACAGATATTCTAAACGGAATCCCGACCCTCCATTTTGATTCTCTTTAATTCTCAGACATCAGATTATGTCCTTTTGAATCCAAGTCTTCCGTCTCCCCCTGATAAGATCCTGACCCTTCATTTCGAACACCCATTCCCTATAAATACCTGCATGCAACACTGTAGAAAGAAGGAGGTGGTGATTATCGTGGAAAAACTCTAAACTCTGATTCAATCTTACTGTATTGCCATTCGAAGCTCTCAAAGTTTTTGAGAAACTTTAGAAACCAGTTTTCTAAAGTATTTCATCTAAAAGAGCTCTGAATCCTGCGATTTTCATTTTCAGTACCTGTGCACTACCCTGTGAACCTATCTTCACTCTGCCTCATTCCCACCACTCTAGTATCTGTGCATTACCCTCCGAGCTGAACTTTATTCCGCTTTATTCCCATTACCTCGAGTAAGCTCATGTCCTTTGGCCATCCGCCTTCACCTCTCCAGGATTTGTGGATACCAGAGTCAGCTCGCCTGTCTCCACAACTTTCCACAGGTAAGCATCTAAATTGTCATTTTATTGAATATCCTTGGTTTTTTTTCTCAAGTTTTCTTTTAAAGCTTTTTTATATATCCAGTCACACTAAATCTCAGAATAGGTTATCTTAGCCCGTAGTTATTTCCTTTGTCTTCTTTTTATTCATTCGTAAATTCCATTTGTTGTCACCTCGTTTTCACTCCTTTCGAAAGTAGATGTTTGAGTCATTGGCGACTGGTAAATACTCTAAAGAATATAGGCAGGAGTACTTTAACATGAGAGTTTTTGGTTTGAATAAATGAAAAATGATAAAGCAAAAATAGGTGTAACAAAGGTCGAATAGGTTGGAAACAAGATTAGGTCAAACAAATAAGTTATGAGATCGTCCCTTAGAACGAGCCCAAACGATAAGACAATAGATCGGGAATCAAGACAAGTTCGGATCTTGGGTGAGTGACTAAAAAGAGATTGGATGTAGCAAACCAAAGAGTTTTGATAAGGCGATCATGCGAAAGATCGGCAGGGAGTTCAGCCTATTGTCTGCCATTTAGTTATAAAGTCCCATAGGCTAGGAAAAGCTTTACATAGGGGTTTCCTGCGTTTTCGGTATTTCATTCCCATATAAAAGGGATCAAGAAAGACCCTTTACCTGAATCCCTAGTTCGAAGTTCTTATAAAATGCCGTTCTTATCAATATATTAAGAGATCGGGGGAGAGTTCTTACCCGAACTCAGTCTAATTTTTAACGCAATATATTAAGAGATCGGGGGAGAGTTCTTACCCAAACTCAGCCTAATTTTTAATGCAATATATTAAGAGATCGGGGGAGAGTTCTTACCTGAATTCTTAGCCAAAATCTTAACAAAATATAAAGAGATCAGGGGAGAGTTCTTACCCGAAATCCTCCGCTTAAATTTTTAACAGAATACATTAAGAGATCGGGAGAGAGTTCTTACCCGAATTTTCTAGGCTTAAATTCAAATTAAAATATACTAAAAGATTGGGGGAGAGTTTTTACCCGAGCTCTCAAATTAAATTCTTAATACACCAAGGGATCGGCGGGAGAGTTCTTCCCAAAGTATCCCGAATATTGGGTTGAGGCCCAATGGAGAGTCCTCTTCAAGGCACTCATATTTATAGGACAAAAATCCCCCTGAGAATATCACAACTTTAGTATTCATATTAACCCCCTAAATACTTATTACACAACACCTATTCATTGAAGGGTCATCTCATGTACTCGTGTTCTTGGGCAACCCATAATAGTGAAATTTCAAACATTCCTTTTATTTGTACAAAGGATTAACATCATCATTCTAACCCCTAAATTATCAATTTCAATTTATAAAGAGCACAACATTAAATCTGCTTACCCTCATTGAGGGATGAGGTGGGGTGCCTAACACCTTCCCTACCCGTATATGGACCCTGAACTTAGAATCTCTGTTTTCAAAGTGGTTTTAATTTTTACAAATGGTTTTCTTTAATTTCCCTCAAAATTAAAGTGGCAACTCCTCACTTTTCCCACTTCGGTGAGAATCGTCTGGCGACCGCAAAGTCCTTGCGACACAAAGCATAACTTTCTTTGTACATCTCCAATTGAGGTGCCACAAAATGATTTAGAAACTTAAGACAAAGGCCTAAAACTTTGTTTTAGAGACCTGATACCAATTTTGAGCATAAGATGCCCGGATATGGAATGAAATTTTAAGGTGAAAATCTTGAAAACCTGAAACTGCAGGATAAGGCACTCGAAATAGTGTCTAGTATTTTAACCATAACTAATGACCTAGTCCAGAAAATTAAGTGATTCAAATTAGTAATTAAAGCTAAGACATAGAGGAACAACTTTTATGAAGATTACTTTGATAAATTATGATTGAAACTAGATTGAAATTGGGTTCAAAGGTCATGTCTGATGCTACCCTATAGCTGGGCATGGTTAGAATTAGGGGTGACCAGATTTTGGTTCCAATCGAAAAACTGAACCGAACCGAATCAATTCTGTTCAATCAGTTCAATTTTAAAATTTAATCAGTTTAGTTCGGTTTTATATTATAGAAATTTTAGTTCTTTCGATTCAGTTTGATTTTGAAGAGAAAAATCGGTTAAACCGAACCGAACCAAATAGTAATTTTGTACATTCAAATCGAACCAAATCAAACCGATTCAATTTTTAAATTGATTTATTTTTATGGGAAATTCATGAATTATATTTAATTATATATATATATAAATTATTTAATTTCATTGATTAATGATTATTAGGTTCAAACCAAAGTTAAAATTAGATCAAATAACTTAAAAATCAAGTCTAAATTAAAAAATAATAAAAAATAAAAAATGATCAGTTTGAACTAAATCGAACCGAAATAGAGTGGTTCGGTTCGATTCAATTTTTCATCTATTTTGGTTCGGTTTGATTTCTAAAATATGTAATTCAGTTTTCATAATTTAATTCAGTTAGGTTTAATTCTGTTCGGTTTGGATTGAGTTGAATACTCACCCCTAGTTAGAATGTGTAGCAATCTTAGGAATATAATTGACTCGCTATAAGTGGAAGTTAGAATGAGTATTAAAACTTTAAAATTGTGTATTTTCAGTGGAGAAGGGAACTTTGGAACAAAGGAAAAATTAAGCCCAAGAAAGAAGTTTAAGTTAAGGTTTGTGCACAACTTGAGTTTCCTTTGTATTTTAACGTTGCAAATGTGAATTTGTCTTATCTTTGAGAAATATTTACATTGTTTTGAGAAAATTTTGGATGTTGAAAATATTTTGAATGTATTATTATGTTGAAAAGGCGGATGTTGACCAGTGATATTATTGTAGCAAGGGGGTGGCCGGAATAAATGTATTTTAGAAGTGTTTGAGAAATTGTTGTGTTGCTAACCTTATGTGTTGAATTATGATGATTTGAAATGCTTCGGTATTTGAATGGAAATTGTTTAAATTGTTTTTAAATCACAGTTAGCATTACAAACTTGTTTGCTTCCCTCATTAGTAACTACTAGTGAGGTTGAGATTGTTTATAGTACGTCCCTCTCTGGTTTACCAGTTGAAGTTGAGATTGGATGAGTACTCATATTGGATAAATTTTGACAACTGTTCCTGAACTTATCTAGTTGTAACATTACAGTCCCTCAACTTAAAAATGTAACATAAAACCCCATCAACTTTCAAATTTTGCACAGTAAAATCCCTCTAACCTCCAATTACCATTTTTTCAGTTAGACGTTGACCTAGACAGTTCCAGCATGGAGCTTAGTCTGTAACACCTCTATATGCATAGTTCAGTGAAAATCACTATTCCGGTGACCGGTGTCCGTCCAGACAATTAAGAGGATTATAACCATATTTAAGGCACCTAGAAAAGCCCTGAATGAAAATTAATAGTGATTACCAGAAGGTGAAGTATAAATAAGAAAAACAGAACATAAAAGGTTAAATGAGCCGGGGGTCACAGCAATGGGTGATCGTATCAAGAAGTGACTGCGAGGTCAGTTATAACCCTATTTTCGTACGGGGTATTATGACACCGAAGGCCTAAGAATTATTACAAAGCTAGTGAAAAAGATAAAATCACAGAAAAAGGTACAGAATCAGATCTAATAATTAGATCAGGGTTTCAGAAGAAATACAGAATTATTGGTAAACCGGGACAGACCAGCGAGGGGAAAATTGGTCAATTCACCCCTAGAGGTGACTCATGACCAAACTTTCCAATAAAATGTGAGAAATTAAAATTGTGAATTATATAATTAAATTGAGAAAGTTATGGAAAAAGAAAATAAAAGAAATTAAAAGAACTCTTTATGATATCACCATGACGTCACTATTCTTATGTAAGCATGACTTGATAACTCATTTTAATTTTTCATTAATTTAATCTTAGAGATAATTATGTATAAAGAGGAATTAAAAAAAATAAAAAGAAAACAATTTTCATTTTGCCTTCTTCCCCTAGCCGTCCCTCTCTCTCCTCACTCTCACTATCTCTCTCAAGTCCACCATTAAAACACTTTGTAAGCTCTTATCAACCCTAAATTCTACCATGAATTCCCTAAGTCTCTCAATCAAAACTTGGTTTTGAGTATTGAAAAGAGGATTGGTGGCAAGAAGAGTGGAAAAAATTGAAGGAAAAGAGAAGTTGAGGAATTGGCAAATTGAGGTAAGTAATTTAATCTTTTTCCGTAGTAAAAATTGATTGAAATTAAGTTAGTTTTGATGGAATTAGATGAAGAACTTTGAAAAATCTCATGAAGTAAACCCATAAGGAATTTTGGCCAAAACTAGAAGAATTAGGATTTTTTGGATTTAAAAGTGTAATTAAGTGGAATTAAGTGTGTAGAAGATGATTATGTATTTTAATTGCAATAATTTAATAAGTTGCAAAATTAGGATTCTTGAGCTAATAAATTTGGGGGGAAATTTTGGAGAAAATTGGTAATTGATGTAATGGGACCTAATGGAGACTCAAAATGGTCAATTGGGACCAATTGGAGTGTGTTAGAATGGTGAGAATAGAAAGGCAATTCGGATTAGTGAGGGTTCATTTCTGGACAATTTGACCTAGGTCCATTTCAGGGACTAAAGCTATAATTTTGCCACTCCAATTGGTGTGAGGCCAATTGGATATGAAAGTACACACATAATGCCACCATTTTCATGTAGAAACCCTGCCCTGAAAATGACTTTAAGCTAGTGAATAATTAGGTCAAACCCGGAATTGGCACACTGCCACTATACAAAAATAACCAAACAAACAGTATTTGTTCATTTGGCCATAACTTGGTGTAGGAAGGTCCAAATGACCTGAATTTTATACCAATGAAAAGCTGAGACATAGCACTACAAGTTTTATGAATAATACAAATCCAAATTCTAATCATAACCCATCCAAAAAGTGAGCTGCAGTCGGCATACCAAAACTGCCAGAACCAGAATTGTGCCCAGAATTTTGGGTTGTAACTAATCTGGCCAGCCTTAGAAAAATAGGCATAACTTGGGCTACAAAACTCCAAATGGAGTGATTCAAAAAGGGAATTAAATCTAAGACATTAAGGAACAACTTTGATGAAAAACATTTAGCCAAAATTCTAATGTAGATAGACTAATGGAACCCAAAACTGAATTTTTGGGATTTTACTTAGGTAGTTTAGAAATTTAGTTGGCAATCAATGTCAACAAATTTGACACCCAAAATGTGGTATGTGGGTGCAATTAGAGTTAATAAACCTATTTAGAAGTAAAAAGTCAATATTTTGATTTAAATAGTGCCATGAATAGTATCACCATACACAAAAATGCAAAGAACCATAATGAGTAGGATAAGTCTGTAAAGAAATTATTGGAATTAATTATTAGAAATGGTGTCACACCCTACTACTTTGTAAGATGTAACATGATCCCGTAGTACACCTAATGAATTACCATACTTCGCCTACCGGTAACCCATTAAATATACTACAAGGGATTTTAAATCAATTTTCGTGAAAATTTAAATCATCGATTAAAATATGGTGTTATAAAAATTTTTCAAAATTTCGGCAAAGTGCCGGCTGTGTTTTGAGAAAATAGTTCTTCAAACCTGAAAAGCAAAACACTCCCAATATGTTTTCTCAAATACAACTCCAATAACTTCATTTCAACACATAATTCAAATCTCAATAATCAAATCAATTTATTTTCAAACCAATCTCATCATAAAGAACAATTCATTGATTACAAAACTCAAAAATTAATTTTACAAAACTATACAGGTAAATGAAATCTCAAATTTATATTACAATGATTTGCATTTAATTACATACCAAAATATTTTACAAGAGTTTTTATATAACTGCTCAAATAATTTACATACATATTATCACATTAATACATCAAAACCTATGTACATGGGTATACCTATGATATACCTGGAGCTGATCTGAATGTATCTTCAAAGAAGCTTACTCAATTGCTCTATGCTCTTTTCACCTGCGACAGCATACAAAGCTATTGCTGGGTGGTGAACTCAGTGGTGCACAGCTATAATTTAAAACAAAGTACAATATACATTGACAAAATTTACAGCAAATAATTTAGAAATCTGAATACTCATCAAATTCCAAAACTCAAAATATTCATTGCCAATAATATAAATCATTTGTATAAAACGACTTTGATCACGAAATTCAATTTATCAAATCATAACTAACCATTTAAGGTAATTCCAACAATTTATTGGAAATAAAGATTAATTCCAACAAAATTAATTATACATAAATCATAATTGAAATGAGAATTCTTTACTATTCAAAAACCATTCTTTATTTCAAAAGCCATTCTTTATCTCAAAAGCCATTCTTTATCTCACTAACTATGCAAGACTAATCCGAAAGGGCCATCTTCGGGGTGATTCTAACTCTCTATGGTCGGGGAGGTCGAATCATCATGCACAGTACATATCACAATAATGAAACTTCCGAAAGGGCCATAACATAAAACTTAGATCTAACCTCTAATAATAGGAGAATCTAAGCCTGTGCACGTACCATGGTAATCAAAACACAACTAACTCCATTGTCTTCTCAACAAATGAGAGAGACGGGTAATAACCTAGTCAAGCATCTATAATGAGATATAAAACAATATCACAATCCTTTTAGTGAGCATAAATCACTATACAATTCGATTCAAAGTCAATTCCAATATCCAATAATTTTTATACTCATCACAATTTAAATCATAAATTTTCATTTTTCCATGCAAATTGCCCATCACAATTCAAAATATGTTCTATCACAATTTTCCAAAACATAATTTATTCAATCCACAACAATGCTTAACACTTGTTGAAATACCATTTCATAAAGGTAAATTCATACATACTATAACAATTTCAATAATCATTGAATTAAATCCAATGCTTGTTAAACATAATACATAAGAAAAATATGTCATTTAATCATATGAAATATTCAGAACAAAATCAGTTAAAAACTAGTTGTGCACAAACCTGATTTGAGTCGCTCCTAGGCTTTGACTTAATGTTCTTTATGCTTCTCAATATCCTTATCAACTGAAACACACAATTTAAAGTGTTTCAGTACTCAATGAATTTGTTTCCAACCATAAGATCCAATATCTAAATATTCTTGCTACTATTCCTTTCAATTTATTTCATTAGTCAACTTATAATGTTGACCCTTGATGCACTCTAAGTGAGTCAATTCTAATGTTACCAATATGTCACATTTTATAGCCCTTTAGTGTTGGTATATGTTACCAATTTCATTTCCAAGTGTATTACATTTTATTGCAATTTATCGGATTTTAGTGTACTATTTTGACCTAGCTAGACGACCTAGTTCCTTTAGTTTTCGGGTTTCGGTCCAAACTAAAAACTTGTAGGTCTATGTCTTATTGCACACGGGGCAAAATTTCAGGTCATTCTGAGTTGTGTAGACCAATATATGGTCAATTTACCAATGCTGGATAGAATGCACTAAAATGGTAGGCTTAGGTCATTTTTAGGTCACTTTTGGTTTGGCTAGTTTTGGTACCTGAACTTGTGCAAGCTATTTGGCTTGGTTCTGGCCATTTCTGGGCTTTGATGTCTTCATAAGAATTGTAGATCTATGTATATGCTATTCATGATAAAAATTTCAGGTCATTTGGACCTGTTTTGAGTAAGTTATGGTAAAAAAACTAACTACTGCCCAAGTGGTCAATTTTCAGGCTTTCAAGTCACTAATCCGGATTTGGTCTATTTTTATGTCACTTTGTGGACAGAATTTAGGTAAGCTTCCTTTATGAAAGTTAGCCTATTTGGTGTCTAGTTTCACCCCCCATTGGCCTCATACCAATTAGGTTCACAATTTTTCACTTATAACCTAATTTATGTGCTGCCAACATACACAACCTGCATTTGAACATTACACTTCCAATTTTAACAATCCTCCTCCTCCCAATACTTTAACATTTAATCAAGGCAATTCTATATATATTGTACACAATTCTAGCAAGAATTTTGGGCAGAACACTCAAGTGCTCAATGCACACAATACACCATTCAAGTTCAACATTCACTTCCACCAAAATTCAACATACCTCAATATCAATATTACACATAAACTTCCATATACTCATACCTCAATATCAACTACACATGCTACCCACAATTTAACACCGTTATATTTCATTAATAAACTTCATATTCACACACACAAATTCATGATATTAAAGGCTGCCAAACATGGCAGTTTGCCAAAGCATTAAGGTCCCATTTCAAACCCTTAATTCAAGCACTAACATGCACATACTTGGACATTAACCTACTATAACTTTTATTTGAGTTAATCAACCTTAATTCCCATTCATTAAATATAAGAATAAGTCACTAACCATGCATTTTCATGGCTGCCAAAACTAAGGTTCACCAATACTCATCATTTCCTTAATTTTTCTTAGCAATTCAACTTACCCAAAGCTCAACACAAGGATTAGTAAAGGAAAATGGAAAGATTAAGCACTAACCTCAACTTGAGCTTCACAAATCCATGGAATTTCCTCTCTTTTTTGCTGCCCACATACTACCCATGGTGTGAGGACCACTTTTAATGAAGGGAGTTTGAAGAAATATGGCTTGAATCATGGTAGATTTGAGCTTATGCATGAATGGCCATGGAGGAAGCTTGGAGGAAAATCACATGCGGTAAAGAAGAAGAATGAAGAAGAAGATGAATAGTAGAAAAATCTGTCCTAGTGGTCCTTATATACTCCACTAATGCCCCACTAATCAGAATTAAAAATTTGATTAATTTAAGATTTCCTTTAATTGCAATTATGCCCTCCAATTCCCTTAAATTACATGTTATCTTGAATTTCATTTTTCATAAAATTTTTAAAATATAATACCACTTATTTTTCATGGACATTTAGGTCAAAAGTCAACTCTAGGTGTCAAATGACCAAAATGCCCCTCTTCGGGTCAAATTCAGACTTTTTCGGTAACACCGATTTAATCCTTGTCCCGGCTATTTTCTTAAATTTTCGTTTTTATTTGTACTGACTTACTAATTTTTATTTGATATTTCTAATGAAATGTTTATTTTAATAAGTCTTTAATTATGTCTCGAAACTAAATTCCGAGGGTTCCACTGTGATCCACAGGGTCGGCTATTACTGTGATAACTTCCCTGTAGTCACCCATCATTTGCGATCTTTGGCTCGTTTAACTTAGTTTCATTTCATTGCTATTATTTTTCTTTTGTTTTTTTTTTTGTATTTTCCTTTCTTGTATTTCATTATTTTATGTCTCCTCACTAACATTTAAATGTAGTTCTAGGCATCCTAGCTGTCCGGACAACACTGGTCACCGGAACAGTAGAACGCACTACTGAACATAGGGGTGTTATAATTCCTCCCCCCCTTAAAATAAATTTCGTCCGTGAAATTTTACCCAATAGCCATCTTACAATATTCACACGTTTATTTCCTCCTTTCTATATGATCGTATAATATTCTTTCCTCTGAATTTGTGTAAGACTTTTAACAATCTAATATAACATTTACTTTGTTTATACAGCACTAATATTTTCTTACTATCGTTCTGTCTAATATTTCAATTCATGTTTCCTCTTGAATGACCATTATGGTCGTATTAGAATTACTTATCTAATTATGGGTCCTTTGACCATTCTAGTCAACAATCTTACTCACATTTGTAACATTTCTTTGTTATATTTGAACCAACTGTTCAAATTTTTACTTCCACAACTCTTTTTATCTATTAATATTCTATAACTTACTTCCTTTTGTACTAAACTATAACCTTTCGATATTCTAACTTTTGAGTTTTAAATCCCTAAATAGGATTTCCAAACTCATTTCTAACAATAAAATTTTGTCCTAACATAACTACACCAATATAGATGCCATTGGCAACTATTCTCATCTTGGTGTACTATCGAGTAGTATGTAGCTCTACACAATAATCTCAAGTCAGTACTGTAATCTGCAGCTTACCGTATAAACATCAAGAATACTGCATAGTTACTACAATACATTCCAATAGATCAAACTTTCCTATCTTTTATCCTTTTCGAATTCACTAATATTCGAAACTTATTCTGATTACAATATTCACTGACAATTACTAACTGTAACATCTTTGCCCTCATCTAGAGCAAGTATATTACCGCAACTTACTTTTACGTCCTCTTGCCTTACATTAAGTAGGCTTGCCATTTAGCTTTATAATTTATGGTATTTTAGAAAATTCTTTTCGCTGATAAACTCTTCCAAAACTAATTTCACTTATTATCACATTCCTTATCTTAAAGGACTAATCACTACTGCATCAAAATTTATTCCCATGTGAAGGAATAACAACAGAACATATAGTTCTAACACTAACATACAAATAAGTAGTGCTGGGATCAAATAAAAATAATTAATTATTTCTTTCAAAAATTAAGAACTTACTCGCAGCGGCATCCAAAGTTTCTGTTCTTTCCCTTTGGCGCATAGTGGACGCTCTAACTGATGCGCTACTATGTTCGGGTTGATTCACTGTGTTATGGTTGTGAGGAGTACCAACTCTATTTCTATCTCGACCTTTACTGACTGTCTGTGAACTTTGGAGAGTAGATCGAGGTGCTCTAGTATAATCTTTAACAAAGTGTCCAAGTTTTCCACAATTGTAGCAGGCTCCAGAGGCCTTATGACAAATACCTCCATATAGCTTACCACAAACATGGCAGAAACGGGCAGAATAGGAACTTCTGGTTGATCGAAGACTAGATCTTGGTGTTCTCTGCCCTGATGATCCGCCTCTGTCATATCCCTAAGCTCGGGGTTCCTCAAATTCTTTTCTCTTCCCTAAATTACTGTTTGAGCTCTGACCCATAGGTTTCTCCCTCTTCTCTATTTTACACTGCCCTTGTGGGGGTTGGGTTTGTGCTTGATCTTGAGCTGACAGAGCATCAGCCATTTGTTGAAAGAAAGTAGCCATTTATTTGGCCGTTTGTGCAGTAATTTGTATCGGTAAAGCTGGTACAGTCAGGCCTTCGACACTTTATGGAGTCGGGGCCTCAACTTGTACTTCTGCCATCACAGACTGTTCTATTATCTCATTCTTCTCTTCCATATCTTTTCACATGAATTTTTTTTTCTGTACAACCAACACAAGGAGATTCCTCTCCATTAGTTCATATTTATGATGTAAATATACTATATGTATCAAACATTTGAGTAGTTGTAGTTGCCGACAAAAAGATTTCAAATTCACAGTTCGAAATTTACTTTAAAACCATTGCTCTGATACCACTAAACTTGTCACACCCTACTCCTCCATAAGAAGTAACATGATCCCATAGTACACCTAATGAATTACCGTATTTCGCCTACCGGTAACCCATTAAATATACTACAAGGGATTTTAAATCAATTTTCATGAAAATTTAAATCATCGATTAAAATCTGGTGTTATAAATTTTTTTTAAAATTTCGGTAAAGTGCCGGCTGTGTTTTGAGAAAACAGTTCTTCAAACCTGAAAAGGAAAACACTCCCAATATGTTTTCTCAAATACAACTCCAATAACTTCATTTCAACTCACAATTCAAATCTCAATAATCAAATCAATTCATCTTCAAACCAATCTCATCATAAAGAACATTTCATTGATTACAAAACTCAAAAATTAATTTTATAAAACTATACAGGTAAATGAAATCACAAATTTATATTACAATGATTTGCATTTAATTACATATCAAAATATTTTATAAGAGTTTTTATACAAGTGCTCAAATAATTTACATACATATTATCACATGAATACATCAAAGCCTATGTACATGGGTATACCTATGATATACCTGGAGCTGATCTGAATGTGTCTTCAAAGAAGCTTACTCAATTGCTCTATGCTCTTTTCACCTGTGACAGCATACAAAGCTATCGCTGAGTGGTGAACTCAGTGGTGCACAACTATAATTTAAAACATAGTACAATATACATTGACAAAATTTACAATAAATAATTTGGAAATCTGAATACTCATCAAATTCCAAAACTCAAAATATTCATTGCCAATAATATAAATCATTTGTATAAAATGACTTTGATCACGAAATTCAATTTATCAAATCATAACTAACCATTTAAGGTAATTCCAACAATTTATTAGAAATAAAGATTAATTCCAACAAAATCAATTATACATAAATCATAATTGAAATGAGAATTCTTTACTATTCAAAAATCATTCTTTATTTCGAAAACCATTCTTTATCTCAAAAGCCATTCTTTATCTCAAAAGCCATTCTTTATCTCAAAAGCCATTCTTTATCTTAAAAGCCATTCTTTATCTCACTAACTATGCAAGACTAATCCGAAAGGGCCATCTTCGGGGTGATTCTAACTCCCTATGGTCGGGGAAGTCGAATCAGATTCTAACTCCCTATGGTCGGGGTGGTCGAATCATCGTGCACAGTACACATTACAATAATGAAACTTCCGAAAGGGCCATAACATAAAACTTAGATCTAACCTCTAATAAGAGGAGAATCTAAGCCTGTGCACGTACCATGGTAATCAAAACACAACTAACTCCATTGTCTTCTCAACA
This sequence comes from Hevea brasiliensis, assembly GCF_030052815.1. Taxonomy (NCBI): domain Eukaryota; kingdom Viridiplantae; phylum Streptophyta; class Magnoliopsida; order Malpighiales; family Euphorbiaceae; genus Hevea; species Hevea brasiliensis. Next base: position 96,756,674 of record NC_079497.1, read on the forward strand.
AATGAGAGAGACGGGTAATAACCTAGTCAAGCATCTATAGTGAGATATAAAACAATATCACAATCCTTTTAGTGAGCATAAATCACAATACAATTCGATTCAAAGTCAATTTCAATATCCAATAATTTTTATGCTCATCACAATTTAAATCATAAATTTGCCTTTTTCCATGCAAATTGCCCATCACAATTCAAAACATGTTCTATCACAATTTTTCAAAACATAATTTATTCAATCCACAACAATGCTTAACACTTGTTGAAATACCATTTCATAAAGCTAAATTCATACATACTATAACAATTTCAGTAATCATTGAATTAAATCCAATGCTTTTTAAACATAATACATAAGAAAAATATGTCATTTAATCATATGAAATATTCAGAACAAAATCAGTTAAAAACTAGTTGTGCACAAACCTAATTTGAGTCGCTCCTAGGCCTTGACTCAATGTTCTTTATGCTTCTCAATATCCTTATCAACTGAAACACAGAATTTAAAGTGTTTCAGTACTCAATGAATTTGTTTCCAACCATAAGATCCAATATCTAAATTTTCTTGGTACTATTCCCTTCAATTTATTTCATTAGTCAACTTATAATGTTGACCCTTGATGCACTCTAAGTGAGTCAATTCTAATGTTACCAATATGTCACATTTTATAGCCCTTTAGTATTGGTATATGTTACCAATTTCATTTCCAAGTGTATTGCATTTTATTGCAATTTATCAAATTTCAGTGTACTATTTTGACCTAGCCAGATGACCTAGTTCTCTCAGTTTTCAGGTTTCGGTCCAAACTAAAAACTTGTAGGTCTATGTCTTATTGCACACGAGGCAAAATTTCAGGTCATTCTAAGTTGTGTAGACCAAGATATGGTCAATTTACCAATGCTGGATAGAATGCACAAAAATGGTAGGCTTAGGTCATTTTTAGGTCACTTTTGGTTCGGCCAGTTTTAGTACCTAAACTTGTGCAAGCTATTTGGCTTGGTTATGGCCATTTCTGGGCTTTGGTGTCTTCATAAGAATTGTAGATCTATGTCTAAACTATTCATGGTAAAAAGTTTAGGTCATTTGCACCTGTTTTGAGTAAGTTATGGTCAAAAAACTAACTACTGCCCAAATGGCCAATTTTTAGGCTTCCAAGTCACTAATCTGGATTTGGTTAATTTTTATGTCACTTTGTGGACAGAATTTAGGTAAGCTTCCTTCATGAAAGTTGGCCTATTTGGTGTCTAGTTTCACCCCCCATTGGCCTCATACCAATTGGATTCACAATTTCTCACCTATAACCTAATTTATGTGCTGCCAACATACACAACCTGCATTTAAACATTACACTTCTAATTTTGACAATCCTCCTCCTCCCAATACTTCAACATTTAATCCAGGCACTTCTATATATATTGTATACAATTCCAGCAAGCGTTTTGGGCAGAACACTCAAGTGCTCAATGCATACAATACACCATTCAAGTTCAACATTCACTTCCACCAAAATTCAACATACCTCAATATCAATATTACACATACACTTCCATATACTCATACCTCAATATCAACTACACATGCTGCCCACAATTTAACACCATCATATTTCATTTATAAACTTCATATTCACACACACAAATTCATGATATTATAGGCTGCCAAACATGGCAGTTTGCCAAAGCATCAAGGTCCCATTTCAAACCCTTAATTCAAGCACTAACATGCAAATACTTGGACATTAACCTACTACAACTTTTATTTGAGTTAATCAACCTTAATTCCCATCTATTAAATATATGAATAAGTCATTAACCATACATTTTCATGGCTGCCAAAACTAAGGTTCACCAATACTCATCATTTCCTTAATTTTTCTTAGCAATTCAACTTACCCAAAGCTCAACACAAGGATTATTGAAGGAAAATGGAAAGATTAAGCACTAACCTCAACTTGAGCTTCACAAATCCATGGAATTTCCTCTCTTTTTTGCTGCCCACATACTACCCATGGTGTGAGGACCACTTTTAATGAAGGGAGTTTGAAGAAATATGGCTTGAATCATGGTAGATTTGAGCTTATGCATGAATGGCCATGGAGGAATCTTGGAGGAAAATCACATGCGGTAAAGAAGAAGAATGAAGAAGAAGATGAATAGTGGAAAAATCTGTCGTAGTGGTCCTTATATACTCCACTAATGCCCCACTAATCAGAATTAAAAATTTGATTAATTTAAGATTTCCTTTAATTGCAATTATGCCCTCCAATTCCCTTAAATTACATGTTATCTTGAATTTCATTTTTCATAAAATTTTTAAAATATAATACCACTTATTTTTCATGAAAATTTAGGTCAAAAGTCAACTCTTGGTGTCAAAATGACCAAAATGCCTTTCTTCGGGTCAAATTCAGACTTTTTCAGTAACACCGATTTAATCCTTGTCCCGCTGATTTTCTTAAATTTTCATTTTTATTTGTACTGACTTACTAATTTTTATTTGATATTTCTAATGAAATGTTTATTTTAATAAGTCTTTAATTATGTCTCGAAACTAAATTCCGAGGATTCCCTACAGTCCTGGGGTCGGCTATTGCCTGCGCAGTAACTTCCCCGTGTGGTCACCCATCGCTGCGGTGCTGGCTCGTTTAACTTAGTTTCATTTCATTGCTATTATTTTTCTTTTGTTTTTCTTGTATTTTTCTTTCTTGTATTTCATTATTTTATGTCTCCTCACTAACATTTAAATGTAGTTCTAGGCATCCTAGCTATCCGGACAGCACTGGTCACCGGAGCAGTAGAACGTACTACCAAATATAAGGGTGTTACAAATGAATTGAATGGATACTGAAGCACTTTAAATTTATGTGTTTCAGTTGGAAAGGGATCTTTGAAGGAGAAACGAAAATTTGAGTAAATTGAGTAAACAAAAGAGGTTTGTGCACAACTAGTTTTAAATTGTTCATGTTTTGCATATTTTATTTGATTAAATGATTTTAGTTTCTTTATGTATTATGTTTACCAATTATTGAATTTATTTCAATGATTATTGAAATGTGTTATGGTATGAATGAGTTTAGTTTTGGAAAATGAAATTAATTATGATTTTATTTTGTTATGAATTGAATGAAACTGGCTTCGGAAAAATTTTGATTGAAATACGTTTACATGGAAAATTTGATTTGAAAAATGGTTTATACTTAACATGGGAAATGGATTGTTTTGAATTGTGATGGGCATAAAAAAATTATTGGATATTGGAATTGACTTTGAATTGAATTGTATTGTGATTTATGCTCACAAAAAGGACAAAGAGATTCATGATGTGTTTTATATCTCACTATAGATGCTTGACTAGGTTATTACCCGTCCCTCATTTGTTGAGGAGACACTGGAGTTAGCCTTGTTTTGATTACCATGATACGTGCACATGCCTAGATTCTCCTCTTATTAGAGGTTAGATCTAAGTTTTTCATAGCCCTTTCGGAAGTTACATTGTTGTGGTGTTGTAATGTGCACGATGATTCGATCTCCCCGACCATAGGGAGTTGGAATCACGATTCGACCTCCCCGACCATAGGGAGTTAGAATCGCTTTGAAGATGGCCCTTACGGATTAGTCTAGCATAGTTAGTGAGATAAAGACAGGTTTTGGAAAGTGAGAAATGGTGATTTTAAACTATTATTTGAGTAAAATTGATTTGAAAGAGACTATTTGTTTTGTAATAACTATTTTCATAGTTGATGGAATTGTTTCAAATGACTAATTACAATTGGAAAAATTTTAATTATTGACTAAGGTCACTTAATTATTTGATTTGTACCATTAAAAATATTTACTTGATTTTATGATTTTTGAAGAAATCAACATTTCCAATTTTTGTTCTGAATTGTCACTATATATATATATATATACTTTAAATTATAGTTGTGTACCACTGAGTTCACCACTCAGCGATAGCTTTGTATGTTGTCTCAGGTGAAAGGACTATTGAGCAGTTGGGTAAGATTCCTTGAAGACTCAATGGGATTAGCTCCGGGTATATCATAGGTATACCCTTGTACGTTAGATTTTGATGTATGCATGTAATTATATGTATGTAATTTATTTGACCAGTTGCACAAGAACTTTTGTAATATTATTTTGGGTATGTAATTAAAATGCAAATTATTGTAATATTAATTTGAGATTTTATTTACCTGTATATTGTTGTAATATTAATTTTATTACCTTAATGAATGTAATATTCAAATTTCTTTCTAAGTTTGGTAATGAATGAATTATTTCCTCTATGATGAAATTGGCTTAAAAATTGAATTGGGTTGCTTGTATTGATTTGGGAGGTGAAATTGAGTTTATTGGAGTTGTGGTTGAGAAAACATATTGGAAGTGTTTTTCTTTTTAGGTTTTGAAGAACTGTTTTCTCAAAATACAACTGACACTCTGCCAAAATTTTGAAAAATTTTCGTAACATCAGATTTTAATTGAGGATTTGATCCATGACCAAAATTTCAATTAAAGGCTTTTTAATAAATATTCAACGTTCCCACCACTATAAAAATGATCGAAAATTATTTTAAAATCCCTTGTAGTATATTTAATGGGTTACTGGTAGACGAAGTACGGTAATTATTAGGTGTACTATTGGAGCATGTTATGTCTTACGGAGGGGTAAGGTGTGACATGTTTTAGTAGTATCAGAGCAGGTTTTAAAGTAAATTTTAAACTGTGAATTTAAAAATAATTTTTTTTGTAAGTACAACTGCTCGAATGTTTGATACATATAGTACATTTACATCATAAATATGAACTAACAGGGAGAAATCTCCTTGTGTTGGTTGTACAGGAAATAGAAAATCCTATGAAAAGATATGGAAGAGAAGGATGAAACAATAGAACAATCTGTGATGGCAGAAGTACAAGGTGGTGCCCCAGCTCCTCAGAGTGTTGAAAGCCCGACTGTACCAGCCCCACCTGTACGAATTACCACACAAATGGCCTAGCAAATGGCCACTTTCTTTCAGCAAATGGTTGATAATCTGTCAGCCCAAGTCCAAGTACGAACCTAACCCCCAAAAGGGCAACATGAAATAGAGAAGAGTGAGAAATTTATGGGTCAAAGTTCGAGTAGTAATTTGGGGAAGTGAAAAGAATTTGAAGGACCTCGAGCTTGTGGATATGATAGAGATGGATCTTCAGGACAGAGGACACGAAGGTCCAGTCGTCAAACAACTAGAAGTTCCTATCCTCCCCACATCTGCAACTCTTGTGGCAAACTACATGGGGGTATTTATCGTAAAGCCACTGGAGCCTGTTACAATTGTGGTGAACGCGGGCACTTCGCTAGAGATTGTACTAGAGCACATCGATTTGATCTCCAAAGTTCACAGACAGTCAGTCAGGGCCGAGATAGAAATAGAGTTGGTATTCCTTGCAATCATAGCACAGCGAATCAACCCAAACATAGTAGCGCATTAGTCAGAGCATCCACTATGTCCTAGGAAGAAAGAGTAGAAACTTTGGATGTAGTTGCTAGTAAGCTCTTTATTTTAGAAGAAACAACTAGTTATTATTTGATCCCAGCACTACTTATTTGTATGTTCATGTTAGAATTATATGTTCTGTTGCTGTTCCTTTACATGGGAATAAATTTTGATGCATTAGTGAATAGTTCTTTAGGATAAAAACTATGATAATAAGTGAAATTAGTTTTAGAAGAGTTAGTAAGCAAAAAGTATTTGCTAGCATATAATAATTTATAAAGCTAATTAATGAGCCTACTTAATATAAGGCACGAGGACCTAAAAGTAAGTTACAGTAATATAATTGCTCTAGATGAGGGCAAAGATATTACTGTTAGTAATTATCAATGGATATTATAATCAAAATAAGTTTTGAATATTAATGAATTTGAGAAGGATAAGATATAGGAAAGTTTGATCTATTGGTATGTATCGTAGTAACTATGCAATGTTCTTAATGTTTATATTGTAAGCTGCAGATTACAGTATCGACTTGGGATTATTATGTAGAGCTACGTACTACCCGATAGTGCACTAAGATAAGGATATTTGTAAACGACATCTGTTTTGGTACAGTTATGCTAGGACAGAATTTTATTATTGAAAATGAGTTTGAAAATCCTACTGAGGGATTTAAAACTCTAAAGTTAGAATATTGAAAGGTTATAGTTATAAGATAGCTAGAGTCCTGACTTAGTTATCTATCACAAGCTATGATACGTCGGGAATCATTATAAGACTAGAGATTTCGGTATAGTTATAAATTAAGATAACATTGATAGGGTGAGGTCATCCTGTCTCGAATATAGGGTTATAATTATTTTGGTATTGTTATGGATTCTTCGCCTAAAGTTTAGTGAAAAACAGTATTATATTAGTGTAGCAGTAAGACACAAAATATGATTTTACTCCCCTGAATGAGACGAGATACTATGGATGATAATCATAACTTATAAAACGATGTCCTAATTAAGACAAGGATAGGATAGAAATAATTGGCCAGGGATTTCTTAGAGAATGCCTAATTCTATTGTGCGGACCATAATGATTAGATTATGATTGGTATATGAAAAAAAAAGAGAGAGTTTTGTAGACCCCCTTTTTAAGATATTAGAGGCTAGTTTATAGTTAAGTAGAAAATAAGACACTGATTTTAAATCAGTGAAAAATAAACTATAGAATATCGATAGATAAAAGAGATGTGGAAGTGAAAATTTGAATAGTTGGTGCAAATGTAATAAAGAAACGTTATGAATATCAGTGAGAGAGTGCTGACTAGAATGGTTAGAGGACCAAAATAGAGTAATATAGAAGTATAGTGAATTTATTAGGGATGTTAACAGGTACTAAATTTTGACTCGACAGTCGAGTCAAGGAAGAAAATAAGACTAAGGGATGAAATAATCAAAGTTAATTTGTGGAATGGAAAAGAAGTAAATAGAAAAGTAAGGATGAGGATGGTAAAGGAATGACATTAGGAAAAATATTTATTAGAGCATAAACACATAGAAGCGCAAGCTTCGAAGTAAGTTAACTTATGACAGTGTTAAGAGCCCAACCATGGAGCTCAAAATTGTGGGATAAGGATAAACCTTTGTTGTCCCTAATTCAAGTTAAAGTAAGTAGCATGGAGAACTCATAAGGATATTAGCACATGGGACGAAATCGGTAAGAAATAAACAAATACCATTGAGTAAAGTATTATGGACCATTATTCAGACTATGAAGCCACATGGAAATGTGAGAAAGATGTGAGAAAATAATACATACGACTGTTTAAGGACTGACAGTGGGTAAAATTTCGAGGACAAAATTTCTTTTAAGGGGGGGGGGAATTGTAACAACCCTATATGCATAGTTCTGTGCAAATCACTGTTCCGGTGACCGGTGTCAGTCCGGACAATTAAAAGGATTAGAACCATATTTAAGGCACCTAAAAAGCTCTGAATGAAAATTAATAGTGATTACTAGAAGGTGAAGTATAAATAAGAAAAACAGAACATAAAAGGTTAAAGGAGCCGGGGGTCACAGCGATGGATGACCGTACCGGGAAGTGACTGTGAGGTCAGTTATAACCCTATTTTTGTACGAGGCATTGTGACACCGAAGGCCTAAGAATTATTGAGAAGCTAGTGGAAAAGAGAAAATCATAGAAAAAGGTAGAGAATAAGATAAAATAATTAGATCAGGGTTCTAGAAGAAATACAAAATTATTGGTAAACCGGGTCAGATCGGCGAGGGGCAAATTGGTCAATTCACCCCTAGAGGTGACTCATGACCAAACTTTCCAATAAAATGTGAGAAATTAAAATTTTGAATTATATAATTAAATTGAGAAAGTTATGGAAAAAGAAAATAAAAGAAATTAAAAGAACTCTTTATGATATCACCATGATGTCACTATTCTTATGTAAGCATGACTTGATAACTCATTTTAATTTTTCATTAATTTAATCTTAGAGATAATTATGTATAAAAAGGAATTAAAAAAAATAAAAAGAAAACAATTTTCATTTTGCCTTCTTCTCCTAATCGTCCCTCTCTCTCCTCACTCTCACTATCTCTCTCAAGTCCACCATTAAAACACTTTATAAGCTCTTATCAACCCTAAATTCTACCATGAATTCCCTAAGTCTCTCAATCAAAACTTGGTTTTGAGTATTGAAAAGAGGATTGGTGGCAAGAAGAGTGGAAAAAATTGAAGGAAAAGAGAAGTTGAGGAATTGGCAAATTGAGGTAAGTAATTTAATCTTTTTCCTTAGTAAAAATTGATTGAAATTAAGTTAGTTTTGATGGAATTACATGAACTTTGAAAAATCTCATGAATTAAACCCATAAGGAATTTTTGCCAACACTAGAAGAACTAGGGTTTGATGGAATTAAAAGTGTAATTAAGTGGAATTAAGTGTGTAGAAGATGATTATGTATTTTAACTGCACTAATTTAATAAGTTGCAAAATTAGGGTTCTTGAGCCAATAAATTTGGGGGGAAAATTTGGAGAAAATTGGTAATTGATGTAATGGGACCTAATGGAGACTCAAAATGGTCAATTGGGACCAATTAGAGTGTGTTAGAATGGTGAGATTGAAAGGAAATTCGGATTAGTGAGGGTTCATTTCTGGATAGTTTGACCTAGGTCCATTTTAGGGACCAAAATTGTAATTTTGCCACTCTAGTTGATATGAGGCCAATTGGATATGAAACTAGACACATAATGCCACCATTTTCATGCAGAAACCCTGCCCTGAAAATGACTCTAGGTTAGTGAACAATTAGGTCAAACTCGGAATTGGCACACTGCCATTGTGCAAAAATGACCAAATAAACAATATTTGTTCATTTGGCCATAACTTCGTGTAGGAAGGTCCAAATGACCTGAATTTTATATCATTGGAAAGCTGAGACATAGCACTATAACTTTTATGAAGAACACAAATCCAAATTCTGACCATAACCCATCCAAAAAGTGAGCTGCAGTCGGCACACCAAAACTGCCAGAACCAGAATTGTGCCCAAAATTCTAGGCTGTAACCAATCCGACTAGCCTTAGAAAAATAGGCATAACTTGGGCTACAAAACTCCAAATGGAGTAATTCAAAAAGGGAATTAAAGCTAAGACATTAAGGAACAACTTTGATTAGGGACATTTAACCAAAATTCCATTGTAGATAGACCAATGGAACCCAAAACTGAATTTTTAGGATTTTACTTAGGTAGTTTGGAAATTTAGTTGGCAATCAATGTCAACAAATTTGACACCCAAAATATGGTATGTGGGTGCAATTAGAGTTAATAAACCTATTTAGAAGGAAAAAGTCAACATTTTGACTTGAATAGTGCCATGAATAGTGTCACCATACACAAAAATATAAAGAACCGTAATGAGTAGGATAAGTTTGCAAAGAAATTATTAGAAATGGATTGAATGGATACTGAAGCACTTTAAATTTGTGTGTTTCAGTTGGAAAAGGATCTTCGAAGGAGAAATAAAAATTTAAGTAAATTGAGTCAATAAAATAGGTTTGTGCACAACTAGTTTTAAATTGTTCATGTTTTGCATATTTTATTTGATTAAATGATTTTAGTTTCGTTATGTATTATGTTTACCAATTATTGAATTTATTTCAGTGATTATTAAAATGTGTTATGGTATGAATGAGTTTAGTTTTGGAAAATGAAATTAATTATGATTTTGTTTTGTTATGAATTAAATGAAACTGGCTTCGAAAAAATTTTGATTGAAATACGTTTACATGGTTTACATGGAAAATTTGATTTGAAAAATGGTTTATACTTAACATGGGAAATGGATTGTTTTGAATTGAGATGGGCATAAAAAAATTATTAGATATTGGAATTGACTTTGAATTGAATTGTATTGTGATTTATGCTCACAAAAAGGACAAAGAGATTCATGATGTGTTTTATATCTCACTATAGATGCTTGACTAAGTTATTACTCGTCCCTCATTTGTTGAGGAGACACTGGAGTTAGCCTTGTTTTGATTACTATGGTACGTGCACATGCCTAGATTCTCCTCTTATTAGAGGTTAGATCTAAGTTTCTCATAGCCCTTTTGGAAGTTACATTGTTGTGGTGTTGTAATGTGCACGATGATTCCATCTCCCCGACCATAGAGAGTTAGAATCACGATTCGACCTCCCCGACCATAGGGAGTTATAATTGCTTTGAAGATGGCCCTTTGTTTGCCTGGTTTTACAACCCTGCAAGTGCACGGTGTTAGTAGTATGCCCTAGAGCATATCATTTAGTATGTATCTTGTACATGTTTTATTAATAAAAGACATTTCCACTTTTCCATTTACATAAGATATTTATGTGTAATAGAAAAGGTCCATTGATATTTTATTAGAAATTCTATTCTTAAGTTGTTAAGAATATGAGTGACAGTATTTCTAGTACAAAGTATCATAAATAGGTTCACAATCGAGGATACTTCATAGTAAGGACATGACTTATCCAGAAAGATTGTATTCATGTTTGTTCCCAAGTTATTTATATGAGATATAAGTAAGATGGAATGGTGAGTCTCATGCCATATGACAAACATGATAGGCACTTATACATGATAAGTAGGCTGAACTAATGACACTTATAACAAGCACATGGAGTTTACTCTTGTTAATGTTTTGTCATAAATCATATCAGTGCATATAATCTTTAGACCTGAGATAGCACAGTTATCTTATATATAGGTAGTTTGAGTTTGATACTGCTTTCATATTTGTACTGTGTATGGGTATATGGGCATCTGTTGGCTCCTACTAGTTATATATGGAGGTAAGTGTTGATCAAGATGGAATCTATTCCTCTAAGTAAATAGAGATAAAATCCTATATTCATTTAATTATTCTTGATGTTTCAAGTTCCTGGCCAGAACAGATAGATTTAATCAGAAAAGAGTTTATGATGAGAAATCAAGAACTGGAATTAAAAGAGAACATAATATTCATAACAAATGGAGTTTGACATAAACCATGACTCCAGCTTGAGTTGGGATTTTGTAACAGAGAGATTCTAGTGCATGGTAACATATGATTATAGGTTCATTTAAGGTAAACCTTATTACTAATTGGGTGGCTATGGCATACTATGCTAGGTGTTAACCATGTGTTAGTAGTATGCCCTATAGCATATCATTTAGTATGTATCTTGTACATATTTTTATTAATAAAAGGCATTTCCACTTTTCCGTTTACATAATATATTTATGTGTAATAGAAAAGGTCCATTGATATTTTGTTAGAAATATTATTCTTAAGTTGTTAAGAATATGAGTGACAATATTTCTAGCACAAAGTATCATAAATAGGTTCACAATCGAGGATACTTCATAATAAGGACAGGACTTATCCAGAACGATTGTATTCATATTTGTTCCCAAGTTATTTATATGAGATATAAATAAGATGGAATGGTGAGTCTCATGCCATATAACAAACATGATAGGCACTTATAAATGATAAGTAGGCCGAACCAGTGACACTTATGACAAGCACATGGAGTTTACTCTTGTCAATGTTTTGTCATAAATCATATCAGTGCATATAATCTTTAGACCTGAGATAGCACAGTTATCTTGTATATAGGTAGTTTGAGTTTGATACTACTTTCATACTTGTATTGTGTATGGGTATATGGGCATCTGTTGGCTCCTACTAGTTATATATGGAGGTAGGTGTTGATCAAGATGGAATCTGTTCCTCTAAGTAAATAGAGATAAAATCCTATGTTCATTTAATTGTTCTTGATGTTTCAAGTTCTGGCCAGACAGATAGATTTATTCGTAAAAGAGTTTCTGATGAGAAAATCTTTTTAATCAAGAACTGGAATTAAAAGAGGACATAATATTCATAGCAAATGGAGTTTGACATAAACCATGACTCCAGCTTGAGTTGGGATTTTGTAACAGAGAGATTCTAGTGCATGGTAACATATGATTATAGGTTCATTTAAGGTAAACCTTATTACTAATTGGGTGGCCATGGCATGCTATGCTAGGTGTTAACCATGGCCTATGAGGTGCATAAAATGATTTAGAGAAATCATTTATGGTAAGAAAGAGTTCTGATGATATTAAGAGTTGATATCATGTCTCATTGCCAATTAGTGATAAGCCTAGTAAGTCACACACATACACAAGTTATCACCTATTTAAATATGATTTAATTAATTAATTGAAGAGTTTAATTGATTAATTAAATAGGTTTGGTTTGCAATTAAATTGCAAAGTCTCTAGCATGACTTGAACCAAATCTAGATTATTGGATGCGTAGTATAAATTAAATTTATATTTAAAGTGTTTAAATATGAATTTAATTAATGAGAAATTAATTAATAGAGATTAATTAATTAATTTATATTTGATATAAATTAATTAGAAGAAGAAAAATAATTATTTTGGGTTAAGAACTCAAAATTAAGACACAGGGGCATTTTGGTCATTTCACAGTGTGACACGTGGCACCATGAGATGGTGGCACATGGGATTACACAAAAACTTGCCAAATGTTTTTTTAATCATGTAAGATGATTAAAATCAGTATTAAATATAGGTTTGACACTTGGCACAATGTGATTGGGTCACTTAAACCTAGAGCTAATCAAAGGGTGACATGTGGCAAGGGTTTAATGTGTTAACCTAGCTATTTAAGTGTTGTTATGAAAAAGAAAAACAACCAGCAGCCACACTCCTTTGTCACGCCATTTTGAGGCTCTCCATCTATTCTTCTTCATCTCTCATCAATTCAAAGAGATTAGCCATCAATCTCTTGAATTAAAAATACTAGAAATTGTTTCTAGTGTCCTGTTTACATCTCTAATCTCTTAAAAGGCAGAACTTGAAATTCTAATTAATAGAAAAAGCTTTAGAAGCTATTCAAGGGCTGCCATATGTGTTCTTGGTGTGGACAAGCTAGAGGGACAACAACTGGTATCCTGAAGACAAATCTCAAAGGCGCAGACACGCTGCAGTACATCAAGAGGTTAGTGTAATCATTCTTGATTTAATCTAGGGTTCTAAAATTAATCTGATTAATTTTAAAATCTTAAATGGCAAATACAGATCCAAAAACATATTAAAAGAGTTTTAATATGTTGTTTATCATTGAAATCAAATAAATAAAACTAAATCTTGCATGATGCACGTGACCCTAGGTGAAAATTTTTGAATTCAATGATATAAACTTGTGTTTTTCATGCTTCCGTTCCTTCACCATGGTCTATGAGGTGCATAAAATGATTTAGAGAAATCATTTATGGTAAGAAAGAGTTCTGATGATATTAAGAGTTGATATCATGTCTCATTGCCAATTAGTGATGAGCCTAGTAAGTCACACACATACACAAGTTATCACCTAATTAAATATGATTTAATTAATTAATTAAAGAGTTTAATTGATTAATTAAATAGGTTTGGTTTGCAATTAGATTGCAAAGTCCCTAGCATGACTTGAAACCAAATCTAGGTTATTGGATGTACAATATAAGTTAAATTTATATTTAAAGTGTTTAAATATGAATTTAATTAATGAGAAATTAATTAATAAAGATTAATTAATTAATTTATATTTGATATAAATTGATTAGAAGAAGAGAAATAATTATTTTGGGTTGAGAACTTAAAATTAAGACACAGGGGCATTTTGGTCATTTTGCAGGATGACATGTGGCACCATGAGATGGTGACACATGGCACTATACATAAGCTTGCCAAATGTTTTTTAATCATGTAAGATGATTAAAATTAAGACTAAATATAGGTTTGACACTTGGCACAATGTGATTGGCTCAATGAAACCTAGAACCAATCAGAGGGTGACATGTGGCAAGGGTTTAATGTGTTGACCTAGCTATATAAGTGTTGTTATGAAAAGAAAACAAAATAACCAGCAGCTCCTCATCCTTGGTGCCGCCACCCAGGAGTCTCCCTTCTCTTCCTCTTCATCTCTCATCTATACCAAGAGATTAGCAAGCAATCTCTTGAATTAAAAATACTAGAAATCGTTTCTAGTGTACTGTTTACATCTTTAATCTCTTAAAAGGCAGAACTTGATTTTCTAAATAATAGAAAAAGCTTTAGAAACTATTCAAGGGCTGCCATAGATGTTCTTGGTGTGGACAAGCTAGAGGGACAACATCTGGTGTGACACCCCTTACCCGTCTATAGTGTAGTCGAGCAAGTTATGCCACTCAGTGTGCCAGAGCACCAATTCATGTTTCTATTACAATTTATCCCTTTTAATTCATTTATTCTCAATTTTTAATAAATCTGAATTTTTTTACAAATTTTATAAAAAATCCGGCAGAGTGCCGGCTATAAATTGGAAAAACAGTTCTTCTGAACCTATTTAAAAACACTTTCAATATAATTTCCAAATCCAAACTCTATTATACACATTCAAATCAATCTCAAAATCTCAATCTCAAATCACAACACTATTTTTAGAAATTTTTCTTTTCACTTCATTGTTGGAAGCACATTCATAAATATTTCTCAACATAATATACAAAAAATTCCAACAATATGAAATTTCATATATTTACGTTATTACATAATTACAAGAGTTTATAATTACAATCCCAAAACTAATACATAATATAAAATACAAAATGCTACCCAAAATCCTAATGTCCTACCATATGCAGTGCAGAGGTGAGGTGACTCTGGACTCCGGATGTAGCTCTGAATGCTCACCCTGTCTGATGTCTGCTGGGCTCCCCAGCTAGGTCTCCAGTACCTGCACGTGGCAAAAGCGATGCGCTAAGCAATTCTACTTAGTGGTGACAATATAAAATAAAATAAAATAAAATAAAAATAAGTATGTAGAATGTATGTTCACATTTTTGGGTAGACTTAATTTCTAATATTTATTACATTATTATTCGATTAAAGTTTGGTAAGATTTATATTATTGCCCGAGTAACCCATACTAGTCGACTGGACTGGATAAATGGGTAAACTGGCACTGGGTACTAAGTACCTCGGACCATCACACCATCGGTCACATTGTGTCTCCCGGTGTGCAACAGAACAGCTAATAAGCTGTAATAATTATCAAGGATATAACCTGAGTATAACAACTCAAATAACATAGCCAAAGGCTATTATGTCACAGAATGGCATGAGAAGCCATGAAACACAGAATGGCATGAAGCCATATGCAGTACTGCTAACAGAACCCTATTGGTATGCCAAGCTATCCAAACCAATCTTGTTAGGTATACTAGGGCATATTACACTTTTAAATTTCACAATTTTTTAAATTTCAAGTTTGAATGTTACTATTCATTTCATTAGTCAACTAAAATGTTGACTTTTGCATAGACAATAGGTACATTGGTTTTAATACTTCCAATATACCACATTTTGCATTCAAAATTTGTTGGTATTGGTTGCCAATACCATTTCTAAGCTTAATGTTAATTGGCCAGAATTTTCAATTTTCATGCTTTGTCTTTACTGTTCCATTGGTCATTTTTGCAGTGGGAATTTGGCAAAATGATCAACATGAAAGTTGTTCCTTATTTTGTCTAGTTGAATTTCCTTTTTTGAATCACTCCATTTGGAGTTTTTTACCTCAAGTTATGGATCAAAAACCACAACTGGCCGGATTGAAATTTTGTCCAGAATTTCTGGACTGACCATATCTATAGTGTAATGAACAATGACTACAACTCACTTGTTGAATAGGTTCTGGTCATAATTTGAGTTAGATTTCTTCATAAAAGTTGTTGGTCTATATCTCAGCTTGTTTCTGGTAAAATTTCAGGTCAATTGGACCTTTCTACACTGAGTTATGGCCAAATGACCAAATACTATTCATTTGATCATTTTGCCTAGGCAGACTGCAGATCACCCGGATTAGGGCAAGTATTTGGTCCACTTGATTTCGTTTTATGGGCATGGTTTCTTCACCAAAGTTGTGCCATTATGTGTCTAGTTTCATGTCCAATTGGCCTTATACCAATTGAACCTCTACAATTCAAGTTATGGCTGCCCAAACCTGCTGGACTCATGTCTAATTCTGCAGGTCACCAAGGGCAGCCACACCAAACCCAAATCCCATCACTCAACACACTTCATTTTTTATTTAAATAGAACTAAATGGTCACTAATTGACCATTAATACCTATTTTCATTATCACAGGGTTAAAGTCCCATTTCTCCACCCCAAACCCTAACTCACACATTACCACACATGCATTTTCACTTCATTTTATCAATCCACTTAGTAGGTACATATTGTGGGCAGCCATAACAACCTTTTAACTTCATTAAACTAATCACAAACAAACCCTAACCATGGCTGCCGAAACTTAGGGTTTACATACAAATGGTATTCCATCAATTTCCTTATCATTTGCACTCATTCATAATTATTAAACATGAATTTAAAGTGAAATTTAAGTTTAAGTCACTAACCTCTTAGGGAGCTAATCCAAAGCTTGTAAGAACTCTTTCTTTTTAATTCTTTTTGCTCCCAAAAGCTTCACCAAGATGAAAGAGCAAGTTTTTGTGTTGACAATTTGGGTTTTTGGAGGAAGAAAGCTAGGGAAAATCAAGCTTGAAAAAGCTTGTTCATGGTGGTTATGGGAGTATGGGTGACGGCAAGAAGGAAATGAAGAAGAGAGGTTCTGATTTTTGTTTCATTTTCCAGCCCATTTATCTCTTTTAAATAGAGTTATGCCATGTGTCCATAGTAGATAGGTTGGGAGAACTTTAATGACATCATTATGATGTCATAAGTCCATTTTCTTTCATTTTCTCTTCATTTCTTGTCTATTTAATTTCAATTAAATTTTTAACAACATTTAATCATATTTTATGTTATATAAATTATTTATTTAACTGGACAAGTTGGCTAAAAATTATCTCTGAAGACGAAATGACCAAAATGCCGTCCGTTTAGCTTAACGGGCCAAAATTGTCTGTACCGATTGAAAAATTTTTCTAAGCATTTCCTTAGCATTCTAATGCCATAAAAACCTCAATAACCCTTCTCTGGAGTCCCAATAATTATTTTATAATTTTTCCCCCGGGTCTCGGGCTTCTAGTTGCGAGAACCGAAACTCTCACTAGGTTGCCCATCACTAGGGCATCGGCTCATTTAACTTGGTTGTATTTTATTTTTGAAATTTTTCCTAAATTTTTATTATTAATATTTGAGTTAATTATGGTTCCTCACTTTAGTTTAAATATTTTTCCGGATGTTCTAGCTGTCCGGATCGACATTGGTCACCGAAACAGTAGACTGTACGGACTAGCTAAAGTGAGGATGTTACATCTGGTGTCCTGAAGACGAATCTCAAAGGCGCAAATACACTGCAGTGCATCAAGAGGTTAGTATGTTTGTTTTTGATTTAATCTAGGGTTCTAAAATTAATCTAATTAATTTTAAAATCTAAAATGGCAAATACAGATCCAAAAACATATTAAAGGAGTTTTAATATGTTGTTTATCATTGAAATCAAATAGATAAAAATAAATCTTGCATGATGCATATGACCCTAGGTGAAAATTTTTGAATTCAATGGTATAAACTTGTATTTTTCACGCTTCTACTCCTTCAATTGGTATCAGAGCCACTATATTTGTTATTTACATTGTTGATTATATGATTTAATTGTGTGTTTTGATCATAAGATGATTTATCCATTGCTGGTTGGAATGGATGTGTGGTGGCTTGCAAGAGAACACCTTCATGGTGCGCAAGGTTTGTGGCTTCATGGGTGGCTCAAGGTTTGGCTTTTTAATTTGCAATTGTTGTATGATCTAAAAGCTCATCCTATGTCTAATTAAATTGTTTAATTAGAATTTCAATCACATAATTAAATTTTGATTGAAATCAGAATTTTAAAAATTGTTTGAATGTGATTCAAATATGAATTTTAAAAGTTGTTTGAATGTAATTCAAATCTGAATTTTTAAAGTTGTTTGAATCATATTTAAATTTGATTTTTTTAAAGTTGTTTGAATAATATTCAGATCTGCATTTTTAAAAATTGTTTGAATGTGATTTAAATCTGATTTTTAAAAAATTGTTTGAATGTGATTCAAATCTGAATTTTTAAGGTTGTTTGAATGTGATTCAAATCTGAATTTTTAAATTTGTTTGAATGAGATTCAAATCCGAATTTTTATATTTATTTGAATCATATTCAAATATGGATTTTTAAGTTGAATATAAGATATTCAATTTAATTTAAGTATGTATGTTTTATTTAATTGTTAAATATCATGGACTATAAAAGACCAATGTGATTGGATTTATTTCTTTTATGTTTCTTTGGGATTGTAAATTAATTAATTTATTTTAATTTATTTTGGGCATATATTATTAAGTTTGTAATAATTTTTGGGTTGTAATTTCATTTATTTAAGTTCTTGTAAATTCGCCTTGGTATGCCAAGGATTACTATGTAATATTGGATTGCAAGAAGTTCAAGGAGGTCAAGAGCATTGGTGGGACCAGTGGGAGGAATTCAAGATCAAGTGTTGATTGTGTACTCCTTTAGCAACTCTTGTAAAATGAATGAATGAAATGCACCTAGAAATGCCCTGACTCAATTCTTGGTAGCTCAGAATTGAATCCCTTAGAAAGTCCATGATCATACCATATTTACTACTTATCCATGAATACATGAGATGTATGGGAACGTATGCAATTATATGATATATGCATGCTAAATGGATAATGTGCAAAGTGAGACCTTAATAGTAATTAGGATGACCATAAAATCTTCTAAACAAATGATTAAGTTGGAAATGCTATAATTAAAGTAATTATAACATGGGCCCTCCATTGGAGCAATTATTTTAAGAAATTTTAAATAGTTGCATAAGATGCAATTAATTTAAGAGATTTTCTTAAGAATAATTGTTAAGTATGAGATGTTGTAAATATGTAAATGGTTTGGTGGCCAATATTGGATGTACCTGAGGATATTAAAATTATTTGCATAATTACTGGCTCAAGGGGATCAACTTAACTAATGCAAGATAAGTCAATAATGGATGTATCTGAGATTTTGAGCATTAGGGGCTAGGTAAAGGATTGAACCTCACATGAGATGTGATGGGCAAGGATGTGATGGGCAAGGAGTTGCTCACTTATAGTTTATTGTAATTCCAATAACGGATGTACCTGAGGATGATAAATAAAATTATAAGAATTCAATCACCCATTAGAAATCTATCCAACTAGGATTTCCGTTTTCTACTTTGGAAGTGTAGGATTCTCTAAGTTAGTGGGAGGACCAATTTGATTAAAAGACTATAATCATTTTGGTTAATTACTTGATACATTTACTAATTAATCTCGTTATTTTCTGCAGTTAATTTTCTGATAATAATGAGCACAGAACAACCACCACCATCCAATATCCTTGCAAGCATACTTGATCACAATAGGTTGACAGGACCTAATCTCTCTGATTGGCTAAGAAATTTGAAAATTGTCCTGAACCTTGAACACATAGGATATGTTCTAGATTCAAATGTTCCTGGTCCTTTACCTCCAGAGGCCACTCAGGAGGAACATGAAGCTTTGGACAAGTTGAAGGAGCATGATATGAGAGCTAAGTGTTACATACTTGCTTCCATGAGTAATGAGTTACAAAAGCAGCATGAGAACATGCAAGTGCGAGTAAGATCCTCCTTCACCTATAAGAGTTGTATGGTGAGCACAGTAGGAATGCTAGGTATGAGATATCTAGGCAGCTATTCCGCATGAGGATGTCTGAGGGACAGAATGTTGGGGGATCATGTCCACAAGATGATTCAGCTGATTGAGCAGTTGGAACATCTTGACTTCAACATGGATTTCCAACTACAGACGAATTTGATCCTTCAGTCCCTTCTTGAGTCTTTTGGGAATTTTGTAACAAATTTCCATATGACTAAACAGGAATTCACCTTAGCTGGTTTACTTAACATGCTAGTTATTGCCCAAAAGAATATGCCGGGCAATAAAGAAAAAGAGGTAGCTTTGATTGCATCTTTTTCTGCTGGAAAGTCCAACAAGAAGAAGAGCAATAAGAAAAAGAAACTGTCACACCTTACTCCTCATAAGATGTAATATGCTCCCGTAGTACACCTAATGAATTACCGTACTTCGCCTACCGGTAACCCATTAAATATACTACAAGGGATTTTAAAACAATTTTCTTACTATTGATAAGTGGTGAGCATTTTCTAATAGGTATTAAAATCATTTATTCGAAGTTGAAACTAGTTAAAATTTTTGGCCTATTTTATTTTTTGACAAATTTTATAAAAATTTCGGCAGAATGCCGTTTGTATTTTGAGAAAACAGTTCTTCAAATTCCTGTAAAAAAACACTTCCAATAATTTTTCTCAATAACTTCTTCAAAAGTCAC
The DNA here is from genome assembly GCF_030052815.1 of Hevea brasiliensis. Lineage (NCBI taxonomy): Eukaryota > Viridiplantae > Streptophyta > Magnoliopsida > Malpighiales > Euphorbiaceae > Hevea > Hevea brasiliensis. The sequence goes on from NC_079497.1 coordinate 96,777,091, forward strand.
AATCATCTCAATCAATTTCAACACATTTATCAACTTCCAAAATTCAAATTCACAATTTCCAATATCCAACAATTATCAAAATACCATTAATGAATTTCATTCAATTTAAAATAAAATACTACCAATCATATTTCATTAATGACAAAATAATTTATATATACATCATACTAGAAATTTACATTAAGAAAATCCAAACTAAAATTTATTACAACTTTATACAAACTTTGTACAAGCTGCTCAAGACCAATTTTACATGTCCATACAATTACGTGCAATACATATATCAAAATGAATATTTATAGTCAGGGTATAAATTATACCCGATAACTTCAAGCAGGTAGCTCCCCTGTCCTCAGCAGCTCAATCTGCTGCTTCTCTAGTCTTTATATTTGCGACAGCATACAAAGCTATCGCTGAGTGGTGAACTCAGTGGTGCACAAACTAATAAATTAAAACTTAATACGAATTATTCTTAACAATTCATAATGAATAAAAATTTAAAATTTCTAAATTCTTCAAAACCCATGACATACAAAAATAATTATTTTCATTCATGCAAATTATTCATTTGAATAACATTTTGATCAATTAATAACTATTTATTTACATTTATTTTAACTTCTGAAACAATACAAAAATATTTTGAATCACTAAAAAATTATTTATTTCAATCACAATTTATCAAATTATGCATAATTTAAAGGGCGTTGCCAACAATTCACACAGTTGATCCCATGACACAAAATTCAAATAGATGCCGTGTTGTACACCACGACATTTCACATTCTCCCAATAACCGAGGCTAAAAGGGAGAAACAAAGACTAGCTAGTATATATGAGTACTCATTCAAATTCTTCCCCAACAGGCAAGCCAGAGAGGAAGGAACTCGCCCCATCAAGTGGAGGAGATATCTCACTAGACAAGCTAATGAGAATTCACAACAAATTTTGCCATGTCAACTGTGGTTTCAAATCATAGTCAAAACAATTTCTAATCACAAAGTGTTTACAAATCAACATATTTAATCATCATAAATTCATGCTCAAGGTTGGCAACACATCAAACTTAAAATTTACAATCCTCAAAATAATGCAATAAATCCTTAAATGCATAAGACAATTTATATTCAAATTATACAATTTCATTCAATAAGTTAAAATTCTCAACACAACAAAAATCATAAATCATACAATAAATTTATTTCAAATCAATTTGGAATTGAAAAATAACAAAAGAGTTAGTTGTGCACAAACCTTATACGAGTCGCCTCTTGGCCTTGACTCGATTCCTCGAGTTCTTTTCCGGTGTTCTTTTCAACTGAAACACACAGTTTCACAGTGTTTCAGTATCATAACTCATCATTAGTCCAAAAATAAATTGTGTTTCAGTATCATAACTCATCATTAGTCCAAAAATAAATTTACATTCACTTATACCTAGCTCTAATGTGCTAAACTTAGCGTTCTTTAAATTTTGCATTTCGGGGTTACTATTCATGATACTATTCAAGTCAATTTGTTGACTTTCTAAGACTTAATAGGTATGGGAACTCCAACTTCACCCACTTACCACATTTTGGTCACTAAATTTGTTGGTTTTGGTTGTTTACTTAAATTCTAAGTCTTTTAGGCAAATTTGATAAATTTTCAGTTTTGGTGTCTAAGGTTGCACTGTTCCATTGGTCATTTTACTGTTGAAATTTGGCAAAACTTCCTTCATAGAAAATATTCCCTATTGTCTTAAGTTTGTTCTCCTTTTTTAATCACCCCAATTGGAGTTTTGTAACTCAAGTTATAGCTATTTGAACCATGGCTGCCCGATTGGACTTAACCAAGAATTCTGTGCAAATTTTGGTTTTGGCAGTTTTAAGTCACCAACTTGGGGTGGCCAAATGACTTGGTTAATGGCATAATTTGAGTTTGTGTTCTTCATGAAAGTTTTAGGCATATATCTCAACTGTCCACTGGTAAAATTTCAGGTCATTTAGACCTGCCTAGCTCAAGTTATGACCAAATGAACAAACAGTGTGCATTTGGTCAGTTTGTACAGGGCAGACTGAGATTTTCCGAGTTTAGTCAATTTGTTCACTAGGTTTTAGTTACTTTTTGGGCATGCTTCCTAAATGAAAATTGTTTATTTTCATTTCCAATTGGTCTCATACCAATTGGACTTGTAAATTTTCATTTTTGGTCCCTCAAAGGGACCTCAACTCTAACACTTCCAACACACTTCATTTGGTCACCATTGACCATTTCCCACTTCAAACTAGGTCAAATATATCATTTACCAATTTCTCACATTTTTTCCTCTAAACCCTAAGTGTCCAGACCCTAGTTTACTAATTCTTTGCATTTGATTGATTCAATGCCTATATACATGTTTCTTCATCTCAAACAAGATCACATATAATTTTAAATCTATCAAACCATGCAAATATACCTCCAAACACATTTTGGCCGAAATTTCAGTTTGGTCCTTCAATAATTAATTTCATTTCATTTCTTTAATTTCTAAGTTACTTAGGCTATAAACACAACTAATAAACTAATTTTGCAACTTAAATCACTAACCTCAATCTTTGATGTCCAATTCTTCAATTCTCTTCCTTTTTCTTTTTCTTTGCTCTTTCAATCTTCTTCTTAGGTTGAGGTAACAAGCTTTGATGAAGTGTTTATAGAAAATCTTAAGGTTAAGTAAGGGAAATTGAGCTTGAGTACAAGCTTCAATGGAGGTTTAACAATGGAGAGGGAGAGAGAGAGTGAGGGCAGCATAAGGATGAGGAAGAAGGACTTTTAGTTTTTCTTTTCTTTTCTTTTCTTTTATGTATTCTGTCTTATGGAAGACCAAAAAAATCAATTTAATCAAATTTATTAATTATAGGATTTATGGCATCATGCATGATGTCATGCATGATGTCATCTCCCTTCACTTTTTCATTTTCTTCTTTTTTTTTTTATTTTTTTATTAGTTCTTTAATTTAATTCCCGACTCCGAAATTTTCTTTTCTCTGATTTTATTTGACAGTTAGGTAAGGAGTCAGCTCTCGGGGTCAATTGACCAAATTGCCCCTCGTCGGTTCAACCCGGTTTGTAAATAATTCAATATTTCTTCCGGATCCCTGACTAAATTATTTGACTGACATAACAATTCTTTTTCGTGATTTTCTCTTTTTCACTATGTTCGCAATGGTCCTAAGGACCGCGGCGTCACATTTTACGGTTCGAAATTTGAGTTTAAATCGACTTCGCAGTTGTTCCCGAGAAGGTCACCCATCGCTGTGACTCTCGGCTCGTTTAACTTCTTATGTTCTATTTTTCTTATTTATACTTAACTAATTGACAATTACTAATTATTTGTGTTTATGGCTTATCTAGTTGTCTTAAGTGTGGTTCTAATTCCCTTAATTGTCCGGACCGACACCGGTCACTGGAATAGTGAAATATACCAGGCTATACAAATATGGGTGTTACAGAAACCTCAGATTCGTGGTCCTTCTAAGAAAATAGCTAAACAAAAAGGGAAGACTAAAGTTGATGGAGGCAAAGGAAAGTGTTTCCACTGCCAGAAGGATGGGCACTGGAAAAGGAACTGCCTAGAGTATAGCAATCTAAAAGAATGCAATGCCATAGTGAAAACCAACTCAAGTTCAAAATATATTTGGCACTTAAGGTTATGTCATGTTGCAGAAGATAGGATTGCAAAACTGGAGAAAATGGGGATTCTATCCTCATTGGGCTCTGAGCCTACTCCAACTTGTGAATCTTGCCTTCAGGGAAAAATGACTAGATCACCCTTTGTTGGACAAGGGCTAAGAGCTGAAAATATTTTGGAGCTAATACATAGTGATGCATGTGGTCCATTTAAAGAATTGGCTAGAGGTGGCTTTCATTATTTTATTACCTTTACTGATGATAAATCAAGGTTTGGGTATTTATATTTGATGAAATACAAACATGAATCCTTTGAAAAGTTCAAAGAATTTAAATCTGAAGTAGAAAATCAAACAGGAAAGAGTATTAAAGCTCTTCGATCAGATCGTGGAGGTGAATATTTGAGTACTGAATTTGATGAATACTTGAGAGAGCATGGCATTGTTTCCCAGCTGACTCCTCCAGGAATGCCACAGCTGAATGGTGTATCTGAAAGGAGAAATCGTACCCTATTGGATATGGTACGTAGTATGATGAGCTATATTGATATGCCAATCTCCTTTTTGGGATTTGCATTAGAATCAGCTTTATATATTCTGAATAGGATTCCATCAAAATCAGTTTCTTCCACACCTTATGAGATATGGCATGGAAGAAAACCAAGTCTTAAGCATGTTAAGATTTGGGGTTGTCCAGCTTATATCAAAAAGCTGAACACTGATAAATTGGAAACCATATCAGAAAAGGGTCGATTTGTTGGATATCCAAAAGATAGTTTTGGATATTATTTTTATTTGCCTACATCACAAAAGGTTGTGATGAGTGGAGATGCCACATTTCTTAAACAACAGTTTGTTCAAGAAGAAGGCAAAGGAAGGCAAATAGAGTTGGAATTTGGAGAATTCTGACCAACCAATAGATCAGATGGATATAGATCCATCTAGTCAACCTACACCTGTTGATGAAACATCTATAGCTGTTCCTCATAGAACAACCGGGGTATCTCACCCACCAGTGAGATAAGGTTTCCTTCATGAAGAAGAACAAGAGTTGTCTACTCATGAAGAAGTAGATCATGGAGATGATCCACTTACCTATGAAGAAGCTATATCAGATATAGACTCTTCAAAATGGATTGATGCTATGAAATCTGAAAATGATTCCATGTATAAGAATCAAGTTTGGGATCTTATTGACCCACCTAAAGGTATTGTACCTATAGGGAAAAAATGGGTTTTCAAGAAGAAAATTGGTTCTGATGGAAAGGTAGAGACCTATAAGGCAAGGCTAGTAGTGAAAGGGTTTCGCCAAAGGCAAGGAATCGACTATGAGGAGACTTTCTCGCCTGTTGCCATGCTTAAATCAATTAGGATTCTATTAGTAATAACTGCATACTATGATTATGAGATTTGGCAGATGGATGTCAAAAATAGCTTTTCTCAATGGATACATTGAAGAAAACATTTTCATGGAACAACCTAGGGGTTTTGAATCCTAAGATGGTTCCAAGGTATGCAAGCTAAAGTGATCCATTTATGGGTTGAAGCAAGTTTCGTGGAGTTGGAACATCCATATTGATGAAGCCATTAAATCCTTTGGTTTCATAAAAAATGAGGATGAGCCATGTGTATATAAGAAGATTATTGACAGTGTTATCACTTTCCTTGTCTTATATGTGGATGACATACTGTTGATGGGTAATGACACAGGTATGTTAACAACTGTAAAGGTATGGTTGTCAAATACATTCTCCATGAAAGACTTAGGGGAGGCAGCCTATATTCTTGGGATTCGCATCTATAGAGATAGAGCGAAAAGAATAATTGGTTTATCCCAAAGTCTATACTTGGAAAGGTGTTAAAGAGGTTTAACATTCTTGATTCCAAGAGAGGATTGTTACCAGTGAGGCATGGTATCCACCTTTCTAAAAAGATGTCTCCAAAGACACCTGAAGAAAGAGATAAGATGGCCAGGATTCCATATGCTTCGGCTATTGGAAGTTTAATGTATGCAATGTTGTGTACTAGGCCGGATATCGCATATGTTGTTAGTTTGACTAGTAGGTATCAATCCAATATAGGTTTGGAACACTGGATAGCTGTCAAGAATATCCTTAAGTACTTGAGAAGAACTAAGGATTTATTCCTGATATATGGAGGTGGAGACTTGCAATTGGATGGTTATACTGATTTTGATTTTCAATCAGATATCAACGATAGAAAGTCTACCTCTAGGTTTGTGTTCATTTGTAAAGGAAGTGCAGTTAGTTGGAAGAGTTCCAAACAGAGTACGATTGCAGATTCCACTATAGAGGCCGAGTATATTGCTGCATAAAATGCTATAAAAGAAGATGTTTGGATATAAGAAACCCCAGTCTTACTAGAAATCCAAACACATAGAAAGGCACTACCACATTATCAGAGATATAGTTGGGCAAGGCGACATAGCCTTGCAGAAAAATAACATCAGCTGAAAAATCCAGCTGATCCATTCACTAAGCCTTTGTCACAAGCTCAGTTAGACCGAAATCTTGAGAAGATAGGTCTAAGGTATTGTAATGAATAGCTCTAGTGCTAGTGGGAGATTGTTAGTAGTATGCCCTAGAGCATATCATTTAGTATGTATCTTGTACATGTTTTATTAATAAAAGGCATTTCCACTTTTCCATTTACATAAGATATTTATGTGTAATAGAAAAGGTCCATTGATATTTTGTTAGAAATTCTATTCTTAAGTTGTTAAGAATATGAGTGACAGTATTTTTAGTACAAAGTATCATAAATAGGTTCACAATCGATGATACTTCATAGTAAGGACATGAATTATCCAGAAAGATTGTATTCATGTTTGTTTCCAAGTTATTTATATGAGATATAAATAAGATGGAATGGTGAGTCTCATGCCATATGACAAACATGATAGGCACTTATACATGATTAGTAGGCCGAACCAGTGACACTTATAACGAGCACATGGAGTTTACTCTTGTCAATGTTTTATCATAAATCATATCAGTGCATATAATCTTTAGACCTGAGATAGCACAGTTATCTTGTATATAGGTAGTTTGAGTTTGATACTGCTTTCATACTTGTACTGTGTATAGGTATATGGGCATGTGTTGACTCCTACTAGTTATATATGGAGGTAGGTGTTGATCAAGATGGAATCTGTTCCTCTAAGTAAATAGAGATAAAATCCTATGTTCATTTAATTGTTCTTGATGTTTCAAGTTCCTGGCCAGGATAGATAGATTTAATTAGAAAAGAGTTTCTAATGAGAAAATCTTTTTAATCAAGAACTGGAATTAAAAGAGAACATAATATTCATAGCAAATGGAATTTGACATAAACCATGACTCTAGCTTGAGTTGGGATTTTGTAACAGAGAGATTCTAGTGCATGGTAACATATGATTATAGGTTCATTTAAGGTAAACCTTATTACTAATTGAGTGGCCGTGGCATACTATGCTAGGTGTTAACCATGGTCTATGAGGTGCATAAAATAATTTAGAGAAATCATTTATGGTAAGAAAGAGTTCTGATGATATTAAGAGTTGATATTATGTCTCATTGCCAATTAGTGATGAGCATAGTAAGTCACACACATACGCAAGTTATCACCTAATTAAATATGATTTAATAATTAATTAATTAAAGAGTTTAATTGATTAATTAAATAGTTTTGGTTTGCAATTAGATTGCAAAGTCCCTAGCATGGCTTGAAACTAAATCTAAGTTATTGGATGTACAGTATAAGTTAAATTTATATTTAAAGTGTTTAAATATGAATTTAATTAATGAGAAATTAATTAATAAAAATTAATTAATTTATTTATATTTGATATAAATTGATTAGAAGAAGAGAAATAATTATTTTGGGTTGAGAACTCAAAATTAAGACATAGGGGCATTTTGGTCATTTCGCTGGGTGACATGTGGCACTACACATAAGCTTGCCAAATGTTTTTTAATCATGTAAGATGATTAAAATTGAGATTAAATATAGGTTTGACACTTGGCACAATGTGATTAGGTCAATTAAACCAAGAACTAATCAGAGGGTGACATGTGGCAAGGGTTTAATGTGTTGACCTAGCTATATAAGTGTTGTTATGAAAAGAAAACAAAATAACCAGCAGCTCCTCATCCTTGGTGCTGCCACCCAAGAGTCTCCCTTCTCTTCCTCTTCATCTCTCATCTAATTCAAGAGATAGCAAGCAATCTCTTGAATTAAAAATACTAGAGATCGTTTCTAGTGTCCTGTTTACATCTTTAATCTCTTAAAAGGTAGAACTTGATTTTCTAAATAATAGAAAAAGCTTTAGAAGCTATTCAAGGGCTACCATAGGTGTTCTTGGTGTGGACAAGCTAGAGGGACAACATCTGGTGTCCTGAAGACGAATCTCAAAGGCGAAAATACACTGTAGTGCATTAAGAGGTTAGTGTGTTTGTTCTTGATTTAATCTAGGGTTCTAAAATTAATCTGACTAATTTTAAAATCTTAAATGGCAAATACAGATCCAAAAACATATTAAAAGAGTTTTAATATGTTATTTATCATTGAAATCAAATAGATAAAAATAAATCTTGCATGATGCATGTGACCCTAGGTGAAAATTTTTGAATTCAATGGTATAAACTTGTGTTTTTCACGCTTCCGCTCCTTCACATGGATCGCTAACAAGTAATAAAGTGATAAGTAGAGTATCATTCTCACGAGGACCTTTGTTTAGCAAGTACCAATCTATACAGTAATTTTGACTGTCTAGGCTATAAAATTTTTAGGGAATGAAGTTCGTTAACTTTAAACACTAGAATAGCAAACTTAAAATGAAGTAATCTATTTTTGGAACAATCCTGGAGTTGGGATTTCACACTTGAATCATATTAGGGATATTATCTTGTTTATTTACTGAATTGAGGTTTGTTTTCTTTGATGGAAATTAGCCTTAAGTTATCCTAAATCCTCTCTCAAGGCATCTAGGGTGTATTTTAATTAATTCAAACCCTACTTTCATGGTGATCAAATTAATTAAAATCCTTTAAGACCTTTGACCAATTTTTAGGTTCCCCAAAGGTATCAACCTATGTCTAGGTCAGAATTCCTAGGTTCAAGATCTTGATTTTCTAATGTTAATCTTCACCTTTCAGTCCTTAAGATTACTGTTCCATAGTCTTCTAGCTTCCTTTTCTTTGACAGAATTTCCTTAAGAAATTTGGCATAGGATGGCATCTAAGAAAGTGCTTCAGTGAAGGTGATGTTGATGTAAAGTTTCTGTAAAACTTCCAAAAACTTCCCAAACTACTTATCCAATTTGGCTTTTTGAAATCTCTGAGGAAAAGGTAGGGGAGGCTGGTATGGCTCTAGTAATTTCTTTGTCTTCCTCACTTCCTCTTCCTGATCTTTCTTAGCTTCTTCCTCCTTTTTCTCTGCTTGGTCTTTAGATTTTTCTATGGTTTCCTTTGTTGGTTCTACCTCTGGTTGTACTAGAGTTCTCCTACTTCTCAGTGTAACTGCCTTACAATGTTCCCTTGGGTTTATTTCTGGTTGGCTAGGCAGTTTGCCAGCAGCCTTACTTGAAGAGCTTGCTTGCTGAGCGATCTGATTCTCTAGCATCTTGTTGTGAGTAGCAAGTTTGTCCACTCTGGAAGTCAGCTATTTAATCAATTTAGTTTTTTGTTGTTGAGCTGCTAGGAACCCTTCCATTATGGTTTCCATAGCCATTTTTTATTCAGGTTGTTGGTGCTGGAGAGTTAGTGGTGGCTGTGCACAGTTTTGACCTCTGTTCTGAAATCCAGGGGGTGCTGGTGGTTTGTACCCTTGTTGCTTGTTTATTGGCTGGCTCTGTTGATTGAACCATGAAAAATTTGGGTGGTTCCTCCATCCATGGTTGTAAGTATTTGAATATGGATTGTTTGACTGCCTCTGGTTGAAGTTTCCTCCATTATTCACATAGTTCATCTGTTCTGAGAAGGGTTCATTGAAATTGCTGTATTCTGAACTCACGTATCCTCCTCCATAGCTGTCTTCAGGTTGATTGTTTGTACCTACTGCATTAGCTTGCATCTTTTCGAGTTTCCTTGTGAACTAACAAATTGAGCATTTATCATGCTTAGGGCGTCTACTTCTAGTACCCCTGCAGTTTTCCTTGCATTTCCTCTTTCATTTGACCACTCATAGTTATGGTATGCCATCCTTTCTAGAAGTTCAAGTGCTTGTGGCATTGTTTTCTCTGTTAGATCACCTTCTGCAGCTGAATCAACTGTTCTCCTTGTAAAGGGTAGTAACCCATTATAGAAGTTTTGCACTAATAGCCAATCTTCTATAACATGGTGTGGACATTCTCTTTGTAGGTCTTTATATCTTTCCCATGCGTTATAGTGTGATTCTCCCTCCTTTTGTCTGAAGGTGTTGAGCTCAAGCCTTAGTTTTGCAGTCTTTGCAGGTGGAAAATACCTTGCTAGAAAAGCTTGAGAGAGATTCTCCCAAGTAGTGAATGTTCTAGCTGGTTGAGAAAGTAACCACTTCCTTGCTCTGTCCCGAAGGGAGAATGGGAATGCTCTGAGTCTTATTACCTGATCAGACACTCCATTCATCTTGAATGTATCACATAGGGCAAGAAAGCACTGGAGGTGATAGTGTGGGTCTTCTGTAGGTGAACCTGCAAACTGGGTTTGTTGAATCATTTGGAGCCATGCTGGTTTTAATTCAAAGTTGTTGGCTTCCACTGCGGGTCTAGTGACACTGGGCTAAAATCCTTGGACAAATGGAGCTCCGTAATCTCTCAAGAGTCTCGGTATGTCATTATTATCACCCATGGTTAGAAATTCAGGATCTCCTTGACTGTGCTCTTGATGTTTCCTTTCCCTCCTGATGGCTTTCAGAGTTCTATCTGTCTCCGGATCACAGTCCAATATTTCTTTTTCTGGCCTTATTTTGGTCATATACCAGATTGAGAACCTAAGAGAAAAGAAGAAAAATATAACCAGTAAAATAAAATTATATAATAAATATAATTGCCTAAATCAGCTAAGTTGCCTATTGCTTGATATTACTAATACCATAGAGTTCCCCGGCAACGGTGCTAAAAGCTTGTTTGCGTGGTTTTACAACCCCGCAAGTGCACGGGTCGCTAACAAGTAATAAAGTGATAAGTAGAGTATCGTTCCCATAAGGACCTTTATTTAGCAAGTACCAATCTACACAGTAATTTTGACTGTCTAGGCTATCGAACTTTTAGGGAATGAAGTTCGTTAACTTGAAACACTAGAATAGCGAACTTAAAATGAAGTAATCTATTCTTGGAACAATCCTGGAGTTAGGATTTCACACTTGAATCTTATTAGGCATGTTATCTCGTTTATTTACTGAATTGAGGTTCGTTTTCTTTGATGGAAATTAACCCTAAGTTATCCTAAATCCTCTCTCAAGGCATCTAGGGTGTATTTAATTAATTCAAACCCTACTTTCGTGATGATCAAATTAATTAAAATCCTTTAAGACCTTTGATCAATTTTTAGGTTCCACAAAGGTATTAGCCTATGTCTAGGTCAGAATTCCTAGGTTCAAGATCTTGATTTTCTAATGTTAATCTTCACCTTTCAATCCTTCAATCAACATCTACAATCATGTTTAAGTGGGTACCATCACATAGTATGCATTAGGATTACTAGAAATTAAATCAAGAAACAAATCTCAAATCTAGTAAATAAAACTTAATGTTCATCCATAATAATAATTACAAGCATTACTCTCCTAAATCCAGAATAAGGAAACTACTCACTCATGGCGAGTTTAGCAAACATCATGATAAAAAGTAAAGACAGTAAAAAGAAAACCATGTAAAGAAATAAAGCAATAGAAATCTGTCTAGGAGATGAAACGAAGAAACCGAAGATATTTTCAGTTTTGATCTTGTGGAACTTCACCGAGAACTTACGGTAGTGCGATGCAGAGTCACGGCAGATAGCCTTCAAAGAACACTCCGGCAAATCGTCTTTTTTTCTTCTTTTTCCTTCCCCCTACTTTTGACATTTTCTTTTCTATTTATATTGGTTGCTGTAGGGTTAGGTTGCTCTGAGTCCAAAGGGCCTTAGGAGTCTCGTTTTTATCCGAAAACAGGAGGGAAATTCGAGTTATAAAACTGGCTGCAGCATAATACACGGCCCGTGTGTCACTACACGGGTCTTGCAAAGTAGGGTCATGTAACTTGCTGGAGCAGAATCGCATGGTCTTGTTTTGGCACAAAAAGTTACACGGGTCTATGCCAATTACACGGGCTTGATTACACGGGTCGTGTACTATTGTTCCCATAAGTTTCTTCAAGCTTGCATTCGGCAGAGACTTACACGGGTCCCTGCAGATTACACGGGTCTCATTACACGACCCGTGTACTTGTGTTTGTCATCGATTCTCTTGGCTTTCTTCTGGTAGAGATTTATATGGGTCTGGGGCTTGGTTTACACGAACCGTGTACTTTGTATCAGCAGCAATTCTCTGTCTCTTGACTCCTCCAAGCTTTTCTTGCACTCCTATACTTCTATAGCTTCACCCAAACACCTGAAATGATGCAGAAAATATGGAATTAAGGGCTTTACAATAGAAATTACGAAAACTAATGAAATCAACTATTATGCATGAAAATACTTGCCTAAATGCTATGAAATAGAATGCAAATGTGCTTAAAAACATCTATACAATTCAAGTGTATCACCCTTACGGATTAGTCCGGCATAGTTAGTGAGATAAAGAATGGTTTTGGAAAGTGAAAAATGGTAATTTTAAACTGTTGTTTGATTAAAATTGATTTGAAAGAGATTATTTGTTTTGTAATAACTATTTTCATAGTTGATGGAATTGTTTCAAATGACTAATTACGATTGGAAAAATTTTAATTATTGACTAAGGTCACTTAATTATTTGATTTGTACCATTGAAAATATTGACTTGATTTTATGATTTTTAAAGAAATCAATATTTTTAATTTTTGTTCTGAATTGTCACCGTATATATATATATATATATACACACACTTTAAATTATAGTTGTGTACCACTGAGTTCACCACGCAACGATAGCTTTGGATGCTGTCACAGGTGAAAGGACTATTGAGCATCTGAGTAAGATTCCTTGAAGACTCATTGGGATTAGCTCTGGGTATATCATAGGTATACCCTTGTACATTAGATTTTGATGTATGCATGTTATTATATATATTTAATTTATTTGAGCAGTTACGCAAGAACTTTTGTAATATTATTTTGGGTATGTAATTAAAATGCAAATTATTATAATATTAATTTGATACTTTATTTACCTGTATATTGTTGTAATATTAATTTTATTACCTTAATGAATGTAATATTCAAAATTCTTTCTGAGTTTGGTAATGAATGAATTGTTTCCTCTATGATGAAATTGACTTAAAAACTGAATTGAGTTGCTTGCATTGATTTGGGAGATGAAATTGAATTTATTGGAGTTGTGGTTGAGAAAACATATTGAAAGTGTTTTTCTTTTCACGTTTTGAAGAACTGTTTTCTCAAAATAAAACCGACACTCTGCCGAAATTTTGAAAAATTTTCGTAACATTAGATTTTAATTGAGGATTTGATCCATGACCAAAATTTCAATTAAAGGCTTTTTAATAAATATTCAACATTCCCACCACTATAAAAATGATCGAAAATTGTTTTAAAATCTCTTGTAGTATATTTAATGGGTTATCGGTAGGCGAAGTATGGTAATTCATTAGGTGTACTATGGGAGCATGTTATGCCTTACGGAGGGGTAAGGTGTGACATAGTCAGTATTTCTCTTTTCTTTCTCAAGTTATGTGTAAATTGAATCCTTTTTCTCTTTATAGATAGGATAATTTTTCATGTGTAAAGAGAATAATTTTACACTTTGTATAAGAGAAGAGAGAGAAATGTTGACTAAGTGTTATGCGGGAGCTATTCACATCAGTTTCTAACTGAAAAATTAGTAATTGAAAGTCAAAGGGATTTTGCTGTGCAAAATTTGAAAGTTTAGGGGGTTTTATGTTACATTTTAAAGTTAAAGGACTATAGTGTTATAACTATATAAGTTCAAGGATAGTTGTTGAAATTTATCCACTCATATTTGCTAGCTAGCCCTCCCTCATTAATAATGGTTAGCGAGATTGAGATAGTTTTGTCGTGGTGTACAATATGGCATTGATCGTAAAATTTTGTGCCATGGCTTAAACTATGTGACTATTGGCAACACTAAATGTTTCCAAATATGATTTGTAATATTGACTATTTCTACATAATTTGAGAAATGTGTTATTAAAGATGTTGATATTATTTTGTGTTCCATGGAATTGTGAATAAGGAAATATTTTATTGTGAAATGATTTCATGATTTATAATGATTATATAAATTATTAAGTTGTGCACCACTAAGTGAAATACTCAACAATAGCTATTTCATGCTGTCACAGATAAAAGAGAAGAGAAGCAGCAGAGTAAGCCCACTAGAAGTTAGAAGTGGTCTGTTCAGCAGGTACATCATAGGTATACCCTTGTAAATTTTAATTTTGATGTAATTAATGACTATATGTATGTAAAAATATTTGAGCAGTTGTATAAAAACAATGTAAATTTTTATTTTGTTATCCAATGAATGTACATTTGTAAATATGGATTCTTTTAAATGTGAAAGGAGAATACTTTTGTTGAATTATGTTTTGATGATATGTGGATTTTTGTGGGTTGTGAATTTTTTTTGTACTGCGCAGGTTTAAACAGGTTTTTTAATTTTTGGATTGTTGAAAATTCAGTCGTTACCATGCCCGTTTTTTGGAAAAATTTTCTCTAAAATATTAAAATGCATATTTTAATTCTTAACAATTTTCACAGTAATTTTTCTCAACTTTTATTCAATAAGTTTAGTTGAAAATGAATTTGAATCGTTTAAAATCCATTGTAGTATGTTTAATAGATTATCAGTAGACGGAGTTCGGTAATACATTAAGCATATTACAGGATTATGTCATATGTTACGAAAGGGTAAGGTGTGACAATTTTAAATTGATATAGTATTAAACTCATAAGTGTATTCTTTTACAAGAATAAAAAAAAAAAAAGATTATTCTCAGTCGATTTAGGCTCCTCGATTTATAACAATAGGAAATCCTTTGAAGGCTGTTAACTTAGTAACAATTCTTCTCTAAGTTGGATGTAATAGGAAGCCCTATTGGAAGGGGTTTAGAATGAGGAGAACCATGATTAATTTTTCTGACTCTTTTATAAATATATAAAAATTAGCTTATAAAAAAAAGTTTACTCCCCTTTTCTATTGATTAGTGTTTTAATTTTGGGCCCACACAGATTTTCTTCTTTATTAATTAATCTTTCTAGTCATGATGTAGATAATCTACCTTTTTGTTTGAGATGCCAACAAAACTTGAACCAGTTAACTGCAATTTAAAAAAAAATAAATTAAAAGCACTGAAGTAAAAAGAGAGAACTATATGAATGCATGTGAAATTATAGTGGCACACAGATTAGCTTAATTAGAACAAATAAATCCTTTATAATTAAATCTCAAAGTATTAATTCATTAATTAATAATTTGCTATGGGCAATGACAGTGTGTTGCCCTTTGTTTTCCATCAATTAATCATTTTACTTGCATGACACAGCAAAATTGCCATTATGCACCTTTGGAAACGTAGACAATACTAGATTTTCTCAACTTATAAAGATAATTTGGTCATTCCCATATCCTACAAATCCTTGTACAAAGTCAACATATATCTAAAGTTGATTAACCAGTAAATATTTTTCTCCATGGGAAAAAACTTGATCAAATTACTTTATACATCAAAATAACTAGTCAATTTAATATTGTAATCTTATCACTTATATTTATCCTTTCATTCTATATGGGACTTAGATTCCTAACACTTCCCCTCAAGTACAGCCACATAGTTGTCACTTAAAAATTATGTAGTATTAACAATAAGGGTGCAAACCTACAACCTAGTTTCGGCTCTAATACCATATTAAATTTGGAGAGAATGCTAGTCAAATTACATTCTAATTCATTTTAATTTGGGCTTATTAAGTAATCAGGTTACTTTATACATCAAAATGACTAGCTAATTCAATATTGCAACCTAACGACTAATATTTACCCATTCATTCTTGTTTATTGCAGATGTGGAACTTAAATACCTAACAACATTGTCTATTATATACATTCCATAAGAAATTCTTGCCTAGACCCAATCCATCATGAACTTAAAAAATAAACATGTGAGATCCATGTATATAATTGGTGGATCCCACCATTCATCTTGTCTTTTAAATTTATAGTGAACTGAGTGCAAGCAAGAAAAATCCTCTTTGACTTCTTTATATCTTATTGCCATTAAAATTGAAAACAAAGATATCATCCTTACACCTCTTTTCATCGACAAGTAAATCTCTAATAGATGTTTCAAAATTGGCTCGTACATTTGAGGTTTTGATTTTCTTTATGAGACCTAACTAGCCATTAATTTTATACCTTCCAAGATCTAGTTAGTTTTGATTTTGAACTATGTATATATATGAACAAGATCTAGTTAGTTTTGATTTTGAACTATGTATATATATGAATATGCTCACTGATAGTGCATGTATCTAAACTCCATCCTTATGTTGATAAAGACGCTTTATTGACTAAAATCATTGTGTTAAAAGATAAATCTATCTTATTGCGAAGTTCATGAAAAAATAAAGCAAATCGATATAACACAATATTTATTTATATGATTCATTCTCTCATTAGAATTATATCAATGGATGTGACATTTTTCATTATTAATTAAACCATATAAATACATCATTAAACTCAAAGTTATCTCTCAAACTTGATAAGGTTTATCACTGTACAACAGTTTCTGTATTTGTATATCTGATTTTGTAACAAACCTTTGCTGTTGTATCTTATAAATATCCTTATGAGTTTGAGTATATTTCAAACAATGTCAACTATATGTATATAAGTCTATCTTCAATAATGTAAATACTATCTTTGGATCTAAGTCGTTACATGGTGTCAGAGCCTTGTGACTATGTATAATGCCTACTTCTAATAGTTTGGTTACAAGTTCCTCCTCCATTGCCCCCACCAAATGTTACACTATATATCTTCATGAAACTTACCTCATCCAATTATCTGATTTGGAGAGCTCAACTTTAACCACTTCTCAATGTTTATAATCTCTCATATCATATTTGTCACGACCTGACCACGGGATAGTAATCGGTGCTAGAGAACGAGTTAGCTTAACACTACCAGAACCCATAGCAAGCCTAAGACTAAAGACTTTGGCCTTCTAAGGGCCCACTGTACTAATTGGAACTTTTTCTAAAGTCAAAGGGAGATCATTTCCTCCACTAAGACTCAAAATCAATAGAAATAGATTAATACCTTAAGTGCATTATGCTGAAATTTCTTTTTTTTTTTTTGTTTTTGTTTTATTTTACCATTTCCTCTATATTCTGTTTTACTTAAACAGGGCTAAACTTTTTCTGTACCCTTTGTAAGACTACTAAGAGCATACTCACTTTTCTTTACTTTCTTGTTTATTTTACAGCTGTTCAAAACATTTGATATATTAACTTTGGAAGTGTTCCCTTAACAAATCTCTTCTACATAACCATATAATTTTAACTTTAACTGCATCCCATTAATCATACTTAACTTTACTTTTTTTTCTTCATTAAGTCTACCCTTAGTATTATAGTATAAAATAGGGTCTTTAATTACCCCAGTAGACTTCTATTACAAATATTTCATATTTATTGTGATTAGTAGGATACCACTTGCTCTCATAACTTATATCATTTATGAAACATAATTCAATTATCTTAGGAGATGAATTGACCAGTTAGTCTTACTCTTTTGGCCTTATCATTTCCTTAATTACTTCTCTTTACATTTAGGGAACTCGACATTCCCCTTCTTATACTTGTAAAAGTTATACTTTATGCTTTTAAAGTACATTATGCTCTTTCATTTAATTCTAGAGAAAACAACTAACTCATACAACTTTACAATCCTATTGACAGGCACATTCCCATTCTAACATGTATTTGATATACATACCCACACTAACCCTTCATAAAAAACATACATCTACAAAGCTATCAAAAACTTTAACATTGCATAATTACAAAACATGACATAAATACATACAGAGAACATAGACATACCAAATCATACTCTTATACATTTATGGTATAAACATAACTACATATATAAGTCTATCACTATTGCATGAGTTATCTTTTTAACATGCCAAAGCTCTCCTAGGTTCTTATGCATTTGCTACCTGTTGATGGCTGTCGAATCCACCAGAAATTAAATTAACTGAAATCACCAATTATGAAATATTTTATGTAATAAGTGATAAGTCCATGTTGAACCCTAGAGACTGAATTATTAAATTTTGTACGCTTGTGTAACATAAAAAGAAATAAAGGTTGGGGGGGGGGGGTAATTTGCAATCAAAAGAAATCAGAAATTAAAGAACTAAATAGGAAAATCTCAATTTAAATAAACTTCAGTCCAAGGTAATTCGCATTCCAATGCATTGATTTGATCATAGACAAAAGAAATACAATTATCTCTTATTGAATACTTAACATAGATTTACCAAACAGCGAGGTAAACCCTTGACTTCCCTATACTCATCAATTCGAGCCCAGCACTCTTATTGACTCTAATTATTAACTGAATTGGTATTAAGCAATCCTCATCAAATTAATAACTGCTTTAAGAATAGGAAGTAGTTAAGCTGAACAACAATTTATGAAGCATAAATCATTTAAATCACCCTATTGTTTCCTTAGTTTATTATCGAAAACTGGGATCATAATCAATAAAACCTAATTGCTACTCATGTTCAATCTTACACATCAATTATGGATTATGAAGATGAACTAGCAATTGATCACATCAAACAATTAACTAATAGGCCTTTTTAGCAAATCATTCAATAGATCAAAGATAATAAAATTAGAAAACAATAGTTATTCAAAAAGACATAAATTAAATTAAGAACCTGGTCTCACAAATCATGCAAAAGGACTTGAATCCCTTGAACTGAATTAAAAACTTAACCACCCATGTTCATAGCTTACAGAAAAATAAAGGAAAAATAACGAAGAAATCTAAAAGAAAGAGGATGGAGAGGCTGCTGAATGTTGGAGCGTCTGCATTGTTTGAGTCGGCTGCTATCTCTTCTATTTATAAAAAATGGTCTAGGGTTAGGTTTTTAGAGTCTCTGTCAAAAACTACAACTGGAGCAAAATCAAGAAACTGATTGCCAACGAATACACGGCCCGTGTATCACTACACGACCCAGGGCCGCGTAACTTACTGGAGCTGAGTGGGTCTGTTTTGTATCGGCACAGAAAGTTACATGGGTCTCCAGGATTTTCACGGGTCAAGTTACATGGCCCGTGTACTTTGTTTCTTTCTTGGCTCTCTGGATTTCTTCTGGCAGAATGTTACACGGGTCTGTGGTTGTGCTTACACGACCTGTGTACTTTGTATTAACAATGCTTCTCAATCCTTCGACCTTCCCAAGTTTCCTTCCACACTTCTGTGCTCTGGGACTTCACCCAAACCCTGGAAAATACATTAAGAGTCAAACTTCTCCATTTAACACAATTATTTTAACAACTATCTAAACATATGCCTAATAGATAATTATACTTTAATCAACTGAATTAGGCATAAAGATACCTTAGGAACATTAAATGTGATGGAAGTAAAATTAATAAATTATGCACTTATCAAATTTCTCCACACTTATTCCATGCTTGTCCTCAAGCATGACTTAAATTCTTAATCAACTCCACTTAGAAGTTCCTCAACTTCACCCTATCACAATATTCTCTAACAAAAGATTAAAAATTTGAAAGAAGAGGCAAGTAAGGTAATAACCATCACAATAACTTTCATCAACACCATACCATTATATCAATAATTTTCCAACACAAAACAAAAGGCTTCAAATCAATTAAACTCACACAATTAAAGTTCCATAAAATTTTAAATCAATACATACCAAAACACAAGATTGATTTATTAAGGCACAACAATTATAGCTCTTTGCAAATCTTAGTGGAGAAAAATGGGCTTTTTTTTTATTCAAAATTGGTACTTCTCTCTCGTAACAGTTACTTTTTTTTTCTTTTTTTTTTTTCCTTTATTTTACCCATCACCTTCAGAGAACTACCTTGTTCATATCCTAACTAGCTTTTTGGCCTGAGAATAGACATTGGGTTCATGAAGACCCCTGGTTAGTTTGCTTAACTAAAATAGCGGAGTAATTTTCAAGTTCAACATTTTATTTTCCCCAATTTATGCATCTACATATTATAAAGCGCTCTAATAGATTAAACAAGGTTTTGAAATATGCATGACATTAGTTTAAAGCACACATGACTAATCATTTCACCATTAAATGAAGCCTGAATGATTTATGCAGAAAAAAATTGCTACATAGTATGGGAAAAAGGGAAAATCCATCATTAAAGTTACTATTACCTTGCCTAAAATTTCAAAAATTCAATCTAAAATATAAAAGTCATTTCAAGGACAAAACACTTCTCTCCGGGAGTTAATATAGAATCATGAATCAAGCTTATAAGAACAATTGTTTTTTTTTTTTTTTAAATAAAGCAGCAAATTTCTCCTCCCCCACACTTAAAACTTACATTGTCCCCAATGTAAAGCCCAAATGCAAAAGAAAAGGAAAAAAATGCTAGAAAATAAGATAAGATAAAGGAAAGAAAACAAATCTGATTGTGGCTAACAAGCCACCCATGGGTTGCCTCCCAAGAAGCGCTTTTATTTAATGTCGTTAGCTCGACATGGCAAAGCTCCTTAATCCTTATAAATTGGGTTAGTCAATTTAAGCTCCTCCACTGTATGCTTCTGAAGCCCTTCATAAAATGGCTTGAGTCTATGACCGTTGACCTTAAACACTTTGTTAGTTCCTAAACTTTGAATTTCAACTACACCATAAGGAAACACATTAGTAACAACAGAGGGTCCAATCCAACGAGAATGCAACTTACCAGGCATCAACTTCAATCTGGAATTATACAATAAAACTTTTTGTCCAACCACAAACTACTTCCTTAGAATTAGTTTGTCATGGAATTCCTTGGTCTTTTCTTTATAGATCTTAAAGTTCTCATAAGCCTTAAGTCAAATTTCCTTTAATTCCTGTAATTGTAATTTTCTTTCCACACCAGCAGTATCCAAATCCAAATTACATTGTCTAACAGCCAAATAAGCCTTCTGTTCTAATTCCAGAGGAAGGTAACACAACTTACCAAATATCAATATGAAGGGGGACATACCTATAGGTGTCTTATAAGCACTCTTATAAGCCCACAATGCAACATCAAGTCTAAGGCTCCAATCTTTTCTATTTGGCTTTACTGTTTTTTCCAAAATAGACTTAATCTCTCTGTTAGACACCTCTGCTTGCCCACTTATTTGAGGATGATAAGCTGTAGATACTCTATGGAAAACACCATATCTCCTCAACAATGCCTCAATAGTTCTATTACAAAAATGTGTGCCCCGGTCACTGATTAAAGCTCTAGGAACTCCAAACCTGCTAAAAATGTTTGACTTGATAAAACGTACAACAGATTTAGAATCATCAGTCCTGGTAGCTTTGGCTTCCACCCATTTCGAAACATAATCAATAGCAAGTAATATATAAACAAAGCCAAAAGAAGAAGGAAATGGACCCATAAAATCAATACCCCACACATCAAAAATCTCATAAACAAGTATTGGATTCTGAATCATCTCATTCCTACGGGTTAAACTTCCTGTCCTTTGACATTGTTCACAATTTTTGCAAATCAAATATGAATCACAAAATATAGTGGGCCAGTAAAAACCATAATCTAATATTTTTCTACCTGTTCTCTTGGGTCCAAAATGACCTCCACATGCATAGGCATGATAAAAAGCAAGAATAGATTAAATCTCATTATCAGGAACACATCTCCTAATAATTTGATCTGAATAAAATTTTCACAAATACGGGTTATCCCACACATAATACTTAGCCTCACTTTTCAATTTCTCTTTCTTAGCTCTACTCAAATCAAAAGGCACAACCTTAGTAACCAAATAATTCACCAAATCAGCATACCAAGGGATCATACCTTGCAATTTAAATAACTGCTCATCAGGAAAAAGTTCCTACAAAGGAAGTGGATCTTCTTGTGTCACTAACCTGCTCAAATGATCTGCTACTAGGTTCTTAGCTCCTTTCTTATCCTTGATTTGAAAATCAAATTCTTGCAGCAGAAGGATCCATCTAATCAACCTTCATTTTGCTTCCTTCTTTGCCAAGAGATACTTCAACGCTGCATGATCAGAGAAGATAATTATTTTAGAACCAAGCAAATATGATCGAAATTTATCTAAAGCAAAAACAATGGCAAAAAACTCTTTTTCGATCGTAGAATAATTGTGCTGAGCTGAATTGAGTGTTCTGGATGCATAATAAATCACATGAAAGAGCTTCCCAACACGCTGCCCTAAAACTGCTCCTACTGCATAATTACTCGCATCACACATAATTTCAAATGGTATAGTCTAATCAGGAGCCTGGATAATAGGGGGTGATGTCAATGTAGATTTCAATTTGTCAAAAGCCTTCTTGCACTCTTCACTGAACTCAAAAGGAACATCTTTTTGCAAGAGTCTAGACAAAGGCAATGCTATCTTAGAGAAATCCTTAATGAACCTGTGATAGAAACTTGCTAACCGCTCAAGCATTTGATCAATGAATGGTAGTGGGAAGTGATCCTTCCTTGTTGTTGAATTCAGCTTGCGGTAGTCTATGCACATTCGCCATCCACTTTGAATCCTTATTGGAACAAGTTCATTATCTTGATTTGTTACCACAGTGACTCCTGATTTTTTTGGCACTACTTGGACTGGACTCACCCATTTGCTGTCTGAAATTGGGTAAATAACTCCTACATCTAATAGCTTTAAAATCTCCTTCTTCACAACCTCCATCATCTGTGGATTCAACCTCCTTTGAGCTTCTCTACTTGGTTTAGCCTCATCCTCTAGTAAAATCCTGTGCATGCACACTGATGGACTTATACCTTTGATGTCAGCTATTGTCCATCCCATTGCTTCCTTGTGTAGTCTCAGAACTCTAATCAATCTGTCTTCTTGAATCTTTGTTAAATTACTTGAGATGATAAATGGAAGTGTCTCATTGTCTCCCAAGTAAACATACTTCAAATGTTCAAGTAAAGGCTTGAGTTCAAGAACTGGTGCCTGCACCACAAAAGGTAATAATTTTGTATGAGATACAGGTAAGTCAATCTTTGATACTCCATACCTTTTTGAAACAGGAGGTAATGACTGCAATGCCATTACTGCCTTTTGAACCTCTACATTTAATGGCTGATTGGTACTGACTTCTTGAATTCCTTAACTAATTACCACTTCTAACTCATCCTCCATGCTTAACTCAAAAACATCCTACACAATTGTATCAATAACATCAATAGAAAAGACAGAATGGTCATCAGCAGGATACTGCATGGCATCAAAGATGTTAAATTTGACAGTCTCTCCATCAAACTCCATAGTTAGGGTATCATTATCCACATCAATTTTTGTCTTGGCAGTTTTTAGAAAAGGTCTTCCAAACAAAATCAAAGCTGACTTTGATATGGGAACACTATCCTCCATATCCAGAATGTAAAAATCTACAGAAAAAATCAATTCTCCAACCTGCACTAACACATCCTCAACTACTCCCAATGGGTAAGCATTAGAACGATCAGCTAACTGAATAATGATACTGGTTTCTTTCAAAGGACCCAAATTCAAAGTTTGAAAAACTGAATTTGACATAACATTAATAGATGCTCCTAAATCTGCCATTGCACGTTCAAATTTAGAATCACCTATTCTGCAGGGAATAGAAAACGAACCTGGATCCTTACACTTAGGGGGTAATTTTTATTGAATTAATGCCGACACATTTTCCCCCACACTAATCTTCTCATTATTCTTTAACTTGCGCTTTGTAGTGCATAGTTCCTTAAGGAATTTAGCATACTTGGGAACTTGTTTGATCGCATCAAGTAAAGGTATATTCACCTCAACCTTCTTGAAAGTCTCCAAAATTTCTTTTTCTTGTTCTTCTTTCTTATTTTTAGCCAACCTGCATGGGAATGGGGGAAGAACAGAATTATTAACCTTATTCAGTTTAGGTTCAGTATTTACCTCAACTTCAGGAACTTCAGACTCTTTTTCTCCTTGCTTCTTTTTCTTTATTGGCTCATGTGGAGTCTGGTTATCAACTTCCTTCCCACTCCGCAACACTGTAGCACTCGCATTTTCTCTAGGGTTCATGACTGTTTGTGATGGAAGCTTTCCAGAACGTTGAGCTTCCAATTTGCTCATAGATGAGGCTAACTGAACAATCTGCCTCTCTATGTTTTGAATGCTATTTCTGGTCTCCTATTGAAACTATTGTGTATTGTTAGCCAAAGCCTTAACAATTTCATCAAGTGACATACCTTGATTTGAGGGAGGTGGTTGTGGTTGTGGTTGTGGTTGATTCACTTGTGGTCTTTTGCTGCTAGTATCTGTTTTGCACCGGTTGATTCCCATAACTCAGATTGGGATGATCTCGCCATCCTGGATTATAAGTATTCGAATAGGGATCATACCTACGTTGTGGCTATCCATAATGTCTTACTGCATTAGCATGTTGCATTGATTCATCCTCTTGTAATGCAAGACACATGTCAGTAGCATGACCCGAACCCGAACAAATCCCACATACCTTAACAGTTTGCATATTCCCTACAACCATCTGCCTTACCAAAGAAGTTAAATCAGAAATTTGTTTCTCAAGGTTAGATGTACTTGCCTTATTAACCTTCATAGGTGTTAATAGCATGCCCTAGAGCATATCATTTAGTATGTATCTTGTACATGTTTTTATTAATAAAAGGCATTTTCACTTTTCCGTTTACATAATATGTTTATGTGTAATAGAAAAGGTCCATTGATATTTTGTTAGAAATTCTATTCTTAAGTTGTTAAGAATATGAGTGACAGTATTTCTAGTACAAAGTATCATAAATAGGTTCACAATCGAGGATACTTCACAATAAGGAGATGGCTTATCCAGAAAGATTGTATTCATGTTTGTTCCTAAGTTATTTATATGAGATATAAATAAGATGGAATGGTGAGTCTCATGCCATATGACAAACATGATAGGCACTTATACATGATAAGTAGGTCGAACCAGTTACACTTATGACAAGCACATGGAGTTTACTCTTGTTAATGTATTGTCATAAATTGTAACACCCCTATGTTCGGTAGTGCGTTCTACTGTTCCGGTGACCAGTGTTGTCCGGACAGCTAGGATGCCTAGAACTACACTTCGTTATGAGTGAGGAGACATAAAATAATGAAATATAAGAAGAGAAAATACAAGAAAAACAAAGGAAAAATAATAGCAAAGAAATGTAACCAAGTTAAGCGAGCCGAGAACCCTAGCGATGGGTGACCGCACCGGGAAGTCACGGCGTGGACCGTTGACTAACCTGGATCATGGGAACCCTGGAAAATATTTTTAGGACTTAAAGAGACATCAATTGAAGTATAAATATCATTAGAAATATCAAAGAAAAATTAAATAATTAGTACAAGGAAAAGTGAGAAATCGAAAAATAGACAAAACCCGGTGTTACCGAAAAATCGGGAATGCAACCCGAATAGGGGCATTATGGTCATTTGACATCCCGAATTGTCTTTTGACCTAAATGTCCAGTAAAAATAAATAATATTACACTTAGAAAATAAAATGAAAAATTAATTTGGTGGTACCTAATGTAAATAGCCAAAAGTGGAGTGAAAATTGTGTAAATAACACATTTAACATATTATATGATTTAAATTTGGTGAGTGGACCACTAGGGATTTAATTAAACACTAATGGGGCAGGTGTAAGTCCATTTCACCATCTGCACTTCATCTTCTCCAAATCCTCTCAACCATGCCGAATTGAAGGAAAGAAAATCCTCCATTGCCGTGCAGCTTGAAGCTTCATCCTCTCTCTCATTTCACTTCTAATCACCTAAGTTTCTTCATTAAAGATCACCTCCACTTCACAAGGAAGAGTTTGATACCAAAATTAAGAAGTTTAGTGAAGGTTTAACAAGTCCCAACCATAGGTAAGTTTGTATTTTTGAACATTGCTTTGTTAAACTTTATATACATGTTATGGGTGTGTGCTTTGTGAAGAAAATTTTCAAGTTTGAGGAGTTCTTGATATATCCATTTTTGGACAGCCATGGAGTTGTATGTTTAATGAAATATTCTTACATATGTTTGATGAGAATTCATGTTGAATAGGGTGAATTGATGTCCTAGTAAGTTATTTCCATATGTAATGGTGATTATGCATTTGAAATTGAAGTTGAAGAAAGTATGTGAAACTTTGGCATTGTGGAACAATTCGGCAGCCTTGAGACTCCATGATGAATGTATGAATTCATGAAGATATTGGCAGAATTATGACATTGAGGATTGATGGATATGTGTATAAATTAGTTGTGGAAATTGTATGAAATAATGAGTAGTGTTTATGTGTATTTGTGGTTGTAATTGGACTTTATGAATTAGAGTTTTATTTGGTGTGTTAAGGATGTTTGTATTCTGCCCAAAGTGACTTTAAGGTGAAGTGGTAAATGGTTTTGGTAATGTACCAAATCAGAATTGGTAAGGGAAGTGGACTTAGAGTAAGGTAAATTTATAATTGATACATGTTTGTGCAATGTAATTAATGACAGCCTACATTTTAGCCCATAACTTTAAATGTGTAACTCTAATTGGTATGAGACCAATTGGAGGTGAAACTAAGCACAAAATGTGCTAACTTTCATTGAGAAAGCATACCAAAATTCTGCTTGCAAGGTAGCATGAAAAATGACCAATTCGGATTGAGTACAATTGAGGCCTGAAAATTGACCAATTGGGCAGCAGTTAGTGTTTAGGCCATAACTCACTCAAAACAGGTCCAATTGACCTGAAATTTTAACCATGAATAGCTAAGACCCATATCTACAAGTCTTATGAAGACACCAAAGCCCAGAAATGACCATAAGCAAGTCAAACAGCTTGCACAAGTTCGGGTCCAAAAACTAGCCGAACCAAAGTTGACCAAATTGACCTAAAATGACCTAATTTCATGCCATTTGACCAGCAATAGTAAAATGATCATAACTTGGTCTACATAACTCAGAATGACCTAAAATTTTGCCCTGTGTTCCATAAGACATAGATCTACAAGTTTTTAGTTTTGACCGAAACCCAAAAAGCGAGGGAAATAGGTCGTCCGGCTAGGTCAAAGTAGTATCCCTAAATCCAGCAATTTGCAATAAAATGCACTAAACAAGGAAATGAAATTGGTAATGAGTACCAACCCTAAAACACTATCGAATGTGACATATTAGTGACACTAAAACCTAAATTACCTAGAACGCATCGAGGGTCGGTATATTAGGTGATTTAGCAAATAATAGCTTTCGGTGAATTATTTGTCAAACATTATCGATAGAGACAGTTTGATTTAGTACTGAAACACTTCAAATTGTGTTTCTCAGTTAGCGAAGACTCAGGAAAAGGGAAGGAAATACTGAGTCCAGACCAGGAGACAGTTATCTGAGGTTTGTGCACAACAGCTATTTCTTTTGAATTATTTTCAATTGAAATAAATTTTGACTATTTGTATATTATTGTTTTAAATTGTGAAACTGTGAAAAATTGTTTGAATGATATTTGATGGATACTTATTGATTGAAAAGCACTGTAAATGGTTTGAAACCACAGCTATCATGTATATTGATTGTATTCCTCGCTAGCTTGTCTAGTGGGACGAATTGAATTCCCTCTCTGGCTGAAGTGTTGAGGTGTGTGCCTGTTGAGGACGAATTGGATGAATACTCATATTTTTGCTAGCTAGCTATGTTATTCCTCATTAGTCATTGACTTTTGGGACGAATTGAATACCTCATTAGCCATTGGCTTTTGGGACGAATTGAACTTTGGAACATGATTAAGCTGTGTGTGATTTATTGATATGTATTGTGAGATTGTGAAATGAATTTAAACTCTTATTGACATATACTATCTTTTGAATTCAAACATGATCTGGCTTATTGAAATTTATTATGATATTGAGAAATGGAGTTTAAATTCTTGTTGACAATTACTGTCTTGAAATTAACTATGGTTTTAAGTATCCACTATTTATATGATTTATGAACTGTGATTTAAGTTGTATTTGGTTAATGTTGTGCACCACTGAGACATTGTCTCAAATGATAGCTTTTATTGCCGTCGCAGACAGACAGACAATGCAGCAGACTAGGCTGCTAGTACCTCCAGCGAGAGATTACCGGGTATAATGAGTATACCAACATTTTGCATTTTGTACTGTAATGTATGACCACTGTATGTACATATTGTTTTTGGTTTTGAGCAGTTGTAAATTCAAATTGTACCTTGAAGTAGTAAAATAACTATGAGTTATTTTGTCTTGTAAAAATTGTATTGTATTTCTTTTATCTCAGTCTTTGAAAAATTATTGTGGATTTGAGTTGAGATTTGGAAATCTATTGAAGTGCTTTTTACAGGTTTTCTGAAGAACTGTTTTATCCAAAATACAGATGGCACTCTGCCAAAATATTTATAGAAATTCCAAATAATTCAAATGTGTTAGTTCTATCACTTCAGTTCACAAAAGTTTTTAACACCTGTAAATAGTGCTCACCACTGTAAAAGAAGTAAGAAAAGTTTTTAAAATCCCTTGTAGTGTATTTAATGGGTTATCAGTAGACGGAGTTGGTAATTCATTAGATATACTACGGGATCATGTTATGCCTTACAGAGGGGTAGGGTGTGACATGTTTTAGTGGTATCAGAGCAAAGTTTTTAAATTCTATTTTCACATGTTATTTGAATATTCTTTCTTTATAGTACAACTGCTCAACATCATTGTTTGATACATACAGTACATTACATTATAAATATGCACTAACGAGAGGAAATCTCCTTGTGTTATTTGTTCAGGAGATCTAAAATCCTCGCATTGACTATGGAAGAGGGTGATCGTTCAGTCGATCAATCTATTGAGGCTGAGGTGCAAGGATGCCCTGTGCCTACACAATGTCGGTGGTTCAAGAAGACCACCGCAGCATCATAGCTCGCTCACCGCCAAAGCAGATGGATGCAATGTTCCAACAAATGGCTGGTAATGTGCCTACTCAAGTCCCAATACAAACACCAGTGGTACAACCACAATCTCCTACTAGGCAGTATGACAAATTGATGAAGTATGGGGCTACAGAGTTTAAGGGGACAGTAGATCCTCTAGAAGCTGAACAATGGTTAGAGAGGATGGATAGGGTATTCAAGAAACTGCATTGCATAGAGGAGCTCATATTCGAATACTCTGTATCTTTGTTACAGGGGGATACTTATGACTGGTGGAAAACCATTCCCCACAGTCTGGTAGAACCTGCAGTGCTAACATGGAATGACTTTCTCAGGGAATTCAGACAGAAATATGTCCCTGATGCTTATGTAGACCAGAAGCTACAAGAATTCCTAAGTCAGAAACAGGGGAACAGATCAGTGGCTGAGTATGAAAGAGAATTTTCCCGTTTAAGCCATTATGCAGTAAGTTTACTTGCTACCAGCAGGGAGAGATGCAAGAGATTTGAAACTGGCTTGAAGCCCAGTAGCAGATTACAAGTAGTCGGCTTCAAACACACTAACTTCTCTGAACTTATTTCTCAAGCTCTAGAGTTAGAAAGAATTGAGTCTGAAGCTGCTCCTGAGAGAAAGAAATCAGAGAAGACAGAGAAAGAGGGAAAATCTGTAGAACAGAGTTCCAGTGGTCCTACTAGAAAGAGGAAGAACTATGGGGGACATGGCAGAGGTGGCAAGAAATCTGGTAGGGGAAGATATTCAGATGAAGCCTCCCTATCCGGTCACAGAGTACTGCAGGTTCCTACCCTCCCCGCCAATGTGAAACTTGTGGAAGAAATCATGGTGGGATCTGCTACAAGGCTATTAGAGCCTGTTATAACTGTGGAGGCACCAGACACTTTGCCAAGGACTGCACCAGTAGTCGCAGAGTTGGACCACCTCCTACTACTGCAGAAGGGTCAGTTCAAAGCCCTGTCACCAGAAGTTCACAACCACCCAGCAGAGGTAGAGGCAGGGGTAGAGGTAGCCCGGCAGGGGTAGAGGTAGCCCAGTAGGCAGCCAAGGCACAGTGAAACAATCAGAGCAAGACAGTGCTCCAATAAGAATGTATGCAATGAGACAGAGGGAAGAGGCCGAGACATTTGATGTTATGGCTGGTACCTTCTCAACTTTTAATCAAAACGTGTTTGTGTTATTTGATCCGGGTTCTACCCATTCTTATGTGAGTGCTAGCATCATTGATTGCATTGCTGTTCCATGTACAAAAATGGACTTTGAGGTGCTAGTAACAAGTCCGTTAGGACAGGAGGTCAGAGTTAATAGAATGTATAGAGATTGTCCTTTGGTGATCCAAGGACACACTTTCCTGTCTGATTTCATTGAAATGCCCTTTAGAGATTATGATATCATCTTGGGCATGGATTGGGTAGCTAGGCATCATGCCGTGATTGACTGTAGGCTGAAGACAGTCACTTTTTGTCTCCCTCAGTACAATGATGTGGTAATACATGGGGAAAGGCAGTTATTGCCATCAAACATCATTTCGGCTGCACTAGCCAGAAAAATTATCAGAAAGGGGTGTGAAGCATACTTGGCACATGTGGTAAACACCTAAGTGGGGAGTCCAGCATTGAAGGACATCCCTACAGTACATGACTTTCCAGATGTGTTTCTTGATGAATTGCCAGGATTACCTCGGAAAAGAGAAGTGCAGTTTGAAATTAATGTTATGCCTGGTGTGGAACCAATCTCCATAATGCCATATAGAATGGCACCAGCAGAGTTAAAGGAGTTGAAGATACAATTGCAAGAACTACTTGAAAAGGGCTTCATCCGCCCTAGTGTGTCACCTTAGGGAGCACCAGTGTTGTTTGTTAAGAAGAAGGATGGTACTCTCCGCTTATGCATTGACTACCGACAGTTGAATAAGGTAACAATAAAGAACAGATATCCATTGCCTCGCATTGATGATCTGTTTGATCAGTTGAAGGGTGTAGCTGTATTCTCCAAAATTGATCTGCGATCTGGTTATTATCAGTTGAAGGTGCAAGAGCAGAGTATTCCGAAAACTGCTTTCAGAACTCGGTATGGCCACTATGAGTTTCTAGTAATGCCATTCGGGTTAACAAATGCTCCAGCTGCTTTTATGGATCTGATGAACACTATCTTCAGACCATATCTTGATCAATTTGTGGTAGTGTTTATTGATGACATTTTGATATACTCGAGGAATGCAGAAGAGCATGACAGACATCTGCGGATTGTACTGCAGACTTTAAGGGAGAAACAACTATACGCCAAATTGTCAAAATGTGAATTTTGGCTGAAAGAAATCTCCTTTTTGGGACATGTTGTGTCAGCTGAAGGGATCAAGGTAGATTCCAGAAGGTAGAAGCTATCCTTAATTGGAAGCCGCCCAGGAACATCACAGAAATTTGCAGTTTTCTGGGTTTAGCTGCATATTACCTTCGGTTTGTGAAGGGGTTTTCTATGTTATCTTCTCCACTGACCAAACTGCTTCGGAAAGATGTAAAATTTCAGTGGATTGATAAATGCCAGCAGAGTTTTAATGAGTTGAAGAGGTGTTTGACTGAAGCTCCAGTTCTCACTTTACCTACTCCGGGTAAAGAATACACAGTTTATGGTGATGCTTCTCACAAGGGGTTAGGCTGTGTACTGATGCAAGATCGGAATGTCATTGCTTATGCATCACGCCAGCTGAAACCGCATGAGAGGAACTACCCAACACATGATCTGGAGCTAGCAGCTATTGTTTTTGCTCTGAAGATCTGGAGACACTATTTGTATAGGGAGAAATGCTACATTTACACAGATCACAAGAGCTTGAAGTACTTAGGCACCCAGAAGGAATTAAATTTGAGGCAGAGGAGATGGTTAGAACTCATCAAAGATTATGATTGCTTAATAGACTATCAGCTAGGGAAAGCAAATGTGGTGGTTGATGCCTTAAGTCGCAAGACTATGGCAAGTCTCAGAGTTTCTCCTTTGTCCATGGTATATGAATTGAAAGCCAAAGATGCGGTTTAGAGATTGATGATGAGGGACAGACGGTAGTTGCATAGCATGTACGGCCGGTGTTGATTGATCGGTCGAATGGTGCTCGAGTGATGAAAATTATCGAAGCTCTTGAAAGAAGTCAGCAGGCAAGAAACCTGAATTCTCTGAGAGATGATGGTTTATTGCTACATCGAAGCGAATGTGCGTTCTAATGATCTTTGAATTGAGACAGATCATTATGAAGGAAGCACATGAGTCTCCATTTGCTATGCACCTAGTGGAACTAAAATGTCTGAAGGGTTGAAAGAACATTCTTGGTGGATGGGTATGAAGAGAGATATAGCTAAGTTTGTTTCCAAATGC
This sequence comes from Hevea brasiliensis, assembly GCF_030052815.1. Lineage (NCBI taxonomy): Eukaryota > Viridiplantae > Streptophyta > Magnoliopsida > Malpighiales > Euphorbiaceae > Hevea > Hevea brasiliensis. The sequence goes on from NC_079497.1 coordinate 96,809,454, forward strand.
CTAACTTGTCGCAAGTAAAGGCGAACATCAAGTTCGGCTAGTTTGTTACATCCTTTGTCGATGCAGTGGAAATGGGAGCGAATAACTATGGATTTTGTTACAGGACTTCCAAGGACACAGAGTAGTCATGATGCAGTATGGGTTATAGTTGACAGATTGACTAAGTCTGCTCACTTTTTGCCAGTTCGGATGGACTATAACCTGGAAAGATTGGCCAGATTGTACATATATGAGATTGTAAAATTGCATGGAGTGCCAGTATCAATTGTATCTGATAGAGATCCAAGGTTCACTTCTAGATTCTGGGGTAGTCTTCAGAGAGCCCTAGGAACTAGATTGAACTTCAGCACAGCATTCCACCCACAGACAGATGGCCAGTCTGAAAGGGTTATCCAGATATTAGAGGATATGCTACGGGCTTGTGTGATTGAATTTGAAGGTAGTTGGGATACACACTTGTCTTTGATTGAGTTTGCTTATAATAATGGCTACCAATCAAGCATTGGGATGCCTCCATATGAAGCTTTGTATGGCAGAAAGTGCAGAACTCCCTTATGTTGGGATGAAGTAGGTGAAAGGAAGATGATTGAACCAGAAATTGTTCAGCAGACAGAGGAAAAGATCAGATTGATTAGAGATAGACTCAAGGCTGCATCAGACCGTCAGAAGTCCTATGTTGATCTGAAAAGAAGAGATATTGAATATGCAGTGGGTGATAAGGTATTCCTCAAAGTTTCTCCTTGGAAGAGGATTATGAGATTTGGCAGAAAGGGGAAACTGAGTCCTCGTTTCATCAGACCATATGAAGTTCTGGAAAAAGTGGGTCCTTTGGCATATCGGTTGGCATTACCTCCAGAGCTAGCAAGGATACACAGTGTCTTCCATGTGTCCATGTTAAGGAGGTACAGATATGACCCATCTCATGTACTATCCGTTGAAGAGATTGAGGTAAATCTAGGCCTCTCATATGAGGAAGAACCCATAAAAATTCTGGCTTATGAGTTGAAGCAGCTGAGGAACAAACAAATACACCTGGTTAAAGTGTTGTGGAACCATCATTCAGGCCAGGAAGCTACTTGGGAACGTGAAGAGGATATGAGGAGACAGCACCCACAGCTGTTCAGAGACTAATACCAGGTAAAATTTCGAGACGAAATTTATTTAAGGGGGGGAGAATTGTAACACCCCTATGTTTGGTAGTGCGTTCTACTGTTCTGGTGACCAGTGCTGTCCGGACAGCTAGGATGACTAGAATTACACTTTGTTATGAGTGAGGAGACATAAAATAATGAAATATAAGAAAAGAAAATACAAGAAAAACAAAGGAAAAATAATAGCAAAGAAATGTAACAAAGTTAAGCGAGCCGAGAACCCTAGCGATGGGCGACCGCACCGGGAAGTCACGGCGTGGACCGTTGACTAACCCTGGACTGCGAGGAACCCTGGAAAATATTTTTAGGACTTAAAGAGACATCAATGGAAGTATAAATATCATTAGAAATATCAAAGAAAAATTAAATAATTAGTACAAGGAAAAGTGAGAAATCGAAAAACAGACAAAACCCGGTGTTACCGAAAAATCGGGAATGCAACCCGAATAGGGGCATTATGGTCATTTGACATCCCGAATTGTCTTTTGACCTAAAGGTCCATTAAAAATAAATAATATTACACTTAGAAAATAAAATGAAAAATTAATTTGGTGGTACCTAATGTAAATAGCCAAAAGTGGAGTGAAAATTGTGTAAATAACACATTTAACATATTATATGATTTAAATTTGGTGAGTGGACCACTAGGGATTTAATTAAACACTAATGGGGCAGGTGTAAGTCCATTTCACCATCTGCACTTCATCTTCTCCAAATCCTCTCAACCATGCCGAATTGAAGGAAAGAAAATCCTCCATTGCCGTGCAGCTTGAAGCTTCATCCTCTCTCTCATTTCACTTCTAATCACCTAAGTTTCTTCATTAAAGATCACCTCCACTTCACAAGGAAGAGTTTGATACCAAAATTAAGAAGTTTAGTGAAGGTTTAACAAGTCCCAACCATAGGTAAGTTTGTATTTTTGAACATTGCTTTGTTAAACTTTATATACATGTTATGGGTGTGTGCTTTGTGAAGAAAATTTTCAAGTTTGAGGAGTTCTTGATATATCCATTTTTGGACAGCCATGGAGTTGTATGTTTAATGAAATATTCTTACATATGTTTGATGAGAATTCATGTTGAATAGGGTGAATTGATGTCCTAGTAAGTTATTTCCATATGTAATGGTGATTATGCATTTGAAATTGAAGTTGAAAAAAGTATGTGAAACTTTGGCATTGTGGAACAATTCGGCAGCCTTGAGACTCCATGATGAATGTATGAATTCATGAAGATATTGGCAGAATTATGACATTGAGGATTGATGGATATGTGTATAAATTAGTTGTGGAAATTGTATGAAATAATGAGTAGTGTTTATGTGTATTTGTGGTTGTAATTGGACTTTATGAATTAGAGTTTTATTTGGTGTGTTAAGGATGTTTGTATTCTGCCCAAAGTGACTTTAAGGTGAAGTGGTAAATGGTTTTGGTAATGTACCAAATCAGAATTGGTAAGGGAAGTGGACTTAGAGTAAGGTAAATTTATAATTGATACATGTTTGTGCAATGTAATTAAGGACAGCCTACATTTTAGCCCATAACTTTAAATGTGTAACTCCAATTGGTATGAGACCAATTGGAGGTGAAACTAAGCACAAAATGTGCCAACTTTCATTGAGAAAGCATACCAAAATTCTGCTTGCAAGGTAGCATGAAAAATGACCAATTCGGATTGAGTACAATTGAGGCCTGAAAATTGACCAATTGGGCAGCAGTTAGTGTTTAGGCCATAACTCACTCAAAACAGGTCCAATTGACCTGAAATTTTAACCATGAATAGTTAAGACCCATATCTACAAGTCTTATGAAGACACCAAAGCCCATAAATGACAATAAGCAAGTCAAACAGCTTGCACAAGTTCGGGTCCAAAAACTGGCCGAACCAAAGTTGACCAAATTGACCTAAAATGACCTAATTTCATGCCATTTGACCAGCAATAGTAAAATGATCATAACTTGGTCTACATAACTCAGAATGACCTAAAATTTTGCCCTGTGTTCCATAAGACATAGATCTACAAGTTTTTAGTTTTGACCGAAACCCGAAAAGCGAGGAAAATAGGTCGTCCGGCTAGGTCAAAGTAGTATCCCTGAATCCAGCAATTTGCAATAAAATGCACTAAACAAGGAAATGAAATTGGTAATGAGTACCAACCCTAAAACACTATCGAATGTGACATATTAGTGACACTAAAACCTAAATTACCTAGAACGCATCGAGGGTCGGTATATTAGGTGATTTAGCAAATAATAGCTTTCGGTGAATTATTTGTCAAACATTATCGATAGAGACAGTTTAATTTAGTACTGAAACACTTCAAATTGTGTTTCTCGATTAGCGAACTCGGGAAAAGGGAAGGAAATCACGAGTCGGACTGAGACAGTTATCTGAGGTTTGTGCACAACAGCTATTTCTTTTGAATTATTTTCAATTGAAATAAATTTTGACTATTTGTATATTATTGTTTTAAATTGTGAAACTGTGAAAAATTGTTTGAATGATATTTGATGGATACTTATTGATTGAAAAGCACTGTAAATGGTTTGAAACCACAGCTATCATGTATATTGATTGTATTCCTCGCTAGCTTGTCTAGTGGGACGAATTGAATTCCCTCTCTGGCTGAAGTGCTGAGGTGTGTGCCTGTTGAGGACGAATTGGATGAGTACTCATATTTTTGCTAGCTAGGTATGTTATTCCTCATTAGTCATTGACTTTTGGGACGAATTGAATACCTCATTAGCCATCGGCTTTTGGGACGAATTGAACTTTGGAACATGATTAAGCTATGTGTGATTCATTGATATGTATGGTGAGATTGTGAAATGAATTTAAACTCTTATTGACATATATTGTCTTTTGAATTCAACCGTGATCTGGCTTATTGAAATTTATTGTGATATTGAGAAATGGAGTTTAAATTCTTGTTGACAATTACTGTCTTGAAATTAACTATGGTTTTAAGTATCCACTATTTATATGATTTATGAACTGTGATTTAAGTTGTATTTGGTTAATGTTGTGCACCACTGAGACATTGTCTCAAATGATAGCTTTATTCTTTGTCGCAGTAGACAGACAGACAAAGCGTGAGACTAAGGTCGCTAGTACCTCCAGCGAGAGATTACCGGGTATAATGAGTATACCAACATTTTGCATTTTGTACTGTAATGTATGACCAATGTATGTACATATTGTTTTTGGTTTTGAGCAGTTGTAAATTCAAATTGTACCTTGAAGTTGTAAAATAACTATGAGTTATTTTGGCTTGTAAAAATTGTATTATATTTCTTTTATCTCAGTCTTTGAAAAATTGCTGTGGATTTGAGTTGAGATTTGGAAATCTATTGAAGTGCTTTTTACAGGTTTTCTGAAGAACTGTTTTATCCAAAATACAGATGGCACTCTGCCAAAATTTTTACAGAAATTCCAAATAATTCAAATGTGTTAGTTCTATCACTTCAGTTCACAAAAGTTTTTAACGCCTGTAAATAGTGCTCACCACTGTAAAAGAAGTAAGAAAAGTTTTTAAAATCCCTTGTAGTGTATTTAATGGGTTATCAGTAGACGGAGTTGGTAATTCATTAGATATACTGCGGGATCATGTTATGCCTTACAGAGGGGTAGGGTGTGACATAAATCATATAAGTGCATATAATCTTTAGACCTGAGATAGCACAGTTATCTTGTATATAGGTGGTTTGAGTTTGATACTGCTTTCATACTTGTACTGTGTATGGGTATATGGGCATGTGTTGGCTCCTACTAGTTATATATGGAGGTAGGTGTTGATCAAGATGGAATCTGTTCCTCTAAGTAAATAGGAATAAAATCCTATGTTCATTTAATTGTTCTTGATGTTTCAAGTTCTTGGCCAGGACAGATAGATTTAATCAGAAAAGTGTTTCTGATCAGAAAAGTGTTTCTGATGAGAAAAATCTTTTAATCAAGAACTGAAATTAAAAGAGAATATAATATTCATAGCAAATGGGGTTTGGCATAAACCATGACTCCAGCTTGAGTTGGGATTTTGTAATAGAGAGATTCTAGTGCATGGTAACATATAATTATAGGTTCATTTAAGGTAAACCTTATTACTGATTTGGTAGCCATGGCATGCTATGCTAGGTGTTAACCATGGTCTATGAGGTACATAAAATGATTTAGAGAAATCATTTATGGTAAGAAAGAGTTCTAATGATATTAAGAGTTGATATCATGTCTCATTGCCAATTAGTGATGAGCCTAGTAAGTTACACACATACACAAGTAATCACCAAATTAAATATAATATAATATAATTAATTAAAGAGTTTAATTGATTAATTAAATAGGTTTGGTTTGCAATTAGATTTCAAAGTCCCTTGCATGGCTTGAAACCAAATCTAGGTTATTGAATGTATAGCATAAGTTAAATTTATATTTAAAGTGTTTAAATATGAATTTAATTAATAAAAAATTAATTAATAGAGATTAATTAATTAATTCATATTTGATATAAATTGATTAGAAGAAGAGAAATAATTATTTTGGGTTGAGAACTCAAAATTAAGACACAGGGGCATTTTGGTCATTTCACAAGGTGACATGTGGCACCATGAGATGTTGACACAAGGCACTACACATAAGCTTGCAATATGTCTTTTAATCATGTAAGATGATTAAAATCAAGATTAAATATAGGTTTAACACTTGGCACAATGTGATTGGGTCAATTAAACCTAGAGCTAATCAAAAGGTGACATGTGGCAAGGGTTTTAAGTGGTGACCTAGCTATATAAGTGTAAGGATGAAAGAAAAAATTACACAAGCTGCTCATTCTCTTTGTGCCGCCACCCTTGGCTACCATTCCCTTCTCTTCTTCTTCTTTTCTCATCAATTCAAAAAGATTAGTAAATAATCTATTGAATTAAAAATACTAGAAATTGTTTCTAGTGTCCTGTTTACATCTGTAATCTCTTAAAAGGCAAAACTTGATTTTCTAATTCATGGAAAAAGCTTTAGAAGCTGTTCAAGAGCTGCCATAGGTGCTGTTGGTGTGGACAAGCTAGAGGGACAACATCTGGTGTCCTAAAGACGTATCCCGAAGGTGATAAACACACTGCAGTGCATCAAGAGGTTAGTGCACTTGTTCTTGATCTAATCTAGGGTTTTTAAAATTAATCTGATTAATTCTAAAATCTTAAATGGCAAATGTAGATCCAAAAAGCATATTAAAAGAGTTTTAATATGTTGTTTACCATTGAAATAAAATAGATAAAAATAAATCTTGTATGATGCATGTGACCCTTGGTGAAAAATTTTTGAATTCAATGATATAAACTTGTGTTTTTCATGCTTCCGCTCCTACAATTGGTATCAGAGCCACTATATATGGCATTTAGATTGTTGGTTGTATGATTTAATTATGTGATTTGATCATGAGATGATTAATTTATTGCTGTTTGCAAGGTCAAGGTGGCGGCATGGAGGTGAACTCCATTGATGCGCATGGTTTGGTGCATCCAACCATGGGCATGGCTTTGGGCTTGTTTGTGGGCTTGGATTCAAAGGCCCATAATTAGGCCCATGACTAATTAAAGTGTTTAATTAGAATTTTTAATCACACAATTAAATTTTGATTTAGATCTGAATTTTAAAAATTGTTTGAATGTGATTCAAATATGAATTTTTAAAGATATTTGAATGTGATTCAAATCTGAATTTTTAAAGTTGTTTAAATCATATTCAAATCTGAATTTTTAAAGTTGTTTGAATGTGATTCAAATCTAAATTTTAAAAGTTATTTGAATATGATTCAAATCTGAATTTTTTAAAAAAAGGTTGTTTGAATGTGATTCAAATCTGAATTTTTAAATTTGTTTGAATCATATTCAAATCTGGATTTTTAAGTTGAATATAAGATATTTAATTTAATTTAAGTATGTATGTTTAATTTAATTGTTAAATAGTGATATGCATGATGGATGATCATGGACTATAAAAGACCAATGCGATTGGATTTATTTCTTTTATGTTTCTTTGGGATTGTAAATTAATTAATTTTAATTTATTTTGGGCATGTATTATTAAGGTTGTAATAATTTTTGGGTTGTAATTTCATTTATTTAGTTCTTGTAAATTCGCCTTGGTATGCCAAGAATTACTATGTAATTGGATTGCATGAAGATCAAGGAGGTCAAGAGCATTGGTGGGACCAGTGGGAGGAATTCAAGATCAAGTGTTAATTATGTACTCCTTCAGCAACTCTTGTAAAATGAATGAATGAAATGCACCTAGGAATGCCCTGATTCAATTCTTGGTGGCTCAGAATTGAATCCCTTAGAAAGTTCATGATCATACCATATTTACTGTTTATCCATGAATACATGAGATGTATGTGAACGTATGCAAGTATATGATATATGCATGCTAAATGGATAATGTGCAAAGAGAGACCTTAATAGTAATTAGGATGACCATAAAATCTTCCAAACAAATGATTAAGTTAGAAATGCTATCATTAAAGTAATTATAACATGGGCCCTATATTGAGGCAATTATTTTAAGAAATTTTAAATACTTGTATAAGATGCAATTAATTTAAGAGATTTTCTTAAGAATAATTGTTAAGCATGAGATGTTGTAAATATGTAAATGGTTTGGTGGCCAATATTGGATGTACCTGAGGATATTAAAATTATTTGCATAATTACTAGCTCAATGGGATCAACTTAACTAATGCAAGATAAGTCAATAATGGATGTACCTGAGATTTTGAGCATTAGGGGCTAGGTAAAGGATTGAACCTCACATGAGATGTGATGGGTAAAGAGTTGCTCACTTATAGTTTATTGTAATTTCAATAATGGATGTACTTGAGGATGATTAATAGAATTATAAGAATTAAATAACCCACTAGAAATCCATCCAACTAGGATTTCCGTTTTCTACTTTGGAAGTGTAGGATTCGCTAAGTTAGTGGGAGGACCAATTTGATTAAAAGACCATAATCATTTTAGTTAATTACATGATACATTTACTAATTAATCTAATTATTTTCTATAGTTAATTTTCTGATAATAATGAGCACAGAACAACCACCACCATCCAATATCCTTGCAAGCATATTTGATCGCAATAGGTTGACAGGACCTAATCTGTCTGATTGGCTAAGAAATTTGAAACTTGTCTTGAACCTTGAACATATAGGATATGTTCTAGACTCAAATGTTCCTGGTCCCTTACCTCCAGAGGCCACTCTAGAGGAACATTAAACTTTGGACAAGTGGAAGGAGCATGAGATGAGAGCTAAGTGTTACATGCTTGCTTCTATGAGTAATGAGTTACAGAAGCAGCATGAAAACATGCAGAGTGCGAGTGAGATCCTCTTTCACCTACAAGAGTTATATGGTGAGCACAGCAGGAATGCTAGGTATGAGATATCTAGACAACTGTTCCGCATGAGGATGTCTGAGGGACAGAATGTTAGGGATCATGTCCACAAGATGATTCAGCTGATTGAGTAGTTGGAACATCTTGACTTCAACATGGATTTCCAACTACAGACGGATTTGATCCTTCAGTCCCTTCCTGAGTCTTTTGGGAATTTCGTGATAAATTTTCATATGACTAAATAGGAATGCACCTTGGATGGTTTACTCAACACGCTGGTTATTGCCCAAAAGAATATGTCGGGCAATAAAGGAAAAGAGGTAGCTTTGATTGCATCTTCTTCTACTAGAAAGTCCAATAAGAAGAAGGGCAATAAGAAAAAAAAAACCTCAGATTCCTGGTCCTTCCAAGAAAATAGCTAAACAGAAAGGGAAGACTAAAGCTGATGGAGGCAAAGGAAAGTGTTTCCACTGCCAGAAGGATGGGCCTTTGGAAAAGGCGCCAGAGTATCTTGCTTCTCTGAAGGACAAGAAGGATAGACCTTCGAAAGGTATGTCCATATCTTGTTATTTAGATTCTGATGATACTCATAGTTCATCTACAGCTTGGATTTTAGATACTGGTGCCAGTTCTCACATTTCTTATGATATGCAGGAACTAGCAAATAGTAGCAGCTTGCGTTCTCGAGATGTTAGAGTCCGGATTGGCAATGGCTCAACTGTTGAAGCTTTAGCCATAGGATCTAAATCTTTTTACATGTCTGGACATGTTTTGTGTTTGGATAATATTTTATATGTACCTGATGCTTTTAAGAACATCATTTCTATATCTAGTTTGACTAGAAATGGCTATGAATTTTAGTTCACAGATGATGTTTGCAATATTTATTTTGGAAATAAATATGTTGATTCGGGTTATATGAATGATGGTCTTTATTATTTAGATAATAATGACAAACACAAAATGAATGCAAGTGATCTAAATGAATGCAATGCCATGGTGAAAATCAACTCAAGTTCAAAATATATTTGGCACTTAAGGTTATGTCATGTTGCAGAAGATAGAATTGCAAAACTGGAGAAAATGGGGATTCTTTCCTCATTGGGCTCTGAGCCTACTCCAACTTGTGACTAGATCACCCTTTGCTGGACAAGGGCTAAGGGCTGAAAATATTTTAGAGCTAATACATAGTGATGTATGTGGTCCATTTAAGGAAATGGCTAGAGGCGATTTTCATTACTTTATTACCTTTACTGATGATAAATCAAGGTTTGGGTATTTGTGTTTGATGAAATACAAATATGAATCCTTTGAAAAGTTCAAAGAATTTAAATCTGAAGTAGAAAATCAAACAGGAAAGAGTATTAAAGCTCTTCGATTAGATCATGGAGGTGAATATTTGAGTACTGAATTTGATGAACACTTGAGAGAGCACGACATTGTTTCCCAGCTGACTCCTCCGGGAACACCACAGCTGAATGGTGTATCTGAAAGTAGAAATCGTACCCTATTGGATATGGTACGTAGTATGATGAGCTATACTGATATGTCAATCTCTTTTTGGGCATTTGCATTAGAATCAACTTTGTATATTCTGAATAGGATTCCATCAAAATCAGTTTCTTCCATACCTTATGAGATATGGCATGGACGAAAACCAAGTCTTAAGCATGTTAAGATTTGGGATTATCCAGCTTATATAAAAAAGCTGAACACTGATAAATTGGAAACCAGATCAGAAAAGGATCGATTTGTTGGATATCCAAAAGATAGTTTTGGATACTATTTTTATTTTCCTACATCACAAAAGGTTGTAATAAGTAGAGATGCCACATTTCTTGAACAACAGTTTGTTCAAGAAGGAGGCATGTAACATCCCCACTGTACGTATTTTGTACGTTCTATTGTTCCAGTGGCCAAATAACAGTCCAGGCAAGTCAGGATGTCTGGAACTACACTTCGGTGATAGTGAACAGACATATAATGATGAAATAAATAAAAAGAAAATACAAGAAAATTCAAAGGAAAATAAAAGAGAGAAAATGAAGCTAAGTTAAACGAGTCAGCACCGTAGCGATGGGTGACCGCACCGGAAAGGTCGTTGCCGACCCCAGGACCGCGGGGAACCCTCGGAATTAAATTTTGAGATATAAATAAAGGTTTATTGAAATGTAGTTGACACTAGAAATATTAAAAAAAAAAAAATTAGTACAAAGAAAAACGAAAAATCGAGAAATAGACAAAAATCGGTGTTAACGAAAAATTGGAAATATAACCCGAAGTGGGGTATTTTGGTCATTTGACACCTAGAGTTGCCTTTTGACCTCAATTTCCATTAAAAATAAATAATATTACACTTTAGAAATGTCATGAAAAATTAAATTGTGATACATTATGTAAATTGTGAAAGAAAGGAGATAAATGTGTAAATAAAGGAAACTTAGTATAATTAAACATTAAACAATGGATTAGTGCTCCACTAACTACATTATAAGGTACATAAAATAACCATTAGTGGGCAGAAATGGGTCATCTTCAACCTTGAGAGAAAGCTAGCCGAAGTGAATTCCACCATTGAAGTCCACCATGGCCGAATGAACTCTTCTTCCATGCAACCTTGATCAAACCATCCTTTCCTCTTAATTCCTTCATTAAAACTTGCTTACTCACCTTGGGGAAGATATTGGCAACAAGAAAAACAAGATTTGGTGAAGTTTGAAGGAAGCTCTCAAGTTGTAAGTGTCCAAATCTTCTCCCTAGCTTTAGTAAAAGTTGTGTTTAGGTTGAGATGAGTAGTTTGGTGAAGAGAAATAAAAGAAATAGTGAGATATGGACTTGTCCATTTTTGGCAGCCATAAACCTTTGTTGAGCTTGAGTTATTTTTACTTCTGATGAATGGAAATGAAGGTTGATTAATTCAAATGAAAGTTATAGTAAGTTTATATCCAAGTATGTGCATGCTAATGCTTGAATTAAGGGTTTGAAATGGGATTTTGATGCTTTGGCAAACTGCCATGTTTGACAGCCTATTAAATCATGATTTTGTGTGTGAATATGTAGTTTATTAATGAAATATGCTAGTATTAAATTGTGGGCAGTATGTGTAAGTGATATTGAAGTATGATTATGTTGAAGTGTATGTGTAATATTGACATTGAGATATGTTGAATTTTGGTGGAAGTGAATGTTGAACTTAATGGTGAATTGTGTGCATTGAGCACTTGAATATTCTGCCCAAAATTGTTGCTGGAATTGTGCACCATATATATATAGAAGTGTCATTGATTGAATATTGAAGTAATGAGGAGGAGAAGGAATATCAAATTGGAAGTGTATGTGCTTTCTGCAGGTTGTGTATTGAAGGCAGTACCTAAATTAGGTCATAAGTGCTAAACTGTGAACCCAAATGGTGAGGCCAATGGGGGGTGAAACTGGACACACCAAATAGGCCAACTTTCATGCAGAAATGTTGCCAAAATTCTGCCTAGAAACTGACCTTAAAAATGACCAAATCCGGAATAGCAACCTTGCAACCCAGATTTTTGACCATATGAACAGTAGTCCTTAGGATGACCATAACTCACTCAAAACAGGTCCAATTGACCTGAAATTTTTACCATGGTTAGTTTAGACGTAGATCCACAATTCTTATGGAGACACCAAAGCCCAGAAATGGCTAGAACCAAGTAAAATGGCTTGCATAAGTTCGGATACAAAAACTGCCGAACCAAAAGTGACCTAAAATTGACCAAATTTTGCACTAAAGGTGCAATCTGTCCAGCTTTAGTAAATTGACCATAACTTGGTCTATACAACTCAGAATGACCTAAAATTTTTCCTCGAGTTCAATAACACATAGAGCTACAATTTTGCTTCTTTGACCAGAAGCTAAATGTAACACCCTTATGTTCGGTAGTGCGTTCTACTGTTCCGGTGACCAGTGTTGTCCGGATAGCTAGGATGCCTAGAACTACACTTAGATATGGGTGAGGAGACATAAAATAATAAAATAAAAGAAAATAAAATACAAAAAAAAATAAAGAAAAAATAATTGCAATGAAATGTAACTAAGTTAAACGAGCCGAGAACCCTAGCGATGGGTGACCGCACCGGGAAGTTGCGGCGTGGACCGTTGACTAGCCCTGGACCGCGGGGAACCCTGGAAAATATTTTTAAGACTTAAATAGGCATCTATTGAAGTATAAATATCATTAGAAATATCAAAGAAAAATTAATTAATTAGTACAAAGAAAAACGGGAAATCGAGAAAATGACAAAACTCGGTGTTACCGAAAAATCGGGAATGCAACCCGAACAGGGGTATTGTGGTCATTTGACACCCTGAGTTATCTTTTGACCTAAATGTCCATTAAAAATAAATGATATTACACTTGGAAAATGTCATGAAAAATTAAAATAGTGGTACATAATCTAAATAGCAAAAGATAGGAGGAAAATGTGGAAAAGTGGAAAGTTTAACATAAACAAATACTTTTAACTCTATTAGTGCTCCACTAACACCACTAAAGTATACATTTAATCCACATATGGACAGCAGATCACTTCATCTTCCTCACTTTGCAAAATCAGTCGAAATTGAAATGCTCTCATACCTACATGGACATCCACACTCCAAGCTCCATGCAAGCATGCTCTAGCTACATTTTCCATTCGGTTCCTTCACTAAAGTTGTTCTATACAACTTGGGCAGTAGATAGGCAGCAAGAAATTTAAGTTTTGGTGAGGTTTTGAAGAATTTCAAAAGTGGTAAGTATGTATTTTTTATTCTTGTTTCATTAAACCTTGAATGGATGTTATGGGTAGTTGATTTGAGGAAGAATTTTTAAAGTTTGAAGTTTTAAGGGAGATGTACATTTTGGCAGCCATGGAACCTCAATAAGAACAGTTTATTCTTGCATGTAAATAGTGGTTTGAATGATGATTTAAATAGTTGATTGTATTGTACTTGAATTCCATGTGTAAGGTATGATTTGGAAGCTTAAAAAGTGAAAATGGCAATTGATGGGTATGTGTAAATTTGTGGCAGCCTCATGAAGAAGATTGAAGTGTTTGAGTCATGAAATATTGTTGAATTATGTTGTCATTGATGGCAGCATGTGTATATGAATAATTGGTTGAATTTGGATATGTGTATAGTGGTTTGAATTTGGACATGTAAATGAGGTGCATTCATGTGTTTAATTGTTGTAATTGGACTTGGAAAATTCTGGGCTATAGTGTGCATATTGAGAATGGTTATAAGCTACCAAAATGACCAAAAATGAGTTGCTAAATGTGTTAATGTTATGGTACAAACCAGAATTGGCATGAATGTGTAACTTGGTAAGTGTTAAATGTGTAATTGATGAGTGGTGAATAATGTGCAATAGGGCAGTGTAGGTTTTGGCTTAGAACCTTAAGTGTGTGGCTCCAATTGGTATGAGACCAATTGGAGGTGAAACTAGGCACAAAAAGTGGCAACTTTCATAAAGGAAGCTTACCACAATTCTGCTTGGAAGGTAACTTGAAAAATGACCAAATCCGGATTAGTGCATTTAAAGCCTGAAAATTGACCATTTGGGCAGTAGTTAGTTTTTTTGCCATAACTCACTCAAAACAGGTCCAATTGACCTGAAATTTTTACCATGAATAGTTAAGACATATATCTAAAACTCTTATGAAGACACCAACTCCCAGAAATGACCATAAGCAAGTCAAATAGCTTGCACAAGTTTGGGTCCAAAAACTAGCCAAACCAAAAGTGACCTAAAATGACCTAAAGTGACCAATTTTGGTACATTCTGACCAGCAATAGTAAAATGACCATAATTTAGTCTACATAACTCAGAATGATCTAAAATTCTGCCCCGCGTGCAATAAGACATAGATCTACAAGTTTGTAGTTTTGATCGAAACCCGAAAACCGAGAAAACTAGGTCATCCGGTTAGGTCAAATTAGTATACCGGAATCCGGCAAATTGCAATAAAACGCAATATACATGGAAATGAATTTTGTAACATGTATCAATACTAAAAGGCTACAATGTGACATATTGGTAACATTAAAACCTAATTCACCTAGAGTGCATCGAGGATCAACATCTTAGGTTGACTAAGGAAATGATAGAATTCAATAAATTAAGTATTAAGCCTTATTGTTAGAGACAGTTTAAATGAGTACTGAAATACTTCAAATTGTGTGTTTCAGTGAGCAAAGACTCAGGGAAGGGGAAGGAAACACTGAGTCAGAGCCAAGAGACGGTTATCAGAGGTTTGTGCACAATAGTTATTTCTTTTGAATTTTTCAATTCAAATAAATTATGATTATTTGTATGTTATTGTTTTAAATTGTGTTTGTGCACAATAATTTTGACTTCTCATTTTCTACTTAAAAATTTAATTGAACATTATAGTTTTAAATTGTGTCCATGCACAATACTTTTATATTCACTGCTTTTACTAGCAAATTTATTTGGAAAAATGAGTTATGAATAATTTTTTATTGTTTTGGTTTTGGGAATATTATTTGGAAATTATTGTGTTGCCAACTTTGCAAATGGAAATTTTGAGATAAAATGTGATTTGTGGTTTGTATGAAATATTGTGATTTGAAATTGTTTTGATTCACACTTGGCATGACACTGTTACTATTTTCCTCCTCCATTTATAGGGCGAGTGTGATTATATTCCTCCCTCTTTGACTTATCAGTCTGGGGTGAGTGTGATTATGTTCCTCCCTCTTTGACTTGCCAGTCTGAGGTGAGTGTGGATGAGTACTCATTATCTAGCTAGCTTCCTCCCTCATTGATTTCGATTATTAGGGTGAGTGTGTCTTGTCGTGGTGTACAACACGGCATGTGTGGAAAAATTGTGTCATGGCCTAAATTGTGTTATTGATTGAAAACACTGTATTCTTCAGTTATTTGATCAAATGGTGTTATTGATTGACAAAATTGTATTATTCAGTTATTTGATCAAATGGTGTTATTGATTGGCAAAACTGTATTATTTAGTTATTTGAGCAAATGGTGTTTTATGAACTTGTAAATTGTGAAATGGTATTGTAAATTATTTGATTTGTGAATTATCAATAAAAGATTTATATATCGCATTTCAAATTGTTATTGTGCACCACTGAGTAAATTTTACTCAGCGATAGCTTTTTATTGCTGTCGCAGGTGGACAGACTGATAGGGCAGCAGACTAGGCTGCTAGTACTACACTAAGAGATCATCGGGTATATTGAGTATACCATAGTTTGCATTTTGTATTGTAATGTATGTTCACTGTATGTATATAGTGTTCTTGGTTTTGAGCAGTTGTAAAATAAAATTGTACATTGAAGTTGTAAAATAAATTGTGAATTATTTTGGCTTGTAAAATTTGTACTATATTTCTTTTATCTCAGCCTTTGGAAATATTGAAAAATTAACTATTGGAGTTTGAGATTGAGAAATATATTTGAAGTGCTTTTTACAGGTTTTTGAAGAACTGTTTTATTTCAAAATATAGATGGCACTCCGCCAAAATTTTTACAGAAATTACTAATAATTCAAATGTGTTAGCTGTTTCACTTCAGTTCAAAAAAAACAATTTTAACACCTGTAAAGAGTGCTCACCACTGTACAAAGAAGTAAGAAAAGTTTTAAAATCCCTTGCAGTGTATTTAATGGGTTATCAGTAGACGAAGTTGGTAATTCATTAGGTGTACTACGGGATCATGTTATGCCTTACAGAGGGTAGGCTGTGACACTAAAAACCAAAAGAAATAGGACTTTAAGCTAGATCAATCTTGCACACAAAAATTGAGAATTTTATATTTTGCATACAATGATGCTTGAAGCATTTTGGCAATGAATGCCAACTTGTAAAAATGGTAAATTGCACTATATTGGCAACATATTGAGATATAAATTGTAACATATTAATGCTAGAAACAACTTATCCATATTACCTAAAAAGGTCAACATATGCATTGACTTGTGAATTATATAATAGTTAGTAAACTCCAAAAATTGAAGAATTAAACAATTATTTTATAATGTGCCCTAGTTTGCCTAGTTGACTAGTATGGATAGGTTGGCATGCCAATACGATTCTGACAGCTGTTCTGTAAATGGCTTCATGCCATACTGTGTTTTTACGGCTTATTATGCCTCACTGTACCTTTAATAGCCTACGGCTATACATATTGTGTATTTATTCTTGGCTTATCGCCAGATTGACTATATGGCTTTTTAGCCATACTATTTGCACACCGGGAGACACTTTGTGACTGATGGTGTGATGGCCCGAGGTACTAGGTACCCAGTGCCAGTATATCCGTTTATCCAGTCTGGTCAGTATATAGGCTACACGGGTAGTAATTCAAGTACTATTAAATTCAAATAGCTAAATTCAGTCTTCTGACATACAACACTACCAAAATTAGCAGATATTGAAATGTTAGCAAATAAAGGTAGAATCAACAATTGTGAAGAATACCGATGCCATAAATTCATTTACTTTATTTTAGTGTATATTTCTTTATATTTTGCACCACTAAGCAAATTTGCTTAGCGCATTGCTTTTGTAACGCGTAGGTATTGGAGACACAGCTGGGGAGCCCAGCAGACCTACGACCGGGTGAGACACCAGATCTGTACAGGAGTCCAGAGTCATCTGCACTGTATTGCATACATGGTAGGACTTAGGATATCTTGTATTTTGTATTTTTGTTGTATTTTTGAAATTCGGCCTTGTATTTTGTAATATTTTGTACATATTAAATAACATGGATATTTTCTGAATATATTTAAATTATTATGGACTGTATTATGGAACTGTTTAATGACTGTAAAAGTCTATTGACTTTACTGAGAAATAGAGACTGTGAAATATTTGAGATTTTGATATTATCATATTAAACTGTTTTCAACAGGTTTGGAAGGACAATTTGTCTGAAATACAGACGGCACCTTACCACATTATTATTACCATTTTTGAGACACTGATTTCATCAAAGTATGAAAATAGTATCAGCATGATATGAACATTACATAAAAGACTTCTTAAAATTAAATTGAGTTCAGGAAATGAAATAATCACAGACTAGGTGCTCCGGCATGCCGTGTCGCACGCCTTGCTCGGCTACACTATAGACGGGTAAGGGGTGTTACATTTAGTGGTATCAGAGCACGATTTAGGTGTTTCTGGACCTAGATAGTTTGCATATCATGCATTGCATTGCAAGTGTTAAGATGACTCTAATGCAGATCTTTTGATTTGTTATTTGATCAGAATATGGACTCCACATCGCAGAGAGCGGTCGATGAGGAAGAGGAAAGTCATGCTCCATCTATGATTGAACCAGGAGATAGGAGGGAACCTGCTCCACCAGTACCAAATGCACCGGCCACATTTCAGCAAATGGCTGAGTTCTTTAGACAGATGGCAGGAGTTATGCCACCGCCACCACCTCTACATAAAAAATCTCATATGGAGAGACTCCGAAAGTTTGGAGTAGTGGATTTTCTAGGCAAAAGGGAAGATGATTCTGTCACAGCTGAAAACTGGTTGGACAAAACTGGAAGAGTCTTGAAACAACTTCATTATACTCCAGAGTAAAATTTGGAAGCTGCTGTATCACTATTGCAAGATGATGCATACTAGTGGTGGGATACAGTATCTAGTGAGGTGCCACCAGAACAGATAACTTAGGATTTCTTTCTCAATGAGTTCAGAAAGAAGTATGTGGGCAGTGTATACCTAGAAGAGAAGAGAAGGGAGTTTATTACCTTACACCAGAGACAGCTGACAGTGGCTGAATATGAAAGAGAATTTATCAGACTGAGTCGCTATGGGCAGGAAATAGTCCCCAATGAGGCAGAGAGATGCAAAAGATTTGAGGAAGGACTCAATGATAACATTAAAGTAATGATTACAGCCTTGGGGATTATAGAGTTTGCCAAGTTAGTGGAAGCTGCACTGAAGGTTGAAAAAGTTAGAATGAATGAGCAGAACAGAAGGGATAGACAGCAGAAAAGAGGTCAGGGTCAGACCAGTACATCTTCTGCTCCTAGTAAAAAATTCAGAGGTTCACCTACTTAGAGTTTCAGTAGAGCACCAAGTCAGGGTCAGTCACAGAGGCCCAGATCTCAGTTTGCACCAAGGAGAGGCCAGTCCACACTTTCAGTGGCTAGCTCTCTAGGGACAGGATTCAGGGGACCAGCCCCAACAATATTTATTGCTTGCCCACATTGCCAAAAATGGCATAAGGGTGAATGTTGGAGGATAATAGGTGCTTGTTTACGGTGTGGATCTACAGACCACCTAGTCCAAGATTGTCCTCGCAAAACTGCTACATCCACTCCGGTATCAACTGATAGGCCTACCCCTCCAGCTCCAAAGGGTAGAAAGCCGGGTAAGGCTGAGGCAGCCGGTACTTCACAGAAACCTGTGTCAGAGTCTGTGGAGAGAGCAGAAGGTAGAAAACCAGCCAGAGCTTATGCTATAAGGGCACAGGAGGAACAGGATGCTCCAGATGTCATCAAGGATACGTTCCTTCTCTATAATACTTTTGTGCATGCATTAGTGGATCCTGGATCTACTCATTCATATATTTGTATCAAGCTGCCCATAGAAAAGGGAATAGCAGTAGAGGAAAGTGAAGAACACATCCTGGTCACAAATCTGCTAGGCCACAATGTGGTAGTAAACAAGGTGTATAAGGGCTGTCCATTAAAGATTCAAGGGAAAGAGTTCTCAGCAGACTTAATTGAACTGTCATTCCATGAGTTTGATTTGATTTTGGGAATGGACTGGTTATCCCATCATTAGGCAATAGTAGATTGTAAATTGAAGAGAATCTCTCTGACAACTGCTGAGAAGGAAGAAATAACAGTTGTGGGTGAAAGGACAGATTTCTTGTCCAATGTCATCTCAGCTACAGTTGCAAGGAGATGGTTGAGAAAAGGGTTTGAAGCCTATCTGGCACACGTGGTTGACACTAGGCAGGGCAAACTTAACTTGTCTGACATACCCCCAGTAAGGGATTTCTCTGAGGTATTTCCTAAGGAATTGCCTAGTTTGCCACCAGAAAGAGAAGTTGAATTTGCTATTGAGATGATGCCGGGTACAGCCCCGATTTCAATTGCTCCATATAGGATGGCACCTGTTGAATTGAAAGAGTTAAAAATCCAGCTGCAAGAATTACTAGACAAGGGGTTCATACGCCCCAGTGTATCACCGTGGGGAGCTCCAGTACTATTTGTAAAGAAGAAAGATGGGACATTGAGGTTATGTGTTGACTACCGGTAGTTAAACAGAGTAACAGTGAAGAACAAGTATCCGTTGCCTAGAATTGACGATCTGTTTGATCAGTTGAAGGGAGCTGGTGTGTTTTCTAATATTGATATCAGATCAGGGTATCATCAGCTAAGGGTTAAGGATGCAGATGTGCCTAAGACTGCATTTAAAAGCCGGTATGGGCATTATGAATTCCTGGTGATGCCATTTGGGTTAACAAACGCTCCAGCAGCATTCATGGACCTTATGAACCGTATCTTCCATCCATACTTAGATCGGTTCGTAGTGGTCTTCATTCATGACATCCTGGTGTATTCCAAGGATAAAGCAGAACATGATGAGCATTTGAGAATTATTCTGTAGACTCTAAAAGAGAAGAAATTGTGTGCTAAATTGTCCAAGTGTGAGTTTTAGTTGAATGAGATTGCATTCCTTAGACATGTAGTATCAGCTGAAGGGATTAGAGTGGATCCCAAGAAAATTGAAGCAGTGATGGAATCGAAGCCTCCCAGAAATACAACTGAGATCAGAAGTTTCTTAGGGTTAGCTGGATATTATAGAAGATTTGTAAAGAGATTTTCCCTGATAGCTGCTCCAATGACCAAATTACTACACAAGAATATGAAATTTGACTAGAATGACAAGTGTCAAGCCAGTTTTGAGAGGCTGAAGGCTATATTGATAGAGGCACCAGTGTTAACACAGCCAATGTCTGGAAAAGACTTTGTAGTCTACAGTGATGCCTCACACAATGGGTTAGGATGTGTACTCATGTAAGAAGGGAAAGTGGTCGCATATGCTTCTAGGCAGTTAAGGCTACATGAAAAGAATTACCCTACTCATGATTTTGAGTTAGCAGCAATTATCTTCGCATTGAAGATATGGAGGCATTACTTGTATACAGAAAAATGCTACATATACACAGACCATAAGAGTCTGAAGTATCTGCCAACCCAGAAGGAACTTAATTTGAGACAGAGGCAATGGATTGAATTCCTGAAAGATTATGATTGTGTGATTGACTACCACCCTGGAAAGGCAAACGTAGTTGCTGATGCCGTAAGTAGAAAATCTATTATAGCATTAAGATCTCTGAATGCCCAACTGTCCTTAACTCATGATGGAGTTATTTTGGCTGAGTTGCAAGTGAAGCCGAATATGTTACAACAGATACAGGATGGGCAGAAGACAAATGAGAAATTAATGGCTGTTATGGGCAAATTCACTGAAGGGAAGGAAACTGAATATGAAGTGAAAGAAAATGGGTGCCTGTACTATAAAGAAAGAGTGTGTGTGTTCCAGATGATAAAGAATTGAAAACCAGTATTCTGAGAGAAGCACATAACAGTGTGTATGCTATGCACCCAGGAAGCACAAAAATGTACCACGATCTGAAACTTCAATACTGGTGGCCAGGTATGAAGAAGGACATAGTTGACTATGTAACTAGATGCTTGACATGTCAGCAAGTCAAAGCAGAACACCAAGTTCCATCAGGTTTGTTACAGCCCATAAACATACCTGAATGGAAATGGGACCGAGTCACTATAGACTTTGTCAGTGGTCTACCTCTCACTCAGAAGAAGCATGATGCAGTATGGGTGATTGTGGATAGGTTGACTAAATCAGCACATTTTCTGCCAGTCAAAACTGACTACTCACTGGAAAAGCTAGCAGAATTGTACATTAGTGAGATAGTTAGACTACATGGAATTCCACTTTCCATTCTATCTGATAGAGACCCGAGGTTTACATCTAGATTTTGGAAGAAATTACAAGAGTCCTTGGGCACAAAACTCCATTTTAGTACGGCTTTTCATCCTTAGACGGATGGACAGTGAGAAAGAATAATCTAGGTAAATTTTGAAACTCATTGAGTTATTGCAAACAATAAACTGATAATAATGATAGTAATAATTGAATATGTGTGATAAGTCGTCGAGGATATGCTGAGAAGTTGTGTTATTGAGTTTGAGGGAAGTTGGGACAGATACCTTCCATTGGCAGAATTTGCATACAATAATAGCTATCAAGCTAGCATACAAATGGCACCCTATGAAGCACTGTATGGGAGAAAATGTAGAACACCTGTATGTTGGACTGAATTGGGTAAAGATAAGCTAGTGGGGCCAGACCTGATAAAATAGACAGAGGAAAAGGTGAAACTGATAAAGGCCAATTTGAAAGTTGCCTTAGACCGATAAAAATCGTATACTGACTTGAAAAAAAAGGACATTGAGTATGAAGTTGGCGAGAAGGTATTTCTCAAAGTATCACCGTAGAAGAAAGTGTTGAGATTCGGGAAAAAGGGAAAATTAAGCCCTAGGTTTATTGGCCCATATGAAGTTATTAAACGTGTGGGACTAGTAGCCTACCGATTAGCCTTACACTTGAGCTGGATAAGATACATAATATGTTCCATGTCTCGATGCTTAGAAGATACAGATCAGATCCTTCACATGTCATCTCAGCAGAAGAAATTGTGGTACAACCTGACCTGACATATGAAGAAGAACCAATTAAAATCTTGGCACGAGAGGTAAAAGAGCTCAGAAACAAGACAATTCCACTAGTGAAAATCCTATGGAGACACCACAACACGGAAGAGGCAACATGGGAGAGTGAAGAGACAATGAGGCAATAGTTCCCTCAGCTCTTCACATCAGGTAAATTTCGAGGATGAAATTTTTATTTAGAGGGGAAGAGTTGTAACATCCTCACTGTACGTATTTTGTACGTTCTGTTGCTCCAGTGGCCAAATAATAGTCCAGGCAAGTCAGGATGTCTGAAACTACACTTCAGTGATAGTGAACAGACATATAATGATGAAATAAATAAAAAGAAAATACAAGAAAAATCAAAGAAAAATGAAAGAAAGAAAATGAAGCTAAGTTAAACGAGCCAGCACCGCAGCGATAGGTGACCGCACCAAGAAGGCCATTGCCGACCCCAGGACCGCGGGGAACCCTCGGAATTAAATTTTGAGACATAAATAAAATTTTATTGAAATGTAATTGACACTAGAAATATCAAAAAAAATTAATAAATTAGTACAAAGAAAAACGAAAAATCGAGAAACAGACAAAAATCGGTGTTACCGAAAAATTAGGAATATAACCTGAAGTGGGGTATTTTGATCATTTGACACCTAGAGTTGCCTTTTGACCTTAATGTCCATTAAAAATAAATGATATTAAACTTTATAAATGTCATGAAAAATTAAATTGTGATACATTAGTAAATTGTGAAAGAAAGGAGATAAATGTGTAAATAAAGGAAACTTAGTATAATTAAACATTAAAAAATTGATTAGTGCTCCACTAACTACATTATAAGGTATATAAAATAACCATTAGTGGGCAAAAATGGGTCATCTTCAACATTGAGAGAAAGCTAGCCGAAGTGAATTCCACCACTGAAGTCCACCATGGCCGAATGAACTCTTCTTCCATGCAACCTTGATCAAGCTATCTTTTCCTCTTGATTCCTTCATTAAAACTTGCCTACTCACCTTGGGGAAGATATTGGCAACAAGAAAAACAAGATTTGGTGAAGTTTGAAGGAAGCTCTCAAGTTGTAAGTGTCCAAATCTTCTCCCTATCTTTAGTAAAAGTTGTGTTTAGGTTGAGATGAGTAGTTTGGTGAAGAGAAATGAAAGAAATAGTGAGATATGGACTTGTCTATTTTTGGCAGCCATGAACCTTTGTTGAGCTTGAGTTATTTTTACTTCTAATGAATGGAAATGAAGGTTGATTAATTCAAATGAAAGTTGTAGTAAGTTTATATCCAAGTATGTGCATGCTAATGCTTGAATTAAGGGTTTGAAATGGGATTTTGATGCTTTGGCAAACTGCCATGTTTGGCAGCCTATTAAATCATGAATTTGTGTGTGAATATGTAGTTTATTAATGAAATATGCAAGTGTTAAATTATGGCCAGTATGTGTAAGTGATATTGAAGTATGATTATGTTGAAGTGTATGTGTAATATTGACATTGAGATATGTTGAATTTTGGTGGAAGTGAATGTTGAACTTAATGGTGAATTGTGTGCATTGAGCACTTGAATATTCTGCCCAAAATTGTTGCTGGAATTGTGTACCATATATATATGGAAGTGTCATTGATTGAATATTGAAGTAATGAGGAGGAGAAGGAATATCAAATTGGAAGTGTATGTGCTTTTTGCAGGTTGTGTATTGAAAGCAATACCTAAATTAGGTCATAAGTGCCAAACTGTGAACCCAATTAGTATGAGGCCAATGGGGGGTGAAACTAGACACCAAATATGCCAACTTTCATGCAGAAATATTGCCAAAATTCTACCTAGAAACTGACCTTAAAAATGACCAAATCCGAAATAGCAACCTTGCAACCTAGATTTTTGACCATATGAACAGTAATCCTTGCGATGACCATAACTCACTCAAAACAGATCCAATTGACCTAAAATTTTTACCATGGTTAGTTTAGACATAGATCTACAATTCTTATGAGGACACCAAAGCCCAGAAATGGCTGGAACCAAGTCAAATGGCTTGAAAAAGTTCGGGTACAAAAACTACCAAACCAAAAGTGACCTAAAATTGACCAAATTTTGCACTAAAGGTGCAATCTGTCCAGCTTTACTAAATTGAGCATAACTTGGCCTATACAACTCAGAATGACCTAAAATTTTGCCTCGAGTGCAATAAGACATAGAGCTACAATTTTGCTTCTTTGACCAGAAGCTAAAAACTAAGAGAAATAGGACTTTAAGCTAGACAAATCTAGCACACAAAAATTGGGAATTTGACATTTTACATACAATGATGCTTGAAGCATTTTGGCAATGAATGCCAACTTGCAAAAATAGTAAATTGCACTATATTGGCAGCATATTGAGATATAAATTGTGACATATTAATGCTAGAAACAACTTATCCATATTACCTAAAAAGGTCAACAAATGCATTGACTTGTGAATTATATATAGTTAGTAAACTCCAAAAATTGAAGAATTAAACAATTAATTTATAATGTGCCCTAGTTTGCCTAGTTAACTACTATGGATAGGTTGGCATGCCAATAGGATTCTGACAGCTGTTCTGTAAATGGCTTCATGCCATACTGTGTTTTTACGGCTTATTATGCCGCACTGTGACTTTAATAGCCTACGGCTATACATATTGTGTATTTATTCTTGGCTTATCGCCAGATTGACTATATGGCTTTTTAGCCATACTATTTGCACACCGGGACACACTTTGTGATCGATGGTGTGATGGCCCGAGTTCCTAGGTACCCAGTGCCAGTATATCCGTTTATCCAGTCTGGTCAGTATATAGGCTACACGGGCAGTAATTCAAGTACTATTAAATTCAAATAGCTAAATTCAGTCTTCTGACATACAAGACTACCAAAATTAGCAGATATTGAAATGTTAGCAAATAAAGGTAGAATCAACAATTGTGAAGAATACCGATGCCATAAAATCATTTACTTTATTTTAGTGTATATTTCTTTATATTTGGCACCACTAAGCAAAATTGATTAGCGCGTTGCTTTTGTAACGCGTAGGTATTGGAGACACAGCTGGGGAGCCCAGCAGACCTACGACCGGGTGAGACACCAGATCTGCACAGGAGTCCAGAGTCATCTGCACTGCATTGCATACATGGTAGGACTTAGGATATCTTATATTTTGTATTTTTGTTGTATTTTTGAAATTCGGCCTTGTATTTTGTAATATTTTGTACATATTAAATAACATGAAGATTTTCTAAATATATTTAAATTATTATGGACTGTATTATGGAACTGTTTAATAACTGTAAAAGTCTATTGACTTTACTGAGAAATAGAGAATGTGAAATATTTGAGATTTTGATATTATCATATTAAACTGTTTTTAACAGGTTTGGAAAGACAGTTTGTCCGAAATACAGACGGCACCTTGCCATATTATTATTACCATTTTTGAGACACTGATTTCATCAAAGTATGAAAATAGTATCAGCATTATATGAACATTACATAAAAGACTTCTTAAAATTAAATTGAGTTCAGGAAATGAAATAATCACAAACTAGGTGCTCTGGCATGCCGTGTAGCACGCCTTGCTCGGCTACACTGTAGACGGGTAAGGGGTGTTACAAGGCAAAGGAAGGTAAATAGAGTTAGAATTAGAGAATTTTGGCCAACCAACAGATCGGATGGATATAGATCCATCTAGTCAACCTACACCCATTGATGAAACATCTACAGTTGTTCCTCGTAGAACAACCAAGGTATCTCACCCACTAGTGAGATATGGTTTCCTTCATGAAGAAGAACAAGAGTTGTCTACTCATGAAGAAGTAGATCATGAAGATGATCCATTTACCTATGAAGAAGCTATATCAGATATAGACTCTTCAAAATGGATTGATGCTATGAAATTCGAAATTGATTCCATGTATAAGAATCAAGTTTGGGATCTTATTGACCGACCTGAAGGTATTGTACCTATAGGGAATAAATGTGTTTTCAAGAAGAAAATTGATTCTGATGGAAAGGTAGAGACCTATAAGGCAAGGTTAGTAGCGAAGGGGTTTCACCAAAGGCAAGGAATTGACTATGAGGAGGTTTTCTTGCCTGTTGCCATGCTTAAATCAATTAGGATTCTATTAGCAATAGCTTCATACTATGATTATGAGATTTGAAAGATAGATTTCAAAACAACTTTTCTCAATGGATACATTGAAGAAAACATTTTCATGGAACAACCTAGGAGTTTTGAATCCCAAGATGGTTCCAAGGTATGCAAGCTAAAGCGATCCATTTATGGGTTGAAACAAGCTTCGAGGAGTTAGAACATCCATTTTGATGAAGCCATTAAGTGATTTGGTTTTATCAAAAATGAGGATGAGCCATGTGTATATAAGAATGTTAGTGACAGTGCTATTACTTTCCTTGTCTTATATGTGGATGACATACTGGTGATGGGTAATAACATAGGTATGTTGACAACTGTGAAGGTATGGTTGTCAAATACATTCTTCATGAAAGACTTAGGGGAGGCAACCTATATTCTTGGGATTCGCATCTATAGAGATAAAGCGAAAATAATAATTGGCTTATCCTAAAGTCTATACTTGGAAAGGTGTTAAAGAGGTTTAACATGCTTGATTCCAAGAGAGGATTGTTACCAGTGAGACATGGTATCCACCTTTCTAAAGAGATGTCTCCAAAGACACCTGAAGAAAGAGATAAAATGGCCAGGATTCCATATGCTTTGGCTATTGGAAGTTTAATGTATGCAATGTTGTGTACTAGGCCGGATATCGCATATGCTGTTAGTTTGACTAGCAGGTATCAATCCAATCAAGTTTTGGAACACTGGATAGCTGTCAAGAATATCCTTAAGTACTTGAGTAGAAATAAGGATTTATTCTTGATTTATGGAGGTGGAGACTTGCAATTGGATGGCTATACTGATTCTGATTTCTAATCAGATATCGATGATAGAAAGTCTACCTCTGGGTATGTGTTTATTTATAATGGAGGTGCAATCAGTTGGAAGAGTTCTAAACAGAGCACGACTGCAGATTCCACTACCGAGACTGAGTATATTGCTGCATCAGATGCTGCAAAGGAAGCTATTTGCATAAAGAAGTTCCTGACAGAACTTGCAGTAGTTCCTTCCATTGAGTCAGCAGTTCCACTTCACTGTGACAACAATGGAGCAGTCATACAAGCTAAGGAACCTCAGTCTCACCAGAAATCCAAACGCATAGAAAGGCGCTAGCACATTATCAGAGAATTAGTTGGACAAGGCGATGTAGCCATGCAAAAAATAGCATCAGCTGAAATCCAGCTGATCCATTCACTAAGCCTATGTCACAGACTCAGGTAGACCGACATCTTGAGAAGATGGGACTAAGATATTGTAATGAATGACTCTAGTACTAATGGGAGATTGTTAGTAGTATGCCCTAGAGCATATCATTTAGTATGTATCTTGTACATATTTTTATTAATAAAAGGCATTTTCACTTTTCCGTTTACATAATATATTTATGTGTAATAAAAAAAGTCTATTGATATTTTGTTAGAAATTCTATTCTTAAGTTATTTAGAATATGAGTGACAGTATTTCTAGTACAAAGTATCATAAATAGGTTCACAATCGAGAATACTTCACACTAAGGACAGGACTTATCTAGAAAGATTGTATTCATGTTTGTTCCCACGTTATCTATATAAGATATAAATAAGATGGAATGGTGAGTCTCATGCCATATGACAAACATGTTATGCATTTATACATGATAAGTAGGTCGAACCAATGACACTTATGACAAGCACATGGAGTTTACTCTTGTCAATGTATTGTCATAAATCATATAAGTGCATATAATCTTTAGACCTGAGATAGCACAGTTACCTTGTATATAGGTGGTTTAAGTTTGATACTGCTTTCATTCTTGTACTGTGTATGGGCATATGGGCATGTGTTGGCTCATACTAGTTATATATGGAGGTAGGTGTTGATCAAGATGGAATCTGTTCCTCTAAGTAAATAGGGATAAAATCCTATGTTCATTTAATTGTTCTTGATGTTTCAAGTTCCTGGCCAGGACAGATAGATTTAATCAGAAAAGAGTTTCTGATGAGAAAAATCTTTTAATCAAGAACTGGAATTAAAAGAGAACATACTATTCATAGCAAATGGGGTATAACATAAACCATGACTTCAGCTTGAGTTGGGATTTTGTAACAGAGAGATTTTAGTGCATGGTAACATATGATTATAGGTTCATTTAAGGTAAACCTTATTACTGATTGGGTGATCATAGCATGCTATGCTAGGTGTTAACCATGGTCTATAAGGTGCATAAAATGATTTAGAGAAATCATTTATGGTAAGAAAGAGTTCTGATGATATTAATAGTTGATATCATGTCTTATTGCCAATTAGTGATGAGCCTAGTAAGTCACAGACATACACGAGTAATCACCAAATTAAATATGATTTAATTAATTAATTAAAGAGTTTAATTGATTAATTTAATAGGTTTGGTTTGCAATTAGATTACAAAGTCCCTAGCATGGCTTGAAACCAAATCTAGGTTATTGGATGTATAGTATAAGTTAAATTTATATTTAAAGTGTTTAAATATGAATTTAATTAATGAGAAATTAATTAATAGAGATTAATTAATTAATTTATATTTAATATAAATTGATTAGAAGAAGAGAAATAATTATTTTAGGTTGAGAACTCAAAATTAAGATACAAGGGCATTTTGGTCATTTCACAGGGTGACATGTGGCACCATGAGATGGTGACGCATGGCACTACACATAAGCTTGAAATATGTCTTTTAATCATGTAAGATGAATAAAATCAAGATTAAATATAGGATTGACACTTGGCACAATGTGATTGGGTCAATTAAACCTAGAGCTAATCAAAAGGTGAGATGTGGCAAGGGTTTTAAGTGGTGACCTAGCTATATAAATGTAAGGATGAAAGAACAAATTACACAAGCTGCTCATTCTCTTTGTGCCGCCACTGTTGGCTTCCATTCCCTTCTCTTATTCTTCTTCTCTCATCAATTCAAAGAGATTAGCAAATAATCTCTTGAATTAAAAATACTAGAAATTGTTTGTAGTGTCCTGTTTACATCTGTAATCTCTTAAAAGGAAAAACTTAATTTTTTAATTCATAGAAAAAGCTTTATAAGCTATTCAATGGCTGCCATTGGTGATCTTGGTGTGGACAAGCTAGAGGGACAATATCTGGTGTCCTAAAAATGCATCCCAAAGGTGATAAATACACTGCAGTGCATCAAGAGGTTAGTGCACTTGTTCTTGATCTAATATAGGGTTCTTAAAATTAATATGATTAATTTTAAAATCTTAAATGGAAAATGTAAATCCAAAAAACATATTTAAAGAGTTTTAATATGTTGTTTATCATTGAAATCAAATAGATAAAAATAAATCTTGCATGATGCATGTGACCCTAGGTGAAAAATTTTTTGAATTCAATGATATAAACTTGTGTTTTTCATACTTCTGCTCCTACAATAGGTGTGTGATCCATTCTCATTCCAAACTGTAAGAATTTGCTGCCATGTTAGCAATCAGCCTCCTTGCCTCTTCTGGTGTCTTGTCAACCAAAGCTCCTCAACTAGCAGCATCTATCATATTGTGGTCCATTGGTAGAAGTCCCTCATAGAAGTACTGAATCAGAAGCTGCTCACTTATTTGATGATGGGGACAGCTTGCACACAGTTTCTTAAATCGTTCCCAATACTCATACAAGCTCTCTCCATTGTACTGCCGGATGCCACAAATTTCTTTTCTTATATTGGCAGCACGGGAAGCAAGAAAGTATTTCTCCAAAAATATCTGCTTCATCCCATTCCATGAGTTGATAGATCCAGAAGCAAGGTAATACAGCCAATCCTTAGCTGTGCCTTCCAGTGAGAAGGGAAAAGCTCAAAGCTTAATTTGATGCTCGGAAACTCCTTGAGGTTTCATGCTGGAACACACAACATGAAATTCTTTTAAATGCTTTTGTGGATCCTCACCTATAAGACCATGAAACTTAGGCAACAAATGGATTAGTTCAGATTTCAACTCAAAAATAACATTTAAAGCAGGGTATTGAATACACAAAGGCTGTTGGTTTAGATCAGGAGCAGCCAACTCTTTCAAAGTCCTAGCAGCCATGGTTTCGTTTTCAGAATTTGAATCTAAATCCGAATCCGAACTTAACTCCTTTGGAGATTGGACTCCTTTAGATGTACTCAGAATCAGCCTACCTTGGTTAGCCAATTTTCTCAACTATTTAGCTATTTTTTCTACTTCTGGATCAAAGATCAACTCACCGGATTGAGAAGTGCTTGTCATAAATAAAAAGAAATCAAAATAAAAATAGAAAAATGCCTCAAAACCCTAGAAAACAATCGAATTTGGCCTCAAGAGGGTGGGGCCAAAAAATTAGTCTTGATCAGAGTGTCGTTTCCTTCAAAATAGGTATGGGCCGCCCTCCAAATTCAATCAAATTTTTTAATGAATAGTAACACTGTAAATTTTTTTTTTCCAAACACCTAAAAATAGCAACACTTCACAAAACAAAATTAATAACATAATTTCTAATACCAAAAACACAAAATCCAATAAATTTCAGTCCCCGGCAACGACGGCAAAATCCTTGATCGTTGTCGAATCCACTAGAAATTAAATTAACTGAAATCACTAATTATGAAATATTTTCTACAATAAGTGGTAAGTCCAGGTCGAACCCTAGAGACTGAATTATTAAATTTTGTGTGCTTGTGTAATGTAAAAAGAAATAAAGGTTGGGGGGGGGGGGTAATTCGTAATCAAAAGAAATCAGAAATTAAAGAACTAAATAGGAAAATCTCAATTTAAACAAACTTCAGTCCAAGGTAATTCGCATTCCAATGCATTGATTTGATCATAGACAAAAGAAATACAATTATCTCTTATTGAATACTTAACGTAAATTTACCAAACAACGAGGTAAACCCCTGACTTCCCTATACTCATCAATTCGAGCCCAGCACTCTTGTTGACTTTAATTATTAACTGAATTGGTATTAAGCAGTCATCATCAAATTAATAACTGCTTTAAGAATAGGAAGTAGTTAAGCTGAACAATAGTTTATGAAGCATAAATCATTTAATTCACCCTATTGTTTCCTTAGGTTATTATTGAAAACTGGGATCATAATCAATAAAACCTAATTGCTACTCATGTTCAATCTTACACAACAATTACGGATTATGAAGATGAACTAGCAATTGATCACATCAAACAATTAACTAATAGGCCTTTTTAGCAAATCATTCAATAGATCAAAGACAATAAAATCAGAAAACAATAGATATTCAAAAAGACATAAATTAAATTAAGAACCTGGTCTCACAAATCATGTAAAAGAACTTGAATTCCTTGAACTGAATTAAAAACTTAGCCACTCATGTTCATGGCTTACAGAAAAATAAAGAAAAAATAATGAAGAAATCTAAAAGAAAGAGGATAGAGAGGCTGCTGAATGTTGGAGCGTCTGCATTGTCTGAGTCAGCTGCTATCTCTTCTATTTATAATAAATGGTATAGGGTTAGGTTTTTAGAGTCTCTGTCAAAAACTGTAACTAGAGCAAAATTAGGAAACTGATTATCGACGGATACACAACCCATGTATCACTACATGGCCCAAGGCCGTATAACTTACTGGAGCTGAGTGGGTCTGTTTTGTATCGGCACAAAAAGTTACATGAGTCTCTAAGATTTATAAGGGTCAAGTTACACGGCCCGTGTACTTTGTTTCTTTCTCGGCTCTCTGGATTTCTTCTAGCAGAATGTTACACGGGTCTATGGTTGTGCTTACACGACCCATGTACTTTGTATCAACAATGCTTCTCAATCCTTCGACCTTCCCAAGTTTCCTTCCACACTTCTATGCTCTGGGACTTCACCAAAACCCTGACAAATACAGTAAGAGTCAAATTTATCCATTTAACATAATTATTTTAACAACTCTCTAAACATATGCCTAATAGATAATTATACTTTAATCAACTAAATTAGGCATAAAGATACCCTAGGAACATTAAATGTGATGGAAGTAAAATTAATAAATTATGCACTTATCACCTGCAAAACTTGCTTTGGTTTTTTTTTTTTTTTGGGGGGGGGGGGGGGGGGGGTTGGGGGGGTTTGTTGGTGTGAGTTGGGAGGCTTAGTAAGCATAAACTACTTTAAACAATTATAATTTCCTTTTATCACATACATTTGAATGTATCAATCACATGAATGTAGTAAATATCAAACATTTACAAATATGGTAGTCATGTCACTAGTGACTCCCCTATAAACTAATATGCCCAGCTCATATAGAAGCTCATCGGGACTTTCTCTTACTATAACCAATGTGCCCGGCTCATATAAATGCTTTTCAAGACTTCCTCTTTAAACATGACATGTGTCAGGTACTAGGGGTCTCATACAGTCCTCATATGGCCTTTCAGATCCAAACCATGCATATCATAATATCACATGATCTCATATGCCATTTGGGAGTCAGTGGGTCATCCATAATCTACCTTACATTATAAACATTATTCAATTGCAACAAAAGTATGGTTCTAATGCATTACACTCTAATATCAATGCATTTCATGATGTATGATTATGCTTAAAGCATTGATCACCAACTCTGAATAAGTGGTGAATCAACAAAAACACATAAATTCTATGTCTTAGACTCCCTAATATCATATCAAGAACATGTACCCTTGATTCTAAGATATTTCAATGCATAAACACAAGTTTCAAAGCCTTAAAATCAAAAAAGGAAAGTTTCTGGTAGAAGCAATTTCAGCTGCCAAAGTGGGAAACTTTGGCTACCAAAGTCCTAAGCTTCAAGTGCCTTCGAGAAGCAGTAGCTACTCTGACTGCTGAAACAGTGATTTTTGGCAGTTAAACCTAGGAATTCCAAAATTCCCAATAAATTCTACAGTAACAAAAATTGGCCAAAACTTAATCCTTCTATCTCCCAAGCTCAAAACTCAAATCCAAAAACATACACAGACTATAAAATAACTAATCAACTTTAAAGAGCATAGAAGATGGACATGCATTTTGAAACTCATAAAATCCTAAGAGAATTGCCCTAAAACTTCTTAGCTTTTAGTTTTATACTTTAACATCTAACATGCATGCTTGAACTAATATGTCCTAAACCTAACCAATTTTAGTTCTAAAGATTCAATTTCACAATTGAACATAAATACTCCAAACAATAACTCAAATTCATAACATTTAAAATCCAAGACATTCTAGACTTCAATTACATGAAAATCAAAATTATCTTTAAAAAAAATTCAAAACTTCAATTTCATGGATTAAAGAGGGAAACAAAAAAGGAAAAAGAAATAATAGAATAAAGGCTCACCTCAAGCCTTGACCAACTCTTCTAACCAAATGAGTTGATCCAATAGAACTTCCAAAAGCAACCACCCATTTCATTCATGCAAGCTTAGAGAAGAAAAGATTAGTTAAAATTTTGTCTTAAAATTTTAAAACTTGATATTATAGAGAAATAGGGAAAAGTTAGAAAGTCTTACCTTCTTCCC
The DNA here is from genome assembly GCF_030052815.1 of Hevea brasiliensis. NCBI lineage: Eukaryota > Viridiplantae > Streptophyta > Magnoliopsida > Malpighiales > Euphorbiaceae > Hevea > Hevea brasiliensis. Next base: position 96,843,404 of record NC_079497.1, read on the forward strand.
CTCCAAATTCTGCCAAAAGGGCCTTAAATATCGTCGTTGGGAAAGGGACTTTCATCTGCCTAAAGTGACTTTTATCTGCTAAAAGTCCTATTTACAACATACTTGGATTTTTGCTCCCCTTTTTTTTTTAAGTTTAACTCATCAATTGCACATCTAACATTCCAAACACTCTTAAAACACCACAAAAACATTAATATTCAAAAACCAAAAAGTTCTTTCTTAATCCTTATACCTTTTGGTTCCCCTTTAGAATGTCCAGACTTGATCGAGACATCCATTACGGGTAGATTTTCAACATCAGAGTTTAAGGGGTGTTACAATCAACCCCCTTTAAGAACATTCATCCTCGAATGTTCAACGACTGGAGTTAAGACAGAGAAAACATTTTCTTTTAAACGCAACACATAAAACCATCTTGTTGTAGAAGTCAAAAAGAAGCACAATATCACTTAGAAGCATATCAAGTTAATAGTGCTATGGAATCTCCTCCTATATACTATAACATTTTATAACCCTCCCACTTCGTGGTCATTCCAAACCTTGGGGATTCCACAAACACTAGACACTTTGCACATCTCCTTGACATATAGACTTACTAAATATCTACTTCTTATACTTTTATCTTATCTCTTATTTCATTTCTTTCTATTTTACTTTCTAGCAATTTTCGTTCTCACCTTATCTTTTCTTACACCTTTCATCTTTTTCTTCCATTATCTATTCTATTACTAACCATCATACCTCTTTTGGTGATACTGAAGCTTCCCATTATGCTTTTATTACACACTCTAATAACTTTTGCTATGCCTTGAGTTAAAGTGAAACCAATAAAACCTTTCGTTATAATTTACCACCATTCTTTCTTCATGTAATTAGTGTGCCTTTACTTTCTTTGTAAAGGCTACCACTACATTTTTAAGCAAAAGCAATCCATCCCAGTACCCTTTATTCACTACCCCATACATCAAGGAATAGTGTCTCTAGTGTCAGAAGTATAACTCCTTTGATGATGTTTCCTAATGTCCCAATAGCCTTAAAGAAAGTGAAGAAGGTTATAGCAACAGCGACCCTTCTTGATTCTTTAACAGGTCAACCTTGCTTATTCTCCCCCTATGGTGCTCAAGGCATCAACACTTATCTGATGATGACGCCAACTCATTTACCAATTCATCTCTTCCTTTCCTTTGAAACATTTCCTAAATTCCCACTTCTCTTTTCATTCATTTAGCACTTCTTTCTCATTAAGCCTCGCTTTTCATTTCTCTCATTACTTTCTATTTCTTTTCGTTCCATTCAACACTTGCCTCTTTCTCAACTTATTTCTTTTCCTATTCCCCTATCATAATCATCATCCTTATCTTTATTTCATTTTTTATCACTCATATCATTTATTTTATTTACTCTTTGCATTTCCACTTTTCTAGAATAGCATATGAGGAATCCTCGATGTCCTTTTTTTTTTCCCATTCCTAACCTTCATACTCTTCATATAGTTGCACTTCTCATGTTCATTTCTATTGCATGCCATAACTAGAGGAAGAATCATTTATTTTCCTATATTCATCTTTAATTATCCATTTCATTTCATGCCTTTAGTTTCTATAGTTCATCTTCTAGGGTGGGAGATGGGAGAGAACTCTCCTTTTCCCATAAACATACACAAGGGTTTATAGGTCAACCTATCACTTTATCGAGTGTACTTTCCCTTTAAAAAGAAAGACAAACTTATAACAACCACAACAATATACATACATTGCACCTTCATCACATCACGTCATCATAAACATATCATAATTTAATCTTAGTATCCCTAATCCTTGTAGAGATTTCCTAAGCCTTACTTAAATGGGCATGTATTTCATTGTACTTGCCACAACTAGAAACTTTACTTCATACACATAACATCTTTTGCTTCTAGGTATGACCTTTTAAACTTAGAGCTCTAATATCACTATGTCAAAACCTGACTAAGGGGTCATTACTGATGCTAAGGAATGGATTAGCTTAAGGCTGCTTGAACCTGTAGCAAGCTTAAGACTATAGACTTTAACCTTCTAAGGGCCCACTATACTAATTTAAAACTTTTTCTAAAGTCAAAGGGAGATTCTTTCCTCTACTATGACTCAAACTCAATAGAAAGAGCTTAATACCTTAAGTGCATTATGCTGAAATTTCTTTTTCTATTTTTGTTTTATTTTACCATTTCTTCTGCATTGTATTTTACATAAAAAGAGTTAAACTATTTCTGTACCCTTTGTAAGACTTTTAAGAGCCATATAACTTTCGTTCATCAAACAAAGGATTACTAAGAATTATTTCCTTAAGAAGAGCATGCTCACTTTCTTTTACTTTCTTATTTCTTTTACAACTGTTCAAAACATTTGATACATTAACTTTTGAAGTGTTCCCTTAAGTAACCTCTTTTATATAACCATATCATTTTAACTTTAACTACATCCTATTATTGACCCTCAACTTTACTTTTCTTTTCATTGTTAAGCCCTTGTTTAGCAATATTAGCTATTTTGATAGCTATTAGTTATTTTAGTAGCGGTCAACTATTTTAGTAGTTATTTGTTATTTTAGTAGTTGTTAACTACTTTATTAGCTGTTAGCTATTAGATATTATGTAATAACCCAACTAGGGGGCATTATCGGCGCTAGGAATCGAGTCAGCTTAAGGCTGTCAAAACTCATAGCAAGCTTAAAAACCTATTTAACATGAAATTCCCTTCATAATTAACCAAAATTTGAGCAACTCATTCAAGCACACTTTAACCTTAACATAGAAACATAATACATTTCCTTTAAAGTGGTTCAGAATTTGAACCTTTTCATAACATTAAATTTAAAGTGCGACTTGTACATCCACACATTGAATATAAGAGTATGCTTAATATTAAGGCAACATCCATACATATTAAACTTTTGACTAAATTTATTACAAATCCTTACAACCATGCACAGTGTCTATCCATTTAAAATTTTACATGTCCAATCTAATAGCATCTATCATATATAAGGAAATCTATAGTTGCTCTTAATGCTAGCTCTCCCAAAAGACATTTCTATCCCTACAACTCTGCATCTAGGGTTAAAGGAATGGGGTAAGCTTCAAAGAGCTCAGTGAGTAAACTAGCCAAACATAAATTATTCATTTCATACATATGCAACGCATCAATCACATGAGTTTTTCACATCATAAACATTTCACAAAGATAGACTTGCCACTAATGATTTCTCATATCCAATGTGCCCGGCTCATACAGAAGCTCCTTTGGACTTCTGCTTAAATACATATTAAGCCTTAGAGCAAAAACAAAAATAAGGCTAGCAGAACTAACTTTGGCTGCTGAAGCATGGGACTTGGGCTATCGAAGTCCTAAACCTGAAATACTTTATTTGGGCAGTGGAAACTGTGGCTACCAAAGTCTTGGATTTTGGCAATCGAACTTGAAATTCTCTAGAGAACTGTAGCTACTTCAGCTGCTGAAATAATGGTCTTTGGCAGCTAGAATTTCCAAGTTCGAATTTTGTAGAAAATTCATTCCTAAAACCATAAAAAAACTCATCTCAAGGCTTCCAACATGATCCAACTATAAAATCACATGCCTAAAATCTCCATTAACCCAAAAACTACCAAAGACAATACATGCATCATGTAACACCCTAACCCTATCTGCAGCTAGAATAGTGTGTACATGCCCTCGAGACATACCCAAGAGTATATCTCAAGGGATTCACTCTCTTTAACAAAACTGGATTTCTTTACTGCTAATTTTGCTTCATATTAGGAAAAACAATGGAAGATTTAAAAATTTCAGTTTATTTTAGTCATAAGAAAACCAAACTTCTAGGTTTTCCATCTATTTAGAATTTCTCAAATAATGAAATTTAATTTCAGATTTCAAAACAAAATTTTGATAGAGTTTTCTTTAAAATTTTAAGAAATTGTAAGTGACCTATTAAAATACCTGTCAACATTTATCATATTTTTCCAATACACACATGAAACCTATGTGGTTCCATTCACAACTAATCCCACCATAAACATAATGTATACTCATATCTCATCAGTTAAAAGTAAATTCTCATACTTGAAAATTTACAATATATACATGCGATAGTGTTTACAAAATACAAGACTTGTTATAACATCCATGTAGTTTGTGGAATTTAAATGGCTATACATTAAAGGTGTCACACCCTACCCCTCTGTAAGGCATAACATGATCCCGTAGTATATCTAATGAATTACCAACTCCGTCTACTGATAACCCATTAAATATACTACAAGGGATTTTAAAAAACTTTTCTTACTTCTTTTACCGTGGTGAGCACTATTTACAGGTGTTAAAAACTTTGGTGAACTGAGTGAAATAACTAACTCAATTGGTTTATTTGGAATTTCTATAAAAATTTTGGCAAAGTGCCATCTGTATTTTGGATAAAACAGTTCTTCAGAAAACCTGTAAAAAAAAACACTTCAATAATTTTCCAATCTCAACTCCAATACATTTCTCAACACAATAATTTATCAACTCAATTCCATAGAAAATTTTCAAAGTCTGAGATAAGGAAATATAATACAGCTTTCACAAGTCAAAACAGCTCATAATTATTTTACAACTTCAAGGTACAATTTGAATTTACAACTGCTCAAAACCAAAAACAAAATGTACATACAGTGTCATACATTACAGTAAAAAATGCAAAATATTGGTATACTCATTATACCAGGAAATCCCTCGCTAGATGTATATGTAGCCTAGTCTGCCTGCTCTCTCTACTAATAAAAGCTATCAGAGACAATGTCTCAGTGGTGCACAACATTAACCAAATACAATTTCAAATCACAATTCATAAGTCATGTAAATAGTGGATACTTAAAATCATAGTTAAATTCAAGACAATAAATGTCAACAAGAATTTAAACTCCATTTGTCAATATCACAATAATTTTCAATAAGTCAGATCATGGTTGAATTCAATAGACAGTATATGTCAATAAGAGTTTAAATCAATTTCACAATCTCACAATACATAATAACGCAATTTAATCGAATAATTTAAGAATACAGTGTTGCCAATTCATTCACAACTTAAGCCATGACACAAATTTCTGATCAATGCCGTGTTGTACACCACAACAAAGCAATCACAACCTCACTAATCGAAATCAATGAGGAAGGGGAGCTAGCTATATAATGAGTACTCATCCGATCACCTCAACTGGTAAACCAGAGAGGGAAAAATAAACGATCACGACTCCATAATTGGAGAAGGAAATAAACGATCACAACCCCATAATTGGAGAAGGAATGATACGATACTGTCATGCTAAGTGTGAACACAAAATCAATTCCAAACATTTTATTCAAATGATTCGTGAGAATCCAATAAATTTCCAAAGTCATAATTTCATTACAAAATGGCAACACAATTCATAATTAACTTCGATTTTCACAAATCACACTAAACTAATTTTCCCACAATTTCAAACCATTTACAATGCCTTTAAGCAATAAGTATCCATCAATATCATTCAAACAATTTCTCACAGTTTCAAATCATTTACAATGCTTTTCAAGCAATAAATACCCATTCAAAGACATTTCCACAATTTAAAACAATAATGTACAAATAGTCAATATTTATTTCAATTGAAAAATTCAAAAGAAATATTCGTTGTGCACAAACACAATTTAAAACAATAATATACAAATATTCAATATTTATTTCAATTGAAAAATTCAAAAGCAATAGCCGTTGTGCACAAACCTCTGATATTTGTCTCCTGGTCTTGACTCAGTATTTCTTTCCCTTTTCTTTGAGTCCTTGTTAACTGAGAAACACAATTTGAAGTGTTTCAGTACCAAATTAAACTGTCTCTATCGATGGTGTTTGGTAAATAATGCACTGAACTCAATTATTCACTTAATCACCTAATATACCGACCCTCGTTGCGTTTTAGGTAAATTAGGTTTTAGTGTCGTTAATATGTCACATTTGATAGGGTTTTAGGTTTGGTACGTTTTACCAAAGTCATTTCCTTGTTTAGTGCATTTTAATGCAAATTGTTAGATTCCGGGACACTGGTTTGACCTAACCGGACGATCTAGTTTCCTCGGTTTTCGGGTCTCGGTCGAAACTACAAACTTGTAGATCTAGGTCTTATTGCACGCGGGGCAAAATTTCAGGTCAATCCGAGTTAAGTAGACCGAGTTATGGTCATTATACTATTGCTGGTCAAATGGTACCATTTTAGGTCAATTTTAGGTCAAATTGGTCAATTCTGGTTCGGCCAGTTTTTGGACTCGAACTTGTGCAAGTTGTTTGACTTGCTTATGGTCATTTATGGGCTTTGGTGTCTTCATAAGACTTGTAGGTATGGGTCTTAACTATTCTTGGTCAAAATTTCAGGTCAATTGGACCTGGTTTGAGTGAGTTATGGCCTAAACACTCACTGCTGCCCAATTGGTCATTTTTCAAGTCCTAATTGCACCTAATCCGAATTGGTCATTTTTTTTAGGTCACCTTGCAAGCAGAATTTTGGTATGGTTTCTCAATGAAAGTTGGCACATTTTGTGCCTAGTTTCACCTCAAATTGGTCTCATACCAATTGAGGTTACACATTTAAGGTTATAGGCTAAAATGTACACTGCCCTCACTATGCCTTTCACACCCCACTTCAAACACACATTTAACTTGCAAAGTTTACTTCCATACCCTACCAATCTGTTTTGGTACATTACCAAAAGCATTATCTACTTTACATTTACATTACTTTGGGCAGATTACCATTACCCTCAACACACCAAATATAATTAACATTTACAATTTCTAAGTACCATTACGTACACACCTAACCATTACACATCTTACATACACTTTACAATATCAATCTACATACATATCATCAATCCATCTAGGTCAATATTCTGCCCACACTTCCTTCAATATATACAATTACTCAAGTGTCCCCAAGCTGCATAAACCATTCTTCAACATCAAAGTGCCGTCCAACTTACCAATTCCCATCCAAGTGCATAAATCACCATATAAACATGAAGTAAATCACTAGGTTACTAAATCACCATGATCAATATTATTTCCCATCAATTATATGCACAAATATCTCATCAAAAACGTGAATCATGGCTGTCCAAAATGAAAACAACAATAACTCTTCAAACTCAAAATTTTCCTTCACCAAACCAACACCCATAACATGCACACAAAACTTAACAAAGGAATTCTCAAAAAATGCAAACTTACCTTTAATTGTAACTTGCTAAACCTTCATCAAACTTCTCAAAATTGGTATCAATATCTTCCTTGTGATGTGTAGACCATTTTTTATGAAGGAACCTAAGTATTTAGAGATGAAAAGAGGGAGTGGATGAAGCTTTCATGCAAACGCCCATGGTGGATTCCTTCACTCTTCAATTCGGCAAGTTGAATGCAAATGAGGAAGATGACTTATTCAGCTGCATTTTAAGTGTACACATGTCCCACTATGTATTTAATTAATCCCCTTAGTGGTCCACTTAGTCATTTAATCATATAATAAGCTAAATTCCCACTTATTCCATATTTAACCTTTAATTTCTACTATTTACTTTAGGTACCACCAATTTAATTTTTCATTTCATTTTCTAAGTGTAATATCATTTATTTTTAATGGAAATTTAGGTCAAAAGACACTTCGGGATGTCAAATGACCATAATGCCCCTGTTCGGGTTATGTTCCCGATTTTTCGGTATTACCGGGTTTTGTCTGTTTTTCGATTTCTCACTTTTCTTTGTACTATTTATTTAATTTTTCTTTGATATTTCTAACGATATTTATTCTTCAACAAGGGTCTATTTAAGTCCTAAAAATATTTTCCAGGGTTCCCCAACGGTCCACGCCGTGACTTCCCGGTGCGGTCACCCATCGCTAGGTTTCCCGGCTCGTTTAACTTGATCACATTTCTTTGCTATCATTTTTCCTTTGTTTTTCTTGTACTTTCTTTTCTTGTGTTTCATTATTTTATGTCTCCTCACTCTCATTGAAGTGTGGTTCTAGGCATCCTAGCTGTCCGGACAGCACTGGTCACTGGAACAGCAGAACGCACTACCGAACTTAGGGGTGTTACAAAAGGATTGCATTACATATCAAAATAACTATACAATTTAATCTTCTAATGTGTACAAAATAATGTGGTGTCCTCTTGAGTCTTGAGCAAAACGTCACTTATCCAACTTTCCTTCCTTGTCGGCTCCTTATCTTTACCTTTATTTCCTACGAAAAGTTTAAATAACTCTTCTCTAAGTAACTTGCTTAGTGGTGCTATAACTTAATGATATTATATCATACAACATATATGCATTTCAATAATGCATGATCTCAAGTATCATGTTTTTTTAAAAAAATTGATTTCAATAATGCACGTGCAATCTTACATAATTTGATAATAACATGATATAACTTTTAATTACATAAAATTCTTGCATGATCAAATTAATAATATATAAAATCAAAGTGCATAGTATTTCATGAATAAACTTTGTTACATACTCCATTCCATTTATTTACTTAGCCCAATTACAATGTCTAGACAATTTAAGTGACAAGTATCCTCATCATGGCATAAGCCAAGTATCCTCATTATGGCATAAAGCCAAGTAACCTCATCATGGCATAAAACCAAGTTATTGTGCACAATTTCAGCAATTGACTAGTCAATTTCCTCATGCCACCTACTTCTAGACTTGTAATGGGTATACAAATTATCAATATTACATGTAATTTATTCAATCAAGGCATGCTTGCCAATTTCCCTTTTTATTCATAACTCATTCACCATCAATATCATTAAAAACACACTATTACATTTTCCAATCAATTCTGGTAAACAAGACAGCAAGTTTAATATTCTACCAAAAATCATAGAAATAGGGTTTTATTGCCATATTTTTTAAAATTCAACTTTCATATGTTTATTTCAATATCTAATTTGAATCACATCAAAATTAGGTCTACATCTCAAGTTATGAACAAAAATGTGCAACTTGCTCTAGACTTCAATCGCATCCATAGCAATAATAGGAAATATAACAACATCACTATGTACCCAGCAAAATCAATTCTTGGCTATAACTAAAAAGTTTCAAGGAATTCATTAAGCTTTCCAAAGGTTCAAGAATCACACTATTTTGAGTTCTGTAGCACAAGTTATGAATTTTTAAAATTGATTGTCTTGTTTCTGGAAACTATCAGGTTAGTTTTCTAGATTTAAGCAATAAAAAGTTTTGCCTTCAAACACTAACTTAATAGCAGAATTAGGTCTGGCATGAAACTACAAAGTTTTAGGGCATTCATCAAAGTTTTCATAGATATAAAGATCACAGCAATCCAACTTTTCTAGCTCAAGTTATGAATTTCTAAATGTGACTGATCTTGTAGCCTACTAGCAGAACCAAAGTTCCATCACACATGCTAGCTATCCTTTTTACTATCTTGCATTACTCTTTTATCCCTAGTGATATCCTTACTCAAACATGATAAAAAATAAAGGTTACAGCACTAACCTTAGTTATGAACTAGCTATTGCCTCTTCTTTTTCCTTCAAATCTCCACCAAACCCTTTTAGGAGTTAGGGTTTTTTAAGCTTGTTTCACCAAATCTCTAGCTCCCTTTGCTTTAGCCTCCAAAAATGGGTTGATTTAGGGTTTTTACTTGGGATTCCCTCTTCAATTTGAGAGAATTTGGGCTGTTCAAATGAAAACAAAAGAAAAGAGAAGAAGAAGAGTGAATGGCCGACTCATTTGGGGAAGGGATAAGGTAGTTTTTTATTTGTTTTTACCCATTGGTCCTTCATTCCTTTACCCATTGGTCCATGAGGTGTTTTCTCTTATTTCTAATCTTTCCCCTCAACTTTGTAATTTATTCAAGTTAGTTCTCAAATCTTTTGTTTATTTAATTTAATTTAGTCCTCTAACCTTTAGTGGCTGGATTCCTAGGTATGCATGGAGGCAATTTTACATACAAATAAATTTTACAATTTATATGAATACCTTTTAGGGTAAACTAAGGATGTTACACAGAAATAATCTAGACAAATTACAACCCTTCCCCAAAACAATTAATCTTAACAAGGCCACAACTCAAAACCCCAATAACATATTATGACTTTACACATATCATATGAACCAACCCAAACTACGAAGTTTAACTAGCTCAACACTTTCAAAGCATTCCACTAGCACTAGAAAGTCAAGAAAAGCAAACATGCACCCCAACAGTTCTTATATAACCAAAATCAAGGAAAACCTCATTTTTATTGCATAAAGCTTCCAATTAACACTTATAATTCATAACAAAGTGTTATTCAATAGAATTTTCAAACAAAAAGAAAAGAAACTTTACTAAAACTACACATGCAACAAGGGACTTGCCTTCCTTAAAGCTTGAGTTTCCCCTTTAAAAACTTTAATCCTCCTTTTGATCAACACCAAAACACAATTGAGAGATTAAAAATTTTGTTCACAAAGAAAAGTTTTGGAAAAAAGTGGTTTGCATGTAATAGTGCAAAAAGAGAGAAAAATTTTAGATTTTTGAAGAAAAAACTAAAATGGGTTATTGATACTCCTGTCGTTGATAGGACTTTTGGCTACCAAAAGCCTAGCTTTTAGCTACTAGAGTCCATTCTATCCAAATGGACATTTCAACAGTAAAAAGGACTTAGGGTGCTAAAAGTCAAACTTTCGGCTGCTTAAGTTCCTTTTGCCCAAAAACAACACTTAAATCCTTTCTTGGCCGAAACAAACAAGGCATATATATTCTTAAACACATCACAACACACAGATAGAGCTTACGACTATTTCCTTTATCTATGAGAACGTAAATTCAACGAGAAATTCCCATCCACGATAGGAATTCCAACATCGGAAAGTAGTGGGTGTTACATTCTCCTCTCAAAACCCCCCCCCCCCCCCTCCCCCACTTTGGGAACATTCATCCTTGAATGTTAAAACAACAATAACAATATAAGAAACATGAACAACATAGCATAACATACTTAAAACAGGTGAGGATATTACTGTAACATGGAATCATAAGTCTCCCACGTCTATTCTTCCATGTTATGGTGATTTCATAAAACTTTAACCATAGGTAGCTCTTTATTTCTCAATCTCTTGATCTATGTGTCCACGATTCTAACGGGTTATTTAACATAAGAAAGATCCTCTAACATTCCCATGTTACATTCGCTGATTACCTTGTTCGGATCCAACACAAACTTCCTTAGCATAGAGACATGAAAAATTGGATGGATTATTTCCATTTCTAGTGACAAAGCTAGCTTGTAAGATACATTCTTGACCTTCTGTAGCACCTCATAGGGTCCAGTATACCTCAAAGCTAGTTTACCCTTATCTCCAATATGGATGGCACCCTTCATTGGAGATACCTTGAGAAGCACCATGTCCCCCCAGCTAAAAAACCAATTCCTTTCTATGGAGATCTGCATAACTGTTCTGCCTACTGGCTGCTATCTTCAATTTCACCTTGATTAAAGGCATCGCCTGATTAGTGATTTCCACCTACTTAGTACCTACTAAAGCTCTCTCACCAACTTTTTCCCAGCACACAAGAGACCTACATTTCCTCCCATATGGAGCTTTATATAGAGCCATTCCAATGCTAGAGTGATAGCTGTTGTTATATGCAAACTCAACTAGTAGAAGGTACTTCTTCCATGATCCTCCAAAGTAAAGAACATACATTCTCAGCATATCCTCCAAAGTTTATATGGTTCTTTCTGACTGCCCTTCAGTCTGAGGATCAAAAGTTATGCTCAAATCTAGTCTGGTGCCCATCTGATTCTAAAGACAACACTAAAATCTAAAGGTGAACTGTGGTCCCCTATCAGAAACTATTTCATTGGAGCTCTATGCAACCTTACTATTAAAAGAGCGGAAGCATGAAAAACATAAGTTAGGATCATTGAATTCAAAATTTTTCTTCTAGGGTCTCATGCATCATGCAAGATTCATTATTTATCTATTTGATTTCAATGTTAAACAACATATTAGAACACTTTTAATATGTTTTTGGATCTATATTCGCCATTTAAGATTTTAGAATTAAAAGATTAATTCATTAGAACCCCAGATTAAATCAAGAACAAGTGCACTAACCTTTTGATGCACTGTAGTTGTGTTTGGTACTTTTGTGAAGCACCTAGGATACCAGATGTTGTCTTTCTAGCTTGTCCACACCAAGATCACCAATGGCAGCCCCTTGAATAGCTTCTCAAGCCTTTCCAATCAATTAGAAATTATGGTTTTGCCTTAAGAGATGTTATAGATGTATACAAGACACTAGAAACGATTTCTAGCAATTTTAATTCAAGAGAATGTTGGCATTTCTCTTTGAATTGATGAGAGATGAAGAAGAAGAGAGAAAGAGGAAGACAAGGGTGGTGGCACCTCTTTTGAGAGAAAATCATATTGTATTTTGTTCTTTCATCCTTTCCCTTATATAGCTAGGTCGTCACTTAAAACCCTTGCCACATGTCATCTCCTAATTGGTTCTTAGTTTAATTGACCTAATCACATTGTGTCAGGTGTCAAACTTAGATTTAATATTGACTTTGATCATCTTACATAATTAAAAGACAAATGGCAAGCTTATGTGTAGTGCCATGTGTCACCATCTCATGGTGCCACATGTCACCCTGTGAAATGACCAAAATACCCTTGTGTCTTAATTTTGAGTTCTTAATCTAAAATAATTATTTCTCTTCTTCTAATCAATTTATATCAAATATAAATTAATTAATTAATCTCTATTAATTAATTTCTCATAATTAAATTCATATTTAAACACTTTAAATATAAATTTAACTTATACTATACATCTAATAACCTAGATTTGGTTTCAAGCCATGCTAGGGACTTTGCAATCTTAATACAAACCAAACCTATTTAATTAATCAATTAAACTCTTTAATTAATTAATTAAATCACATTTAACTTGGTGATTACTTGTGTATGTGTGTGACTCACTAGGCTCATCACTAATTGGCAATGAGATATGATATTAACTCTTAATATCATCAGAACTCTTTCTTACCATAAATGATTTCTCTAAATCATTTTAGGCACCTCATAGACCATGGTTAACACCTAGCATAGCATGCCATGGCCACCCAATTAGTAATAAGGTTTACCTTAAATGAACCTATAATCATATGTTACCATGCACTAGAATCTCTCTTTGTTACAAAATCCCAATTCGAGCTGGAGTCATGGTTTATGTCAAACCCCATTTGCTATGAATATTATGTTCTCTTTTAATTTCAGTTCTTGATTAAAAAGATTTTCTCATCAGAAACTCTTTTCTGATTAAATCTATCTGTCCTGGCCAGGAACTTGAAACATCAAGAACAATTAAATGAACATAGGATTTTATCCCTATTTACTTAGGGTAACAGATTCCATCTTGATCAACACTTACCTCCATATATAACTAGTAGGAGCCAACACATGCTCATATACCCATACACAGTACAAGTATGAAAGTAGTATCAAACTCAAACCACCTATATACAAGATAACTGTGCTATCTCAGGTCTAAAGATTATATGCACTGATATGATTTATGATAATACATTGACAAGAGTAAACTCCATGTGTTTGTCATAAATGTCACTGGTTCGGCCTACTCATCGTGCATAAGTGCCTATCATATTTGTTATGTGGTATGAGACTCACCATTCCATCTTATTTACATCTCATATAAATTACTTGGGAACAAACATGATTATAATCTTTTTGGATAAGTCATGTCCTTATTGTGAAGTATCCTCGATTGTGAACCAATTTATGATACTTTGTGCTAGAAATACTGTCACTCATATTCTTAACAACTTAAGAATAGAATTTCTAACAAAATATCAATGGACCTTTTCTATTACACATAAATATATTATGTAAACGAAAAAGTAAAAATGCCTTTTATTAATAAAATATGTACAAGATACATACTAAATGATATGCTCTAGGGCATACTACTAACAACTATCACTGCTACATACACTTGAGACAACTTATCTATAGAGTAGTTAGCTCTCACAAGAATGAAGTGAGTAGTCTTGGTTAATTTTTCTACTATTACCCATATAGAGCCATGTCTATTGGAGGCTACAAGTAACCCTACAACAAAGTCCATGGCCATATTCTCCCATTTCCATTCTAAAATGGGTAGTGGGTTAAGCATTCCTGCTGGCTTTTGATGCTTCAGCTTTTCTCTTTGACATACTTCACAAGCAGAAATGAACTATGCAATCTCCTTCTTCATAAAAAGCTATCAATACACCTTCTTTAGATCTTGATACATCTTGGTGGCTTCAGGATATACACTGTACATCACATTATGAGCTTCTCTCATAATGTCTACTTTGAGTCCGATTTCATCTGGTACAACAATCTATTACCATATTTTAAAACTCCTTTCCCATCAAATCAAAACTCATGGTTTGTACCCTTCTACACTACTTCAGCTCTTTTCACTAATTTTGGATCCTTATACCATTTCTCCGCCTCCTGTCTCAAGTACACCAGTGTCGCTTTCATTTGTGCTATCTAGGTGCCTTTTGTTGACAACTCTAACTGCAACCTCTCTCTGATCAATTGAGGTAGCTCCTTCAAGATGGGTTGCCTTTGCACCCATATGTGAGCCAAACTACCAAATGATTTTTGGCTGAGGGCATCTATAATGACATTCACCTTACCTAGATTGTATTGGTTAATACAATCATAATCACTTAGCAGTTCCAACCACCTTCTTTGCTTGAGGTTTAACTCTTTCTGGTTGAAGATGTACTAGGGACTCTTGTGGTCTGTGAGGATTTCATGCTTAGCCCCATAAAGATAGTGTTTCCACATCTTTAGGGCAAAAACTATTACCGCCATTTCTAGGTCATAGGTGGGATAGTTAGCTTCATGCTTCTTCAACTACCTTGAAGCATAAGCTATTACCTTACCATTCTGCATAAGAACGCACCCAAACCCACTTTGGAGGCATCACAACACACTGTGAAATCTTCATTGCCCGAAGGCAAGGCCAGAACTAATGCTATTACTAAACATTCCTTGAGCTTTTGAAAACTCTCTTCATACTAGTTTGTCCACTCAAACTTTCTATTCTTTTGAGTTAACCTAGTCATAGGACAACTATCTTGGAGAAATCAGATATAAATCTTCCGTAATATTCAGCAAATCCTAGGAAACTCTTGATCTTAGTCAGTGTAGTTGGCCTCAGCCAATCTGCCACTGCTTTAACCTTCTTACAATCAACTTCAATACTATTCTCTGACACTATATGTCCTAAGAAAGATATACTTTTTAGCCAGAACTCACACTTAGAGAACTTGGCATAGAACTCATGCTCCCTTAAATTCTGGAGAACCATTCTTAAATGTTATGCATGTTCTTTAGGATTTCTAGAATACACTAAGATGTCATCAATAAAGCGATCCAGATAAGATCTAAATACCCTATTCATGAGATCTATAAATGTAGTTGGGGCATTGGTTAACTCAAATGGCATCACAAGAAACTCATAGTGCCCATATCTAATCTGGAAAGTAGTCTTTGGAATGCTGTCTCCTTGAACCTCAACTGGTGATATTCGATCTTTAATTCTATCATGGAGAAATAATAAGCTCCTACTAGCTAATCAAATAAATCATCGATATAGGGTAAAGGGTACTTATTCTACGTGGTCATTTTGTTCTACTATTTGTAGTCAATGCACAGCCTCAGGGAACCATCCTTCTTCTTTACAAACAACATCAGAGCACCCCAAGGAGAAGTGCTTAGTCTGATGAATCCCTTGTCTACCAAATCCTACAACTGTTCCTTTAACTCATTCAGCTCTGCTGAAGCCATCCTATAAGGAGGGATAGATACAGGTCTAGTACTATGTACTAGATCAATCTTAAAATCTATCTCCCTCTTAAGTGGCAATCCAAGTAGTTCCTCAAGAAAACATCTAGAAACTCTCTCACTACTAGAACTGACCCTGGTCCACTTTGGCTCACTATAACTTCCTTGACATGGGCTATAAACCCTCTACATCCTTTCCTGAGCTTCTTTTTGGCCTGCATAGCTGAGATCATTCCTTTCATTAGTGACACTTCGTCTCTTTAAAACACTACTTCTAATGAATCCTATCCCCAAACTTCACTCTCTTATTCCAATAGTCTAAGGTAGCATAATTGGCTGGGAGCCAATCCATTCCTAGAAAGACATCAAAATCAATCAATTTTAGCACCACTAGGTCAGTTAGAAAGCATTTGTCCTCGACCATTACTGAACAGGAGTAACAAATCATCTCTATCACTGAAGGGTCACACTTGGGTCCACTAACAAGCAGAGAACAATCTAAATGGGACACCATCAATCCTAACCTTAGTATTGTATCAGGGTAACAAAAGAGTGAGAAGCACCCACTTCAATCAAGGCATGCACATTAAAGCTTCCTATGTGAAGTGTACCTAACACCACAATGTTTGAGGTATTTGCTTCCTACTATGTCATGGTAATGATTTGAGTCGATGCCATAGAATCCTTTCCTTGCTAGCCTACTATGGAGGAGGAAAAAGCTCCTCTTCCTCTTCCTTATCCTCTTGCTTGAGATAAAATTGTAGGAGCCTGTCTTGCCACTGATTGGACTACGCTACCTGATCGTGTTTGCTGCTATGAGGCCACTTTTTCCATATTGAGACACTCCCTTGCCATATGCCCCTCTTAACCACACTTGTAACACTCTAAGTTTTCATACATACATAGTCCTAGGTGAGATTTCCCACACCTTACAAATCCAAGTATCTAAACCTGAGCTAGGTCCACTCCTTACCCCAATACTAGATTTGATCCTACTCCAAAAAATTTCTCTTTTTATGTTTTTTTTTTCTTTTCCAATCTTTCCCCCTTTCTTCTTCTTGGTATCAGATAAAGAAGTTATCTTATTTAGGTGATTGAATCTCCCTACATCTGTGGCCTTAGGAACTATGAACTACTCAGCCTTTGTGCTTTTCAAGTCCAAACTCCCTTTAATGATAGCCCTTTGCTTCCAACTTCCTTGCAACATCTATAATGGAATGGAAGCTATGGGTTTCTATAGCTAGAATCAATGAAGAGTAACGGGAGTGAATCCTCTAGGTGTACCTTTTTACCTTTTTCTTATCAATATCATACTCCTTCTCTACATATTATAAAAGTTCAACAAACTTATCTGTATATTCATCCACACTCATGCTAGTTGTCTACCTTAAGTGTTCAAACTTTACAACCTTTAACTCCCGAGAGCTTTCTGGAAAAGCCCAGTTGGTATACTCTGCCATAAACTGAGTCCAAGTCATGTTGTCAACCCTACTAGCAATATAAGCCTTATATCATTCTTTCGCCTTCTTATATTTTAAAGTAAAGCCAACCAACTAAATGGCCCTACTATCACTGACATCAAGTTCATTAGTTATCATCTTGACTGCCTTAACATACTCGAAAGGATCATCTCCTTCTTTATATTTAGGTGCATCTAGCTTCAGGTAGTCTATCATAATTGCCTTACATCTACTACCTGACATAGCCTCAAGTGTTGGAACTGTAAGGGGTGCTTGTAGAACTTGCTCTCCTGTAACTCCCTCCATGGGTTCTAAGTTCCCACGGTGGTTGGTTTTGGGGGTACTATTAAGAAGGATACATCGGGTAAGGGCTAAAAGGTGGGAAGTATGGTGGGTAGGGCATGAAAGGTGGGCATTGAGGGTGGCCCATGAACCTAAGGTTTACAAAACATCCCTATTATGGATAGTTAAGTCCAAAACCATGTTCCTAGCCTTATGGTGGTGGGGATACAAACTCTGACTCATACCTTCCCTCTTCATATCTGTCTTCCTTTTCTCTTCCCAAACCAAAAAAAAACCTAGGATCCTCCTATTATTATTGAAAATCGTAAGAACCCCTTCGTACATCCATATACATTCTAGGTGCACTCAAGGTCTCCCTACTAACCTCAAAAGACCTTTTGTGGCCTCTTGAGAATTCTCCCCCTTCCACTTCTGCTTGCTCTTCCGCTTACTATGGGGTCAGTGGGTGCTGCTCCTATACCTTCATTTTTGGGTGGTGCACCAGTCAACCTTACGGATTGTCCTAAAACTCGCATTTTCTAAAAGTAAACAAGAAGTGTTAAGCACATATAAAATTCATATGGATTCACATGAACATAAAACATATCATAAAGCATGGCATAAAACATAAGCACATCATATAACATATGAGGACACAGACCTAATGGACATTTATTTTCCTAACTGTAATGGTTGACATCCTTTCTTTCCTTCTTATGACTTTCACTAGCATCTAGGTCCAATCATCTAACCTATAGCTCTAATATCAACTTTGAAATAACCCAACTAGGGGTCATTATCGGCACTAGGGATTGGGTTAGCTTAAGGCTGCCAGAACCAATAGCAAGCCTAAAAACCTATTTAACATAGAGTTCCTTTCATAATTAACCAAAATTTAAGTAACTCATATCAAGCACACTTTAACCTTGACATAGAAACATAGTACATTTTCCTTTAAAACGGTTTAGAATTTGAACCTTTTCATAACATTTAAACTAGTTAAAGTACAATTTATACATCCATACATTGAATACAAGAGTATGCCTAAAATTAAGGTAACATCCATACATATTAAACTTTACAAAAAACTTATTACAAATCCTTACAACCTTGCAAAGTGTTTATCCATTTAAAATTTTATATGTCCAATATAATAAAATCAATCATACATAAGGAAATCTATAGCTACTCCTGATGCTAGCTCACCCAAAAAACAATTCTATCCCTGCAACTCTGCATCTAGGGTTAAGGGAATGGAGTAAGCTTCAAAGAGCTTAGTGAGTAAACTAGCTAAACATAGACTATTCATTTCATACACATGCAATGCATCAATCACACGAGTTTTTCACATCACAAACATTTCACATAAGATGGACTTATCACTAGTGATTTCTCATATCCAATGTGCTTGGCTCTTATAGAGGTTCCTCAAGACTTCTGCTTAAATACATAACATTTTCAATGTGCCCAGCTCTTATAGAGGCTCCTCAGGACTTTCTCTTAGATACATAGTGAGCCAGGGGCTTATTAGGCCTCACCTGGTCTTATCACATCATATCATATTATATCATATCATGCATGATTATAAATATATAACATAACTGTATCATGGGGAAAACTAATGGGTTATTGACATCAATAGGACAAATGCAACATTTTCATGTTTTAGATACATACATCCTAATAAATAATGAAATAATGCATGTGGATGATTATGATTTCAATTAAATAAGTTCCTTTCATTAGAGTTAGTGTTACTCACCTCTTGTAACCTATCAACCACCCGACTAGAATGGTAACTATCCTTGGATCCTTAGCTTACCGAGTCCTTTAAGTCTAATCCTATAAACATTGGACCTTAAAAAGTTATTCAGAGCTCTAAAACTCTATACACATGCTAAACATCTTATTTTAGGTCCTTTTGGATCATAAAAATATGTTTTGGAGTCTTAGAACAAAAAAGGAAACAAGGCTAGCAGAATAAACTTTGGCTGTAGAAGCATAAGACTCCAGTTGTTGAAATTCTGAACCTGAAATGCCCTATTTAGGCAGTCGCAATAGTCCTAGTTTTTAACAGCCGAACCTAGAAATCTCAAAAGAATTATAGCCACTTCAACTGCCAAAATAATGGTCTTCAGTAGTTAAACCTGGGAATTTCCAAAATTCCCAATTTTGAGTTCCGTAAAAACTCATTCCCAAAACCATAAAAAAACTCATCTCATGACTCCCAACATGATCCAGCCATAAAAACACATACCTAGAACCTCCATTAACCCAAAAACTACCAAAGACAACACATGCAACAACAATCTAAACAAATTACAACCTTTCCTAAAAACAATTAATCTTAACAAAGCCACAATTCAAAACCCCAACAACATATTAAGACTTTTCACGTATCATATGAACCACCCAAAACTACAAAGTCTAACTAGTTCAACACTTTCAAAGCATTCCACTAGCACCAGCAAATCAAGAAAAGCAAACATACATCCTAAAAGTTCTTAAATAGCCAGAACCAAGGAAAACCTAATTTTTATTGCATAAAGCTTACAATTAAAACTTATAATTCATAGCTAAGTGTTAATCAATAGGATCTTCAAACAAAAAGAAGATAAACTTTAACTAAAACTTCACATGGAATAAGGGACTTACCTTCCTTGAAGCTTGAATGTCCCTTTTAAAAATTTGATCCTCCTTTTGATCAACACCAAAACACAATTGAGAGATTAAAACTCTTGTTCACAAAGAAAAGTTTTGGAAAAGAGTAGTTTGCATGCAACAGTGCAAAAAGAGAGAGAAAAATTTTAACTCTTTGAAGAAAAGAACTAAAATGGGCTATTTATACAGCTGCTGTTGAGAGGACTTTCGATTTTCGAAAGCCCAACTTTCGGATATTGGAGTCCATTCTATCCATAAGGACATTTCAATAGTACAAAGCACTTTTACTACTAAAAGTCAAACCTTCAACTGCCAAAGTTTCTTTTTCCTAAAAACAACACTTAAATCCTATCTTGGCCAAAGCAAACAAAGCATATACATTCTTAAACACATCCTTAGCACATCATAGCACACATACGGAACATACCACTATTTCCTTTATCCATGAAACCCTAAGTTTCATGAGAATTTCTCATCCACGATAAGAATTCCAACATCAGAAAGTAGTGGGTGTTACATATTCGCTGTTAGTGGTTAGCAATTTATTTAGTGATTTAAAATAGAAGTGTTTGATAAAAAAAGTTATTGGATTAGCTATTAAATGTAACAATAGCGCTATACTCTGGTCACAATGCTTTCTCAACTTCTAAAGGCAAGGAGGGGTAGCTTTTCATGCACCACTCCTTCAACCTCTAAACACTACGTCACCAAATAGTATAGATAAGAGTGAAGGAGCGGAAGCGTGAAAAACACAAGTTTATACCATTGAATTCAAAAATTTTCACCTAGGGTCACATGCATCATGCAAGATTTATTTTTATCTATTTGATTTCAATGATAAACAACATATTAAAACTCTTTTAATATGTTTTTAGATCTGTATTTTCCATTTAAGATTTTAAAATTAATCAGATTAATTTTACAACCCTAGATTAAATCAAGAACAAACACACTAACCTCTTGATGCACTGTAGTGTATTTGCGCCTTTGAGATTCGTCTTCAGGACACCAGATGTTGTTCCTCTAGCTTTTCCACACCAAGAACACCTATAGCAGCCCTTGAACAGCTTCTAAAGCTTTTTTCAATTATTTAGAAAATCAAGTTCTGCCTTTTAAGAGATTAAAGATGTAAACAGGACACTAGAAATGATTTCTAGTATTTTTAATTCAAGAGATTGTTTGCTGATCTCTTGGAATGAATGAGAGATGAAGAAGAAGAGAAGGGAGACACTTGGGTGGCGACACCAAGGATGAGGAGCTGCTGGTTGTGTTATTTTTTTTCATAACAACACTTATATAGCTATGTCAATACATTAAACCCTTGCCACATGTCACCCTTTGATTGGTTCTATGTTTAATTGACCCAATCACATTGTGCCAAGTGTCAAACCTATATTTAATCTTGATTTTAATTATCTTACATGATTAAAAGACATTTGGCAAGCCTATGTGCAATGCCATGTGTCACCATCTCATGGTGCCACATGTCATCCTATGAAATGACCAAAATGCCCCTGTATCTTAATTTTGAGTTCTCAACCCAAAATAATTATTTCTCTTCTTCTAATCAATTTATATCAAATATAAATTAATTAATTAATTTCTATTAATTAATTTCTCATTAATTAAATTCATATTTAAACACTTTAAATATAAATTTAACTTATACTATACATCCAATAACCTAGATTTGGTTTTAAGTCATGCTAGGGACTTTGTAATCTAATTGCAAACCAAATCTATTTAATTAATCAATTAAACTCTTTAATTAATTAATTAAATCATATTTAATTAAGTGATAACTTGTGTATGTGTGTGACTTACTAGGCTCATCACTAATTGGCAATGAGACATGATATCAACTCTTAATATTATCAGAACTCTTTCTTACCATAAATGATTTCTCTAAATCATTTTATGCACCTCGTAGACCATGGTTAACACCTAGCATAGCATGCCATGGCCACCTAATTAGTAATAAGGTTTACCTTAAATGAACATATAATCATATGTTTCTATGCACTAGAATCTCTCTGTTACAAAATCCCAACTCAAGCTGGAGTCATGGTTTATGTAAAACCCCATTTGCTATGAATATTATGTACTCTTTTCATTCTAGTTCTTGATTAAAAAGATTTTTCTCATCAGAAACTCTTTCTGAATAAATCTATCTATCCTGGCCAGGAACTTGAAACATCAAGAACAATTAAATGAACATGGATTTTATCTCTATTTACTTAGAGGAACAGATTCCATCTTGATTAACACCTACCTCCATATATAACTAGTAGAAGCCAACACATGCCCATATTCCTATACACAGTACAAGTATGAAAGCAGTATCAAACTCAAACCACCTATATACAAGATAACTGTGCTATCTCAGGTCTAAAGATTATATGCACTGATATGATTTATGACAATGCATTGACAAGAGTAAACAACATGTGCTTGTCATAAGTGTCATTGGTTCGGCCTACTTATCATTTATAAGTGCCTATCATGTTTATTATATGGCATGAGACTCACTATTCCATCTTATTTATATCTCATATAAATAACTTGGGAACAAACATGAATACAATCTTTCTGGATAAGTCATGTCCTTATTATGAAGTATTCTCGATTGTGAACCTATTTATGATACTTTGTGTTAGAAATACTGTCACTCATATTCTTAACAACTTAAGAATAATATTTCTAACAAAATATCAATGGACCTTTTCTATTACACATAAATATATTATGTAAACAGAAAAGTATAAATGCCTTTTATTAATAAAAATATGTACAAGATACATACTAAATGATATGCTCTAGGGCATACTACTAACAATCTCCCACTAGCACTAGAGCCATTTATTACAATATCTTAGACCCATCTTCTGAAGATGTCGATCTAGCTGAATCTGTGACATAGGCTTAGTGAATGGATCAGCTGGATTTTCACCTGATGCTATTTTCTGCATGGCTACATTGCCTCGCCCAACTATTTCTCTGATAATGTGGTAGCGCCTTTCTATGTGTTTGGATTTTTTGTGAGACCTTGGTTCCTTAGCCTGTATGACTGCTCCATTATTGTCACAGTGTAGTGGAACTATTAACTTAATGGAAGGAACTACTGTAAGTTCTATCACGAACTTCTTTATCCAAACAGCTTCCTTTGCAGCATCTGATGCAGCAATATCCTCAGCCTTGGTAGTGAAATCTATAATCGTGCTTTGTTTGGAACTCTTTCAACTGACTGCACCTCCGTTACAAATGAACACATATCCAGAGGTAGACTTTCTATCATCAATATCTGATTGGAAATCAGAATCAGTATAACCATCCAATTGCAAGTCTCCACCTCCATATATCAAGAATAAATCCTTAGTTCTTCTCAAGTACTTAAGGATATTCTTGACAGCTATCCAGTGTTCCAAACCTGGATTGGATTAAAACCTGCTAGTCAAACTAATAGCATATGCGATATCCGCCCTAGTACACAACATTGCATGCATTAAACTTCCAATAGCTGAAGCATATGGAATCCTGGCCATTTTATCTCTTTCTTCAGGTGTCTTTGGAGACATCTTTTTAGAAAGATGGATACCATGTCTCACTAGTAACAATCCTTTCTTGGAATCAAGCATGTTAAACCTCTTTAACACCTTTTCCAAGTATAGACTTTGGGATAAACCAATTATTCTTTTCGCTTTATCTCTATAGATGCAAATCCCAAGAATATAGGTTGCCTCCCCTAAGTCTTTCATGGAGAATGTATTTGACAACCATACCTTTACAATTGTCAACATACCTGTGTCATTACCCATCAACAATATATCATCCACATATAAGATAAGGAAAGTGATAACACTGTCACTAACCTTCTTATATACACATGGCTCATCCTCATTTTTTATAAAACCAAATGATTTAATGGCTTCATCAAAACGGATGTTTCAACTCCTCGAAGCTTGCTTCAACCCATAAATGGATCGCTTTAGCTTGCATACCTTGGAACCATCTTGGGATTCAAAACCCCTAGGTTGTTCCATAAAAATGTTTTCTTCAATGTATCCATTGAGAAAAGCTGTTTTAACATCCATATGCCAAATCTCATAATCATAGTATGCAGCTATTGCTAATAGAATCCTAATTAATTTAAGCATGGCAACATGCGAGAAAGTCTCCTCATAGTCGATTCCTTACCTTTGGCGAAACCCTTTCGCTACTAGCCTTACCTTATAGGTCTCTGCCTTTCCATCAGAACCAATTTTCTTCTTGAAAATCCATTTGTTCCCTATAGGTACAATACCTTTAGGTGGGTCAACAAGATCCCAAACTTGATTCTTATACATGGAATCAATCTCGGATTTCATAGCATCAATCCATTTTGAAGAGTCTATATCTGATATAGCTTCTTCATAGGTTAGTGGATCATCTCCATGATCTAATTCTTCATGAGTAGACAACTCTTGTTCTTCTTCATAAAGGAAATCATATCTCACTGGTGGGTGAGATACCCTAGTTGTTCTACGAGGAATAGCTGTAGATGTTTCATCAACTGGTATAGGTTGACTAGATATATCTATATCCATCTGATCTGTTGATTGGTCAAAATTCTCTAATTCTAACTCTATTTGTCTTCTTTTGCCTCCTTCTTGAACAAACTGTTGTTAAAGAAATGTAGCATCTCTACTCACCACAACCTTTTGTGATGTAGGTAAATAAAAATAATATCTAAAACTATCTTTTGGATATCCAAAAAATCGACCTTTTTCTGATCTGGTTTCCAATTTATCAGTGTTTAGCTTTTTGACATAAGCTGGACAACCCCAAATCTTAACATGCTTAAGACTTGGTTTTCTTCCATGCCATATCTCATAAGGTGTGGAAGAAACTGATTTTGATGGAATCTTATTCAGAATATACAAAGATGATTCTAATGTAAGTCCCCAAAAGGAGATTGGCATATCAGTATAGCTCATCATACTACGTACCATATCCAATAGGGTACGATTTCTCCTTTCAGATACACCATTTAGCTATGGCGTTCCTGGAGGAGTTAGCTAGGAAACAATGCCATGCTCTCTCAAGTATTGATCAAATTCAGTAGTCAAATATTCACCTCCACGATCTGATCGAAGAGCTTTAATACTCTTTCCTGTTTGATTTTCTACTTCAGATTTACATTCTTTGAACTTTTCAAAGGATTCATGTTTGTATTTCATCAAATACAAATACCCAAACCTTGATTTATCATCAGTAAAGGTAATAAAGTAATGAAAACCGCCTCTATTCATTTCCTTAAATGGACCACATACATCACTATGTATTAGTTCCAAAATATTTTCAGCTCTTAGCCCTTGTCCAACAAAGGGTGATCTAGTCATTTTGCTCTGAAGGCAAGATTCACAAGTTGGAGTAGGCTTAGAGCCCAATGAGGATAGAATCCCCATTTTCTCTAATTTTGTAATCCTATCTTCTGCAACATGACATAACCTTAAGTGTCAAATATATTTTGAACTTGAGTTGGTTTTCACCATGGCATTGCATTCATTTAGATTGCTATACTCTGGCCAGTGGAAACACTTTCTTACTGGTAATGGAAACACTTTCCTGTTGGCAATGGAAACACTTTTCTTTGCCTCCATCAGCTTTAGTCTTCCTTTTATGTTTAGCTATTTTCTTGGAAGGACCAGGAATCTGAGGTTTCTTTTTCTTATTGCCCTTCTTCTTGTTGGACTTTCCAGTAGAAGAAGATGCAATCAAAGCTACCTCTTTTCCTTTATTGCCCGGCATATTCTTTTAGGCAATAACCAGCATGTTGAGTAAACCAGGTAAGGTGCATTCCTGTTTAGTCATATGGAAATTTACCACAAAATTCCCAAAAGACTCAGGAAGGGACTGAAGGATCAAATCCATCTGTAGTTGGAAATCCATGTTGAAGTCAAGATGTTCCAACTGTTCAATCAGCCGAATCATCTTGTGGACATGATCCCCAACATTCTGTCCCTCAGACATCCTCATGCGGAACAGCTGCCTAGATATCTCATACCTAGCATTCCTGTTGTGCTCACCATACAACTCTTGTAGGTGAAGGAGGATCTCACTCGCACTCTGCATGTTCTCATGTTGTTTCTATAACTCATTACTCATGGAAGCAAGCATGTAACACTTAGCTCTCATATCATGCTCCTTCCACTTGTCCAAAGTTTCATGTTCCTCTTGAGTGGTCTCTGGAGGTAAGGGACCAGGAACACTTGAATCTAGAACATATCCTATATGTTCAAGGTTCAGCACAAGTTTCAAATTTCTTAGCCAATCAGAAAGATTAGGTCCTGTCAACCTATTGCGATCAAGTATGCTTGCAAGGATATTGGATGGTGGTAGTTGTTCTGTGCTCATTATTATCAGAAAATTAACTGCAGAAAATAACCAGATTAATTAGTAAACTTATCATGTAATTAACCAAAATGATTATGGTCTTTTAATCAAATTGGTCCTCCCACTAACTTAGCGAATCCTACACTTCCAAAGTAGAAAACGGAAATCCTAGTTGGATGGATTTCTAGTGGGTGATTGAATTCTTATAATTCTATTAATCATCCTCAGGTACATCCATTATTGGAATTACAATAAACTATAAGTGAGCAACTCCTTGCCCATCACATCTCATGTGAGGTTCAATCCTTTGCTTAGCCCCTAATGCTCAAAATCTCAGGTACATCCATTATTGACTTATCTTGCATTAGTTAAGTTGATCCCATTGAGTAAGTAATTATGCAAATAATTTTAATGTCCTCAGGTACATCCAATATTGGCCACCAAACCATTTACATATTTACAACATCTCATACTTAACAATTATTCTTAAGAAAATCTCTTAAATTAATTGCATCTTATGCAACTATTTAAAATTTCTTAAAATAATTGCCCCAATGGGGGGCCCATGTTATAATTACTTTAATTATAGCATTTCCAACTTAATCATTTATTTGGAAGATTTTATGGTCATCCTAATTACTATTAAGGTCTTACTTTGCACATTATCCATTTAGCATGCATATATCATATACTGCATGCATTCACATACATCTCATGCATTCATGGACAATAAATAAATATGGTATGATCATGAACTTTCTAAGGGATTCAATTCTGAGCCACCAAGAATTGAATCAGGGCATTCCTAGGTGCATTTCATTCATTCATTTTACAAGAGTTGCTGAAGGAGTACATAATCAACACTTGATCTTGAATTCCTCCCACTGGTCCCACCAATGCTCTTGACCACCTTAAACTTGTTGCAATCCAATTACATAGTAATCCTTGGCATACCAAGGCGAATTTACAAGAACTTAAATAAATGAAATTACAACCCAAAATTATTACAACCTTAATAATACATCCCCAAAAATAAATTAAAATAAATTAATTTAAATTACAATCCCAAAGAAACATAAAAGAATAAATCCAATCACATTGGTCTTTTATAGTCCATGATCATCCATCATGCATATCACTATTTAACAATTAAATAAAACATACATACTTAAATTAAATTGAATATCTCATACTCAACTTAAAAATTTAGATTTGAATATGATTCAAATAAATTTAAAAATTCAGATTTGAATCTCATTCAAATAAATTTAAAAATTCAGATTTGAATCACATTCAAAACAACCTTAAAAATTCAGATTGGAATCACATTCAAACAATTTTTAAAAAATCAGATTTGAATCACATTCAAACAATTTTTAAAAATTCAGATCTTAATATTATTCAAACAACTTTAAAAAATCAGATTTAAATATGATTCAAACAACTTTAAAAATTCAGATTTGAATCACATTCAAACAACTTTTAAAATTCAGATTTGAATCACATTCAAACAATTTTTAAAATTCTGATTTGAATCAAAATTTAATTGTGTGATTAAAACTACTAATTAAACACTTTAATTAGTCATAGGAAAGGCCTTAGATCATACAACAATTGTAGAATTAAAAAGCCAAACCTTGCACCACCCATAAAGCAACAAACCTTGCGCACCATGTTGGTGTTCTTCAATCATACCGCCACATATCCATTGCAACCAGTAATGGATCTATATCTCATGATCAAAACACACAATTAAATCATATAATAAACAATCTAAATGGCAAATATAGTGGCTCTGATACCAATTGAAGGAGCGGAAGTGTGAAAAACACAAGTTTATACCATTGAATTCAAAAATTTTCACCTAGGGTCACATGCATCATGCAAGATTTATTTTTATCTATTTGATTTCAATGATAAACAACATATTAAAACTCTTTTATTATGTTTTTGGATCTGTATTTGCCATTTAAGATTTTAAAATTAATCAGATTAATTTTAGAACCCTAGATTAAATCAAGAACAAACACACTAACATCTTGATGCACTGCAGTGTATTTGCGCCTTTGAGATTCGTCTTCAAGACACCAGATGTTGTTCCTCTAGCTTGTCCATACCAAGAACACCTATGGTAGCCCTTGAACAGCTTCTAAAGCTTTTTCTATTATTTAGAAAATCAAGTTTTTCCTTTTAAGAGATTAAAGATGTAAACAGGACACTAGAAACGATTTCTAATATTTTTAATTCAAGAGATTGTTTGCTAATCTCTTGGAATGAATGAAAGATGAAGAAGAAGAGAAGGGAGACACTTGGGTGGCGGCACCAAGGATGAGGAGCTGCTGGTTGTGTTATTTTTTTTTCATAACAACACTTATATAGCTAGGTCAACACATTAAACCCTTGCCACATGTCACCCTTTGATTGGTTCTAGGTTTAATTGACCCAATCACATTGTGCCAAGTGTCAAACCTATATTTAATCTTGATTTTAATCATCTTACATGATTAAAAGACATTTGGCAAGCTTATGTGTAATGCCATGTGTCACCATCTCATGGTGCCACATGTCATCCTGTGAAATGACCAAAATGCCCCTGTGTCTTAATTTTGAGTTCTCAACCCAAAATAATTATTTCTCTTCTTATAATCAATTTATATCAAATATAAATTAATTAATTAATCTCTATTAATTAATTTCTCATTAATTAAATTCATATTTAAACACTTTAAATATAAATTTAACTTATACTATACATCCAATAACCTAGATTTGGTTTCAAGTCATGCTAGGGACTTTGCAATCTAATTGCAAAACAAACCTATTTAATTAATCAATTAAACTCTTTAATTAATTAATTAATTAAATCATATTTAATTAGGTGATAACTTGTGTATGTGTATGACTTACTAGGCTCATCACTAATTGGCAATGAGACATGATATCAACTCTTAATATTATCAGAACTCTTTCTTACCATAAATGATTTTTCTAAATCATTTTATGCACCTCATAGACCATGGTTAACACCTAGCATAGCATGCCATGGCCACCCAATTAGTAATAAGGTTTACCTTAAATGAACCTATAATCATATGTTACCATGCACTAGAATCTCTCTGTTACAAAATCCCAACTCAAGCTGGAGTCATGGCTTATGTCAAACCCCATTTGCTATGAATATTATGTTCTCTTTTAATTCCAGTTCTTGATTAAAAAGATTTTTCTCATCAGGAACTCTTTCTGAATAAATCTATCTGTCCTGGCCAAGAACTTGAAACATCAAGAACAATTAAATGAACATAGGATTTTATCTCTATTTACTTAGAGGAATAGATTCCATCTTGATTAACACCTACCTTCATAAATAACTAGTAGAAGCCAACACATGCCCATATACCCATACATAGTACAAGTATGAAAGCAGTATCAAACTCAAACCACCTATAGACAAGATAACTGTGCTATCTCAGGTCTAAAGATTATATGCACTGATATGATTTATGACAATGCATTGACAAGAGTAAACTCCATGTGCTTGTCATAAGTGTCACTGGTTCGGCCTACTTATCATTTATAAGTGCCTATCATGTTTGTTATATGGCATGAGACTCACCATTCCATCTTATTTATATCTCATATAAATAACTTGGGAACAAACATGAATACAATCTTTCTGGATAAGTCATGTCCTTATTATGAAGTATTCTCGATTGTAAACCTATTTATGATACTTTGTGCTAGAAATACTGTCACTCATATTCTTAACAACTTAAGAATAATATTTCTAACAAAATATCAATGGACCTTTTCTATTACACATAAATATATTATGTAAACGGAAAAGTGGAAATACCTTTTATTAATAATAATATGTACAAGATACATACTAAATGATATGCTCTAAGGCATACTACTAACAAAGAGAGGAAGTGTTTTGACTATGGTCAAAAAACTAAATGTTACCTCAAAAGCTATTACCAAATAGGGCCTAAGTCTACCCTTAGTATTGAAATAAGGGTCTTTGATTATCCCAGTAGACTTTCTGTAACGCGGTCACTTTAGCTAGTCCGTGCATTCGATTGTTTCAGTAACCAATGGCTGTCCGGAGAGCCAGAATGTCTAGAACTATAATTAGACTAGAGTGAGGAGTCATAAATAACTCAAATAATGGTAAGAAAAATCTAGGAAAAATTTTAGATATAAATACAATAAAGTTAAATGAGTTGGTGCCCTGGCGATGGGTGACTTAACGGGAAGTTACGGTGAAGACAGCTAATAACCCAAAACCTGAGGGGAACCCTATGAAATAATTTCTGGGATGCCAGAGAAGAGTTACGGAGCCCTAGGTAGCATTAGAATGCCAAGAAAAGGTTAGGAGAATTTTTAAGATCGGTACTGACTATCACACCTTATCCCTTGTAAGGCATGACATATTCTCATAGCATACCTAATGAATTACTGAACTACACCTATCGATAACACATTAGTTATGCGACAAGGGATTTTAAACAAATCATAGCTTTTTATCTTATCAATTCTTTTATGAAAAACTGCATGGGAATAGTTAAAATTTAATTACATATCAAGTAGACATTCATTAGAGAAAATGAACTTTTTATTACGAAAGATACATTTTGCATAAGTTTCAAAATAAAATACAAATAGTTACAAACTCAAAATGTGATAGCAATGTAATGCTTTTAAATACAAACTGCTCAATATCCGTACATCCATATATATAGGTATAAAATACATCAAAAGGAAATTACAGGGGTATGCCTACGATATATACCCACAATCAAAGCCAAAATGCTGCTTCCAAGTCTCTCACTCAGCAGCCTTCTCCTTTCCCTTACCTGCGACAACATAAATAAGCTATCGCTAAGTATAACACTCAGTGGTGCACAACTAATAACTTTAAAACTTAAAATAAAGTAAAACTTGTCAAAGTATAGTAAATCACCTTTTTCTTAAGCATGAAAACATCATAATAGTTCTAAGTCCATAAGAGCCATTTATCAGAATCACTTTTCAAATGAGAAATCAAACTTTATAAATCAAAATTCACAAAGCATTAGTGTTGCTAACATCAACACACAGTTCAGGCCATTACACAAAATTTCACGATCAGTGCCATGTTGTACACCACGATAAAACAATCTCAACCTCACTAACCGTTATTAATGAGGAAAGGGCTAGCTAGCTAATGAGTACTCATGTAGTCTTACTCCACTAACCGTTATTAGTGGGAGACATAATCACTATCAATTATTAACCCCAAGTAGCCATTACTACTGAGGAGTTCTGAAAGGGACTGTCATGCTAACTGTGGTTTCAAAACAGTTTTCAAAAGTTTCCCACTCAACAATCATTTTTACAAACCAATAAACACATTCAACTCATCATAAAATCCATATAGAGGTGGCAACACCCAAATCTCTCAAATGTAAGAGAAAAATCATATTACAGTCAAAGAAAACTCGTTCAAAACAAACTCATTCAAATAAATACATTCCAAATAATTTACAAGTTTAAAAATGAAGAAAAGGTTAGTTGTGCACAAACATTCAATATTTCTTCTTTCTTGTTACTTACTTCTCCTTGCCCATTCCAACTTCTTTTTCTACTGAAAATATGAAAATAGAATGCCTCAATACTTATCTCAATTGCTGCTAAGTACTCATCACATAAAGGTCTAATGTCTCCCTAAGTTAGATTTGAAATTTCAAAGTGTTTTGAAATTATGGACAGCTTGGAGCTCTAAGCTTTGAACCTAAATTTTTACCTAGTTCCATTCATAATTTGATGATGTGTTCTTCATGAAAACTGTTCTTCTAGGTCTTAAATTTATTTTTCTTTTTGAGTCGCCTAATTCGGAGTTGTGTAGCTCAAGTTATGACCAAAATAGTGATTACTGTTCACGTGAGGCTGATTCTGGCAGCTTTGGTGACTTAACTTTGGCTAACAATTTGATTGAGTTAAGTTCTTAATTTGGCTCCAAGTTCTGCTTATAAAATGTTCTACTATGTTTTAGGTTTTTATTGGTTTAAGAATCACCTAAATCGGAGTTTTCTAGAGAGAGTTATGACTATCTAAATTTTACTGTTTACGTTACTATTCATTGCTCTAGTATATTTATCAACTCAAATTTGCTCAGCAATTTGGTTGGATTAAGTTCGTAATTAGGCTTCAAGTTCTTCATACAAAATGTTCTACTATTTTTAAGTTTCTATCAGTTCAAGAATCACCTAAATTGGAGTTTTCTAGAGAGAGTTATAGCTTTGCAAAATTTACTATTCATATGGTCAATTTGCAGATTTCCAGATTTTGGCAAATTTTGTGACTTAAGTTAAGTCCATAATTTAGCCTTAAGTTCTTCATATGAAATGTTCTACTATGTTTTAGGTTTCCATTGGTTCAAGAATCACCTAAATCAGAGTTTTTTAGAGAGAGTTATGGCCTTGCAAAATTTACTATTCATTTGATAAATTTTCATATTTCCAGATTTTGGCTTCTAGATTCAAGGTTCATTTAGGGCAGTTTATGGTCATTTTCTGGGTAGGGTATCTTCATGAAAATTCTAACCCTATGTCTTAAGTTTCATTTTCAATTGGTTTCACACCAATTGGAGTTGTGTAGCTCAACTTATGGGCTGCCAAGCACACTGAACTCAGTGTGTAAAATTCTATCCTAAGTTAAACTTTTCATTTCTTCAATTACTTCCATTAACCAACCTCAATTCACATTTAATTCACCCCAAATGATCATAATTTAACATTAAACACATCAATGGCACTTCCTAGCATAAAACCCCCAATTTTTCTATACCCAAGTTTGCAATTTTCCCTAATCCATGCCATTCCATTATTTCCTTCCGCCAACTAACATCAACCCACAATCAATTCATGCTAATTAGTCATAATTTAGCATTGCCCACATCAATTTCACTCCCTAGCACAAAAACCATAATTTCCCCATGAACCCTAATCTTCCATAATTCAATTTATGAATTTCTCATGCAATTACACTACCCCAATCATGCATATTACTTCAACTAAGCTTGATTTTATCATCAATTACATTAAAATACATCAAACCCTAATTTTTCCCAAATTAGTCAAAACCCTAGTTTAGGTTCCATGTGTGATTCTTTTCAATTTCTCATGAAATTTTATCACAATCTAACTTGATTTAAAGTTTGTGTAACAAATCAAGCAAGAAAAGAAACTTATCTCTTGTTGATTTTTTTCCAACTTAAATTTTCTTCCAATTTCTCTTGTTCTACTTGCTCCAATGTCTCAATCAAAGTTTTCTTTGATGTTTTCTTTTAGTAGGTTATGGGACTTATGAAGGGAATTCAAGGGAATCAAGAACTTGAAAGGAAAAGCAATGGTGGAAGAAGGTAGGAGAAGAAGAGAAAAAGAGAGAGAGAGAGAGAGAGGGGGAGGGGTGGGGGCACATAAGGTATAAAAAGGGAGACTTTTGTTTTCTTTTATACTTATTTATTTCTTTTAATTAAATAATTGAATTTAATTGTCAAAAGCCCATAAGTCATTAATTTTAATTTTGTCATAATGGAAATGAAATTTTAAGTTTTTATTTCTTAAATTTTCTCTTACATATTTTTACTTAAATTTTTATTGGGTCTATCTCAATAAATTTTCATTTTATTTTTGGTCCTCAATGTGTCTTTGAATAGTCCAAGTCACAGACCAAAAATGGTACTATTCAGAGCTCGGAGGTTCAGGGTGTTACAATTCTCCCCTCCTTAAAAATAAAATTTCGTCCTCGAAATTTACCTAGTTTCATTCTCTGAATAGTTGTGGGTACTTACTTCAACTAAGCTTGATTTTATCATCAATTACATTAAAATACATCAAACCCTAATTTTTCCCAAATTAGTCAAAACCCTAGTTTAGATTCCATGTGTGATTCTTTTCAATTTCTCATGAAATTTTATCACAATCTAACTTGATTTAAAGTTTGTGTAACAAATCAAGCAAGAAAAGAAACTTACCTCTTGTTGATTTCTTTCCAACTTCAATTTTCTTCCAATTTCTCTTGTTCTACTTGCTCCAATGTCTCAATCAAAGTTTTCTTTAATGTTTTCTTTTAGTAGGTTATGGGATTTATGAAGGGAATTCAAGGGAATCAAGAACTTGAAAGGAAAAGCAATGGTGGAAGAAGGTAGGAGAAGAAGAGAAAAAGAGAGAGAGAGAGGGGGGGGGAGGGGTGGGGCCACATAAGGTATAAAAAGGGAGACTTTTATTTTATTTTATACTTATTTATTTCTTTTAATTAAATAATTGAATTTAATTGTCAAAAGCCCATAAGTCATTAATTTTAATTTTGTCATAATAGAAATGAAATTTTAAGTTTTTATTTCTTAAATTTTCTCTTACATATTTTTACTTAAATTTTTATTGGGTCTATCTCGATAAATTTTCATTTTATTTTTGGTCCTCAATGTGTCTTTGAATAGTACAAGTCACATACCAAAAATGGTACTATTCAGAGCTTGGAGGTTCAGGGTGTTACAATTCTCCCCTCCTTAAAAATAAAATTTCGTCCTCGAAATTTACCTAGTTTCATTCTCTGAATAGCTATGGGTGCTGCCTCTTCATGTCTTCCTTATGCTCCCATGTAGCCTCCTAGCCTGAATGATGGTTCCACAGCACTTTGACCAGTGGTATCTGCCTGTTCCTTAGCTGCTTCAACTCATGTGCCAAGATCTTTATGGGCTCTTCATCATATGTCAAGTCTGGATTCACCTCAATCTCCTTTACTGGCAAAATGTGAGAGGGGTCTGCTCTGTACCTCCTCAACATGGAGACATGGAAGACATTGTGAATCTTTTCCAACTCCAGAGGCAATGCAAGTCTATATGCTAATGGACCCACTCTCTCTAGAACCTCATATGGCCTGATGAAGCGAGGACTCAGTTTCCCCTTCTTGCTAAACCTCATGATCTTCTTCCAAGGAGAAACTTTAAGGAATACTTTATCACCCATATTATACTGAATATCTCTTCTCTTCATATCGATGTAGGGCTTCTGTCTATCTGATGTAGCCTTGAGTCTGTCTCTAATGAGCTGAACCTTCCCTTCCGTCTGCTGCACTAGTTCGGGACCAATCAACTTCCTCTCGCTAACTTCATCCCAACACAAGGGAGTTCTACACTTTCTACCATAAAGTGCTTCATATGTAGGCATTTCAATACTTGACTGATAACTGTTATTGTAGGTAAATTCAATCAAAGGCAAGTTTGAGTCCCAACTTCCCTCAAATTCAATCACACAAGCCCTAAGCATGTCCTACAAAATCGGAACGATCCTTTTAGACTGGCCATCTGTCTGTGGATGAAATGTTGTACTGAAGTTCAATCTAGTTCCTAGGGCTTTTTGGAGACAACCCCAGAATCTAAAAGTGAACCTAGGATCTCTATCTGATACAATAGACACTGGTACTCCATGCAACCTCACCACATCATCAATGCACAGTTTGGCCAATCTTTCTAGGCTATAATCCATCCTCACTAGCAAAAAGTGTGCAGACTTGGTCAATCTATCAACAATAACTCAAACTGCATCATGATTCTTTTGTGTATGTGGAAATCCTGTTACGAAATCCATAGTGATTCTTTCCCATTTCCACTCGGGAATTGGCAATGGCTGTAGCAATCCTGCAGGCACTTGGTGTTCTGCCTTTACTTGCTGACAAGTTAGGCATTTGGCAACATATTATGCAATGTCTTTCTTCATTCCCCTCCACCAATAGTGCTCTTTCACACTTTTGTACATTTTAGTTCCACCAGGGTGTATCGCAAAAGGTGAATCATGTGCTTTCTTTAAAATGGTCTACCTCAGTTCAACAATATCAGGAATGCACATTCTGCCCTTATATAACAACAAGCCCTTATCATTTACTGACAACTCTAGTTTCTTACCATCCTGAGCCGCTTCCATCAACTTCACATACTTATCATCATTTTATGCAACTGCTTTAATTTGTTCTGTCAGCATTGGCTTCACTTGCTAAGTAGCTACCATCTGCCCATCTTCATCAATCTCTTGATTAGCATCCAATGCCCTTAACTCATGCACCATGGACAATGGAGAAACCCTTAAACCAGCCATAGTCTTGCGACTTAAAGCATCAGCTACAATATTAGCTTTTCTAGGCTGATAGTTTATCAAGCAATCATAATCTTTTATCAGTTCGAACCATCTCCTCTGCCTCAAATTTAACTCCTTTTGCGTGCCCAATTACTTCAAACTTTTATCATCTGTGTATATGTAACATCTCTCCCCATACAAGTAATGTCTCCAGATCTTCAAGGCAAAGACAATGGCTGCCAGCTTCAAGTCATGTGTAGGATAATTCCTCTCATGAGGTTTAAGCTGACGTGAAGCATAGGTAATGACATTTCTATCTTGCATTAACACAAAGCCCAATCCATTATGAGAAGCATCACTGTATATGGTGTACTTTTTACCCAAGGTAGGCAAAGTTAAGACTGGAGCTTCAATTAACACCTCTTCAACTCATCAAAACTCTTTTGGCACCGATCAGTCCATTGAAATTTCACATCCTTCCTAAGTAGCTTAGTCAATGGCAATGCTAGCATGGAGAATCCCTTCACAAACCTTCGATAAAACCCAGCTAAGCTAAGGAAACTCCGAACTTCCGTGACATTTTTTGGTGGCTTCCAATTAAGAATGGCTTCTACTTTGCTAGGATCCACCTGGATACCCTCTAAAGATACAATATGCCCCAAGAAAGTAATCTCTTTTAGCCAAAACTCATATTTTGACATTTTGGCATACAACTGTTTCTCCCTCAAAGTTTATAACACTATCCTCAAGTGCTTGTCATGTTCCTCTACATTCTTTGAGTACACCAAAATATCATCAATGAACACCACTACAAACTGATCCAAATATGGCCTAAAGATAGTGTTCATCAGGCCCATAAAAGTAGCTGAAGCATTAGTCAACTCAAACGGCATCACCAAGAACTCATAATGGCCATACCTGTAACACCCCGAACCTCCGAGTTATGAATAGTATCATTTTTGGTCAGTGACCAGTACTATTCA
This sequence comes from Hevea brasiliensis, assembly GCF_030052815.1. Classification (NCBI taxonomy): domain Eukaryota; kingdom Viridiplantae; phylum Streptophyta; class Magnoliopsida; order Malpighiales; family Euphorbiaceae; genus Hevea; species Hevea brasiliensis. The sequence continues at coordinate 96,881,219 of NC_079497.1, forward strand.
AAGACACCTTGAGGACCAAAAATAAATTGAAAATTAATTGAGATAGACACAATAAAAATTCAAGTGACCCAAAAATATAAGGACTCACCGGGTATATTGTAAAAGAGGGATTATGACCCGATAAGGGGCATTTTGGTCAATTCACTTTAAGAGTTGATTTTTTCACCAAAATGTCAATTTAATTAAATGAAAATAAAATATTAAATTATGAAGAAATATTGAGGGTAAAATTAGAGTAAAAGTGGAAAGAAAATAAAATAGGCAAAAATCTAGAATTTAAATTCCATTTTTGACCTAATTAAAATTAATGACTTATGGGCTTTTGACAATTAAACTTAATTATTTAATAAAAAAGGAATAAATAAGTATAAAAGAAGACAAGTCTCCTTCTTTCCCTTCTTCCATGCCACCACCCATCTTCCCTCTCCCTCTCTTTTCTTTTCTCTTCTTCTCCAATCTTCTTCCACCATTATTTTCCCTTCCAAGTCTTGATTCACTTCAATTCCCTTCATAAATTCCATAGCCCACTAAAAGGAAACATCAAAGAGATCTTTGATTGAGAGATTAAAAACAAGAAGAGCAAGATTTAAAAGAGATTCGAAGTGGGAAAAATCATCAAGTAAGGTAAGCTCTCTATTTCATGCTTGATTAACCAAATATGCTTTGAATCAAGTTTGGGTGTGATGAATTTACATGAGAAAGCATGAAATTTCATAAGAAAATGAAAGAAAATATGTATGGAATCTAAACTAGGGTTTTGGCCAAATTGGAGAAAAGTTAGGGTTTGATGTCTTTGAATGAAATTTATGATGAGATTAAGCTTAGTTGAAGTAGTATACATGATTGGGGCAAAGAAATTACATGAAATGTGTATAAATTTAATTATGGGAGATTAGAATTCATGGGAAAATTGGAGTTTTGGTGCTAGAGACTGAAATTGGTGTGTTTAGTGTTAAATTATGGTCCTTTGAGGTTTATTTAGTTTGAATTGACATTGGGTTGATGAATAGAGGTAATGAAATGGTAAGAATAGGGAAAATTGCAAACTTTAGTGTTTGAAAATTGTGGGGTTTATGCTAGGAAGTGCCATTGATGTGTCAATGCTAAATTATAGTCATTTTGGATGAATTAAATATGAATTGAGGTTGGTTAGTGGGAATAATTGAAGAAATGAAAAATTTGAACCTAGGACAGAATTTGCACACTGAGTTCAGTGTGTTTGACAGCCCATAAATTGAGCTGCACAACTCCAATTGGTGTGAAACCAATTGGAAATGAAACTTAAGACATAGAGCTAGAATTTTTGTGAAGATACCCTGCCTCGAAAATGACCTTAAGCTATCCGAAATGAGCCTTGAACTTAGAGACAAAATTCTGGAACCTGCAGAATTTGATCATATGAACAATAAACTTTGCATGGCCATAACTCTCTCTAGAAAACTCCGATTTAGGCGATTCTTGAATCGATGGAAACCTAAGACATAGTAGAACATTTCATATGAAGAAACTGAGGCCAAATTATGGACGTAAACCAATCAAATTACTGAGCAAAGTTGAATCACCAAATCTGCAGAATTGCAGATTTATCATATGAACAGTAAATTTTGCATGGCCATAACTCTCTCTAGAAAACTCCAATTTAGACGATTCTTGAATCGATGGAAACCTAAGACATAGTAAAAGATTTCATATTCAGAACTTGAGGCCAAATTATGGACTTAACCCAATCAAATTGCTGAGCAAATTTGAATCACTGAATCTGTAGAATTGCAGATTTACCATATGAACAGTAAATTTTGCATGGCCATAACTCTCTTTAGAAAACTCTGATTTAGGTGATTCTTGAACTGATGGAAACCTAAGATATAGTAGAACATTTTGTATGAAGAACATTAGACCAAATTATGGACTTAACTTGATCAAATTGCTGAACGAATTTGGATCGATAAATCTACCAGAACTGAATTTGCAGGATGAATAGTGACATGAACAATAACTGTATTTTAGTCATAACTTGAGCTACACAGCTCCGAATTAGGCAATTCAAAAAGGAAAATAAAGTTAAGACCTAAATGAACAATTTTCATGAAGAACACCTCACCAAATTATGATCGAAATTAGGTAAAAATCGAGTTCAAAAATTGGGGCACCAAGCTGTCCCAAAACCAAAATATTCTAAAATTTTCAAAGCTAACTTGGGATGCATTAGACATGTATGTAATGAGTTCTTGGCAGCAATTTAGATTGGTATTGAGGTATTCTATTTGTGTATTTTCAGTAGAAAAAAAATTTGGAACGGACAAGGAGAAGTAGGTAACAAGGAAGGAGAATTATTGAAGGTTTGTGCACAACTAACCTTTTCTTCATTTTTAAACTTGTAAATTGCTTGGAATGTGTTAAATTGAATGAGTTTGCTTTGAACAAGTTTACTTTGATTGAAATATGATTTTTCTCTTGCATTTAAGAAATTTGGGTGTTGCCACCTTTATGTGGATATTATGATGAATTTAAATGTGTTTATTGGTTTATAAATGTGATTGTTGAGTGGGAAATTTTTGGAAATTATTTTGAAACCACAGTTACCATGACAGTCCCTTTCCGAACTCCCCAGTAGTAACGGCTACTTGGGGTTGATAATTGATATTGATTATGTCTTCCATTAATAACGGTTAGTGGGGTAAGACTACATGAGTATTCATTAGCTAGCTAGCCCTTCCCTCATTAATAACAGTTAGTGAGGTTGAGATTGCTTTGTCGTAGTGTACAACACGGCACTGATCGTGAAATTTTGTATCATGGCCTAAATTGTGTGTTGATGTTGGCAACACCAATGCTTTGTGAATTGTGATTTATGAAGTGTGATTTCTCTTTTGAAATGTTATTCCAATAAATGGCTCTTATGGACTTAGAACTATTGTGAAGTTTTCATGCTTAAGAAAAATGTGATTTATTATGCTTTGACAAATTGTGTTTTACCTTAAGTTTTAAAGTTATTAGTTGTGCACCACTGAGTGATATACTCAGCGATAGCTTCTTTATGCTGTCACAGGTAAGGGAAAGGAGAAGGCTACCGAGTGAGAGAATTGGAAGCAGCATTGTGGGTATTTACGTTAGGTATACCCTTGTGATTCCTTTGGATGTATTTTGTACCTATATGTATAAATGTACGGACATTGAACAGTTTGTATTAAAAAGTACTGCATTACTAAAGTATTTTGAGTTTGTAACTATTTGTATTTTATTTTGAGACTTATGAAAATGTAACTTTTGCAATATTTAGTCTATCACAAAGAATTCCGCAAAAGAATTGATAAGATAAAAACCTATGATTTGTTTTAAAATCCTTTGTAACATAACTAATGGGTTATCGATAAGTAGAGTTCGGTAATTCATTAGGTATGCTACAAGAACATATCATGCCTTACCAGGGATAAGGTGTGACCTGTTTTAGTGGTATTAGAGCAAAGTAGGGACGACGATACGTAACATATATGATTCCTAGGAACTCTCACGAGTGAACTGTGGCGAAGCGTGGCTCTCCACCCAGGAGCTTACAGGGACGGCGATATGTAACGCCTGCAAGTGCTCTGATAGGTACCCTTAAATGCCACCAAAAGACCGTGTTTTAGTGGTGTCAGAACTTTGGTTTTTATACAAGTTTTAAAATTGCATGTTTGAAAATTTTTTATAAGTACAACTGCTCAACTGTCATTAATTGATACATATAGTGCATTACATCATAAATATGGACTAATGGAGGGAAATCTCCTTGTGTTGGTTGTCCAGGGAGTAGAATTCTTTGTGATTCAATATGGTAGAGGGGGATCACACAGTAGAGCAATCAGTAGCAGCTAAGGTACAGGGGGAAGCCCCAGCTCCTTAGAATGCCAGTGGATCGGCTGCATCCGTCCCACCCATGTAGTTTCCTGCTCAGTTCGCTCAGCAGATGGCTACACTATTTCAATAAATGGCTGGCAATATACCAGTCCAAGCTCCTGTGCAAGCACCTCCAATGCAACCACCATCCCCAGCCAGACAATATGACAAGTTAATGAAGTATGGGGCAACAGAGTTCAAGGGTACAGTGGACCCATTGGAAGCTGAGCAATGGTTAGAGCAGATGTAGAGAGTATTCAAGAAACTGCATTACACCGATGATTTGAAGTTCGAATACTCGGTCTCTCTACTGCATGGAGATGCATATGAGTGGTGGAAGACCATTCCTCATAGTTTGGTTGAGCCCCCTGTGTTGACATGGGATGACTTTCTCAGAGAATTTAGACAAAAGTATGTTCCTGACACATATGTAGATATGAAGCTATAGGAGTTTCTCAGTTTGAAGCAAGGGAACAGGACTGTAGTCGAGTATGAGAGAGACTTTTCCCACCTCAGCCACTATGCTGGAAGCCTACTCACTACCAGTAGAGACAGATGCAAAAGGTTTGAGGCCGGTTTGAGGCCTAGTTTGAGATTGCAAGTGGTTGGGTTTTGACATGACAACTTCTCTGGGTTGATATCACAGGCCCTTGAATTGGAAAGGATAGAACTGGAAGGGGCATCTGATAAGGTAACCACTGAAAAAGAAAAGAGCAGTAAGCCAACAGGTTAGAGTCTAAGTAACAATTCGGGTAAGAGGAAGAGCTTTGGGGGACCAAGCAACAGAGGATCTAGTAAGGGAAGATTCTCAGGGCAGAGGCCACCTAGATCTGGAAAGTAGACATCTAGGAGTTCCTTTCTTACCCATGCTTATGAGACTTGTGGCAGGACTCATGGAGGAGTATGCTATAAGGCCATAGGAGCCTGTTACAACTGTGGTGGAAGTGGGCATTTTTCTAGAGATTGCACTAGTGCCCACAGATCTAGGCAGCCTACTACCACTGAGGGATCTGTTCAAGGTTCTGCTTCCAGAGGACAACAGACAACTAGTAGAGGCAGAGGTAGGGGTAGAGGTAACACTTCTGGCAGCCAGGGCACAATGAGCCAACCAGAGCAGAGTGGTGCACCAGTCAGGGTGTACACCATGCGCCAGAGGGATGAAGCTGAGACATCAGAAGTTGTGGCTGGTACTTTCTCCATTTTTGATAGATATGTATGTGTTGTTTGACCCTAGTTCTACACATTCTTATGCTAGTGCTAGTATTGCATGCTCTGTTGCTATTCCTTGTGTGAAATTGGATTATGATGTGCTAGTGACTAGTCCTTTAGGACAAGAGGTTAGGGTGAACAAATTGTATAAGGATTGTCCTTTGGTGATCCAAGGACATACATTCCCGTCAGACTTAATTGACATGCCCTTCCGAGATTATGATATCATCTTGGGCATGGATTGGTTTGCCAGGCATCACGCCATGATCGACTGTAGACTGAAGACAGTCACTTTTGGTCTTTCCGACTATGCAGACGTAGTGATTCATGGGGAGAGGCAATTATTGCCTTCCAACATCAATTCAGCTACACTTGCTAGAAAGATGATTAGAAATGGATGTGAAGCTTATCTAGCTCATGTGATAGACACCCAGGTGGGGAGTCCAGATCTAAAAGATATTCCTACAGTATGGGATTTTCCGGATGTCTTTCCGGAAGAATCACCGGGATTGCCTCTGGAAAGAGAGGTGCAGTTTGAAATTGAGACTATGCCTAGTGTGGAGCCAATCTCCATCACTCCTTATAGGATGGCACCTGCTGAGTTGAAAGAGTTGAAGGTGCAATTGTAGGAATTGTTAGATAAGGGTTTCATCCGCCCTAGTATGTCACCTTGGGGAGCACCAGTATTATTTGTTAAGAAAAAGGATGGTACTCTCTGCCTATGCATAGACTACAGCCAGTTGAATAAGGTGACTATAAAGAATAGATATCCTCTGCCATGGATCGATGATTTGTTTGATCAGTTGAAGGATGCAACTGTATTCTCCAAAATTGACTTGAGATCGGGCTACTACCAGTTGAGGGTGCAGGAGCAAAGTATTCCTAAAACTGCCTTTAGGACTCGGTATGGCCATTATGAGTTCTTCGTAATGCCATTCAAGTTGACTAATGCTCCAGCTGCTTTTATGGGCCTGATGAACACTATCTTCAAGCCATATTTGGACCAGTTTGTTATGGTGTTCATTGATGATATTTTGGTGTACTCAAAGAATGCAGAGGAACGCGACAAGCACTTGAGGATAGTATTGCAGACTTTGAGGGAGAAGCAGTTGTATGCCAAACTGTCGAAATGTGAGTTTTGGCTAAAGGAGATTTCATTTTTAGGGTATATTGTATCTGCAGAATGTATCCAGGTGGATCCTAGCAAAGTTGAAGCCATTCTTAATTGGAAGCCACCTAAAAATGTCACAGAAGTTCGGAGTTTCCTTGGTTTGGCCGGGTATTACCGAAGGTTTGTGAAGGGATTCTCCATGATAGCATCTCCACTGACCAAGCTACTTAGGAAGGATGTAAAATTTTAGTGGACTGATCGATGCCAGGAAAGTTTTGATGAGTTAAAGAGGCGTTTAACTGAAGTTCCAGTCTTAACCTTGCCCACTTTGGGTAAGGAGTATACCATATACAGTGATGCTTCTCAAAGTGAAATAGGTTGTGTGTTGATGCAAGATAGAAATGTCATTGCCTATGCTTCAGGCCAGCTTAAACCGCATGAGAGGAATTATCCTACACATGACTTGGAGCTAGCAGCCATTGTCTTTGCCTTGAAGATCTGGAGACATTACTTGTATGGAGAGAGATGTTATATATACATAGATCATAAAAGTTTGAAATACTTGGGCACACAGAAGGAGTTAAATTTGAAGCAGAGGAGATGGTTAGAGCTAATAAAAGATTATGTTTGCTTGATAGACTATTAGCCTGAAAAGGAAAATATTGTAACTGATGCTTTAAGTCGCAAGACTATGGCTGGTTTGAGGGTTTCTCCTTTGTCCATGGTGCATGAATTAAGGGCATTGCATGCTAATTTGGAGATTAATGTAGATGGGCAGATGGTAGCTACTTGGCAAGTGAAGCTAATACTGGCAGAAAAAATTAAAGCAGTTGCACAGAAGGATGATAAATATGTGAAGTTGATGGAAGAGGCTCGGGATGGCAAGAAACCAGAATTATCAGTAAATGATGAGAGCTTGTTGTTATATAAGGGCAGAATGTGCATTCCTGAGAATGTTGAACTGAGGTAGACCATTTTAAAGGAAGCTCATGATTCACCTTTTGCAATGCACCTCGGTGGAACCAAAATGTACAGAAGTGTGAAAGAGCACTATTAGTGGAGGGGAATGAAGAAAAACATTGTAGAATATGTTGCCAAATGCCTAACTAGTCAGCAAGTAAAGGCAGAACACCAAGTGCCTGCAGGGTTGCTACAGCCATTGCCAATTCCCGAGTGGAAATGGGAAAGAATCACTATGGATTTCAGGACAGGACTTCCACGTAAACAAAAGAATCATGATGCAGTTTGGGTTATTGTTGATAGATTGACCAAGTCTGCACACTTTTTGCTAGTGAGGATGGATTACAGCCTGGAAAGATTGGCCAAACTGTACATTGATGATGTTGTGAGATTACATGGAGTGCCAGTGTCTATTGTTTCGGACAGAGACCCAAGGTTCACTTCTAGATTCTGGGGTAGTCTCCAAAAAGCCCTAGGGACTATATTGAACTTCAGTACAGCATTCCATCCACAGACAGACGGCCAATCTGAAAGGATCATTCAGATTTTGGAGGATATGCTTCAGGCTTGTATTATTGAGTTTGAAGGGAGTTGGGACACACACTTGCCTTTAATTGAATTTCCTACAACAACAGTTATCAGTCAAGCATCAAGATGCCTCCATACGAAGCATTTTATGGCAGAAAGTGTAGAACTCCCTTGTGTTGGGATGAAGTGGGCGAGAGGAAGTTGATTGGCCCAGAATTAGTGCAGCAAACGGAAGAAAAGGTTAAGCTCATTAGAGACAGACTCAAAGTTGCAACGGATAGACAGAAGTCCTACATTGACCTAAAGAGAAGAGATATTCGGTACAGTGTGGGTGACAAGGTGTTCTTGAAAGTTTCCCCATGGAAGAGGATCATGAGGTTTGGTAGAAAGGAGAAACTAAGTCCTCGCTTCATTGGGCCGTATGAGGTTCTAGAAAGAGTGGGTCCATTGGCAAATAGACTTGCATTTCCTCCAGAGTTGGAAAAGATTCACAATGTCTTCCATATCTCCATGTTGAGAAGGTACAGATCAGACCCCTCTCACATTTTGCCAGTAGAGGAGATCGAAGTGAATCCAGACCTAACATATGACGAAGAGCCCATAAAGATCTTGGCACATGAGGTGAAGCAGCTGAGGAACAAGCAAATACCTCTAGTGAAAGTGTTTTGGAACTATCATTCAGGCCAGGAGGCTACATGGGAGCGTGAGGAGGACATGAGAAGATAGCACCCACAGCTATTCAGAGACTGAGACCAGGTAAATTTCCAGGAGAAAATTTATTTTTAAGGAGGGGAGAATTGTAACACCCCGAACCTCCGAGTTATAAATAATAACATTTTTGGTCTGTGACTAGTACTATTCAAAGATACCTTGAGGATCAAAAATAAATAGAAAATTAATTGAGATGGATACAATAAAAATTCAAGTGACCCAAAAATATAAAGACTCACTGGGTATATTGTAAAAGAGGGATTATGACCCGATAAGGGGCATTTTGGTCAATTCACTTTAAGAGTTGATTTTTGACCAAAATATCAATTTAATTAAATGAAAATAAAATATTAAATTATGAAGAAATATTAAGGGAAAAATTAGAGTGAAAGTGGAAAGAAAATAAAAGAGGCAAAAATCTAGAATTTAAATTCCATTTTTGACCTAATTAAAATTAATGACTTATGGGCTTTTGACAATTAAACTTAATTACTTAATTAAAAAGGAATAAATAAGTATAAAAAAAGACAAGTCTCCTTCTTTCTCTTCTTCCATGCCACCACCCATCTTCCCTCTCCCTCTCTTTTCTTTTCTCTTCTTCTCCAATCTTCTTCCACCATTGTTTTCCCTTCCAAGTCTTGATTTGCTTCAATTCCCTCCATAAATTCCATAGCCCACTAAAAGAAAACATCAAAGAGATCTTTGATTGAGAGATTAAAGACAAGAAGAGCAAGATTTGGAAGAGATTGGAAGTGGGAAAAATCATCAAGTGAGGTAAGCTCTCTCTTTCATGCTTGATTAACCAAATATGCTTTGAATCAAGTTTGGGTGTGATGAATTTACATGAGAAAGCATGAAATTTCATAAGAAAATGAAAGGAAACATGTATGGAATCTAAACTAGGGTTTTGGCCAAATTAGAGAAAAGTTAGGGTTTGATGTCTTTGAATGAATTTTATAATGAGATTAAGCTTAATTGAAGTAGTATACATGATTGGGGCAAAGAAATTGCATGAAATGTGTATAAATTTAATTATGGGAGATTAGGGTTCATGGAAAAATTGGAGTTTTGGTGCTAGAGAGTGAAATTGATGTGTGTAGTGTTAAATTATGGTCCTTTGAGGTTTATTTAGTTTGAATTGACATTGGGTTGATGAATGGAGGTAATGAAATAGTAGAATTAGGGAAAATTGCAAACTTTGGTGTTTGAAAATTGTGGAGTTTGTGCTAGGAAGTGCCATTGATGTGTCAATGCTAAATTATAGTCATTTTGGATTAATTAAATGTGAATTGAGGTTGGTTAGTGGGAATAATTGAAGAAATGAAAATTTTGAACCTAGGGCAGAATTTGCACACTGAGTTCAGTGTGTTTGTCAGCCCATAAATTGAGCTACACAACTCCAATTGGTGTGAAACTAATTGGAAATGAAAGTTAAGACATAGGGCTAGAATTTTTGTGAAGATACCTTGCTCCGAAAATGACCTTAAGCTATCCGAAATGAGCCTTGAACTTAGAGACAAAATTCTAGAACCTGCAAAATTTAGCTATATGAACAGTAAATTTTGCAACCCCATAACTCTCTCTAGAAAACTCCGATTTAGGCGATTCTTTAACCGATGGAAACCTAAGACATAGTAGAACATTTCATATGCAGAACTTGAGGCTAAATTATGGACTTAACCCAATCAAATTGCTGAACAAAATTGAATCACCGAATCTGCTGAATTACAGATTTACAATATGAATAGTAAATTTTGAATGGCCATAACTCTCTCTAGAAAACTCCGATTTAGGCGATTCTTAAACCGATGGAAACCTAAGACATAGTAGAACATTTCATATGAAGAACTTGAGGCCAAATTATGGACTTAACCCAATCAAATTGCTAAGCAAAATTGAATCACCGAATCTGTAGAATTACAGATTTACCATATGAACAGTAAAATTTGCATGGCCATAGCTCTCTCTAGAAAGCTCTGATTTAGCCAATTCTTGAACCGATGGAAACCTAAGATATAGTAGAACATTTCGTATGAAGAACATTAGACCAAATTATGGACTTAACTTGATCAAATTACTAAACGAATTTGGATCAATAAATCTGCCAAAACTGAATCTGCAGGATGAACAGTGACATGAACAGTAACTGTATTTTGGTCATAACTTGAGCTACACAACTCCGAATTAGGCGATTCAAAAAGGAAAATTATGAACAATTTTCATGAAGAACACCTCACCAAATTATGATCGAAACTAGGTAAAAATTGGGTTCAAAGATTGGGGCACCAAGCTGTCCCAAAACTAAAATATTTTAAAATTTTCAAAGCTAACTTGGGATACATTAGACATGTATGTAATGAGTTCTTGGCAGCAATTGAGATTGGTATTGAGGTATTCTATTTGTGTATTTTTAGTAGAAAAAGAAGTTGGAACGGACAAGGAGAAGTAGGTAACAAGGAAGGAGAATTATTGAAGGTTTGTGCACAACTAACCTTTTCTTCGTTTTTAAACTTGTAAATTGCTTGGAATGTGTTAAATTGAATGAGTTTGCTTTGAACAAGTTTACTTTGATTGAAATATGGTTTTTCTCTTGCATTTAAGAAATTTGGGTGTTGCCACCTTTATGTGGATATTATGATGAATTTAAATGTGTTTATTGATTTATAAATGTGATTGTTGAGTGGAAAATTTTAGAAACTGTTTTGAAACCACAGTTAGCATGACAGTCCCTTTCGGAACTCCCTAGTAGTAACGGCTACTTAGGGTTGATAATTGATATTGATTATGTCTCCCATTAATAACGGTTAATGGGGTAAGACTACATGAGTACTCATTAGCTAGCTAGCCCTTCCCTCATTAATAACGGTTAGTGAGGTTGAGATTGCTTTGTCGTGGTGTACAACGCGGCACTGATCGTGAAATTTTGTATCATGGCCTAAACTGTGTGTTGATGTTGGCAACACTAATGCTTTGTGAATTGTGATTTATGAAGTGTGATTTCTCTTTTGAGATGTTATTCCAATAAATGGCTCTTATAGACTTAGAACTATTGTGAAGTTTTCATGCTTAAGAAAAATGTGATTTATTATGCTTTGACAAATTGTGTTTTACCTTAAGTTTTAAAGTTATTAGTTGTGCACCACTGAGTGATATACTCAGCGATAGCTTCTTTATGCTGTCGCAGGTAAGGGAAAGGAGAAGGCTACCGAGTGAGAGACTTGGAAGCAATATTTTGGTATTGATTGTGGATATTTACGTTAGGTATACCCTTGTGATTCCTTTGGATGTATTTTGTACCTATATGTATGGATGTACGGACATTGAGTAATTTGTATTAAAAAGTACTGCATTACTAAAGTATTTTGAGTTTGTAACTATTTGTATTTTATTTTGAGACTTATGAAAATGTAACTTTTGGAATATTTAGTCTATTATTAATTTCAATGAATGTTTACATGGAATTTTAACTATTCTCATGCAGTTTTTCGGTAACATAACTAATGGGATATCGCCATGATTTGTAACTCATGCAGTTTGTAACTATTCGCTATGATTTGTTTTAAAATTCTTTGTAACATAACTAATGGGTTATCGGTAGGTGAAGTTTGATAATTCATTAGGTATGCTACGGGAACATGTCATGCCTTACCAGGGATAAGGTGTGACAATACCGAATCCTAAAGGCAGTTTTAGAAATACTCTGCTCCCGCACCGTCAACTGATAGTAGCTCGATTTCAAATCAATTTTTAGAGAATACAGTTGCATCCTTCAACTGATCAAATAAATCATCAATCCGTGGCAGAAGATATCTGTTCTTTATGGTCACCTTATTCAACTGTCTATAGTCTATGCATAGACGGAGAGTACCATCCTTCTTCTTCACAAACAATACTAGTGTTCCCCAAGGTGACACGCCAGGGTGGATGAAACCCTTATCTAGCAATTCCTGCAATTGCACTTTCAACTCTTTCAACTCAGCAGGTGCCATCCTATAAGGAGTGATGGAGATTGGCTCCACACCAGGCATAGTCTCTCTTTCAAACTGCACCTCTCTTTCTAGAGGCAATCCCGATAACTCTTACACAAAGACATCCAAAAAATCCCATACTATAGGAATATCCTTAAGACTTGGACTCCCCACCTGGGTGTCTATCACATGAGCTAGATAAGCTTCACATCCTTTTTTAATCATCTTACTAGCAAGTGCAGCTGAAATGATGTTGGATGGAAATAACTGTCTCTCCCTATGTATCACTACGTCTGCATACTCGGGAAGACCAAAAGTGATCGTTTTTAATCTACAGTCGATCATGGCATGATGCCTAGCTAACCAATCCATGCCCAAGATGATATCATAATCTCGGAAGGGCATTTCAATTAAGTCTAATAGGAATGTATGTCCTTGGATCACCAAAGGACAATCTTCATACAATTTGTTCACTCTAACCTCTTGTCCTAAAGGACAAGTCACTAGCACATCATAATCCAATTTCACATAAGGAATAGCAACAGAGCATGCAATACTGATACTAGCATAAGAATGTGTAGAACCAGGGTCAAACAGCACATATACATCTCGACCAAAGATGGAGAAAGTACCAGCCACAACATCTGATATCTCAGCTTCATCCCTCTGGCGCATGTATACACCCTAGCTGGTGCACCACTCTGCTTTGGTTGGCTCACTGTGCCTTGGTTACCAGAAGTGTTACCTCGACCCCGGCCTCGACCTCTATTAACTGTCCGTTGTCCTCTGGAAGCAAAATCTTGAACAAATCCCTCAGTGGTGGTAGGCGGCCCAGACTTGCGGGCACTAGTGCAATCTCTAGCAAAATGCCTACTTCCACCACAGTTGTAACATGCTCCTATGGCCTTATAACGTACTCCTCCATGAGTCCTGCCATAGGTTTCATAGGTACGGGCAGGAAAGGAACCCCTAGATGTCTACTGTCTGGATCTAGGTGGCAATTGCCCTGAGAATCTTCCTCTACTAGATCCTCTGTTACTTGGTCCTCCAAAACTCTTCCTCTTACCCGAACTACTGCCAGAAGCTTGACCAGAAGTCTTTCCACTCTTGTCTTTTTCTTCTGTTCCCTTTCTAACGGCCCTTTCTAACTCAATCCTTTCTAATTCCAGAGCTTGAGATACCAATTCTGAGAAGTTCTCATGTCGAAACCCAACCACTTGCATTCGTAAGCTAGGCCTCAATCCGGCTTCAAAGCACTTGCATCTGTCTCTGCTAGTGGTGAGTAAACTCCCAGCATAGTGACTCAGGTGAGAGAACTCCCTCTTATACTCTACCACAGTCCTATCACCTTGCTTCAGACTCAGGAACTCTTATAGATTCATATCCACATAGGTATCAAGAACATACTTCTATCTAAACTCCCTCAGAAAATCTTCCCAAGTTAGAACTGGAGGCTCTACTAGGCTGTGGGGAATGGTCTTCCACCATTCATAAGCATCCCCTTGCAACAAAAAAATGGAGTATTCGAACTTCAGATCATCTGTGCAATGTAATTTTTTGAATACTCTCTCCATTCTCCCAAGCTATTGTTCTGCTTCCAATGGGTCCACTGTACCCTTGAACTCTATTACCCCATACTTCATTAACTTTTCATATTGTCTGGCTGGAGGTGGTGGTTGCACTGGAGGTGCTTGTATTGGAGCTTGGATTGGTATATTGCCAGCCATTTGTTGAAATAGTGCAACCATCTGCTGAGCAAACTGAGTAAGAAACTGCATAGGCGGGATTGGTGTAGCTGACCCACTGGCATTCTGAGGAGCTGGGGCCTCCCCTTGTACCTCAGATACTACGGATTGCTCTACGGTGTGATCCCCCTCTTTCATATTGAATCACAAAGAATTCTACTCCCTGGACAACCAACACAAGGGGATTTCCCTTCATTAGTCCATATTTATGATGTAATGCATTACTTGTATCAATTAATGACAATTGAACAGTTGTAACTTATCAAAAATTTTCAAATATGCAATTTCAAAACTTGTATGAAAACCAAAGCTCTGATACCACTAAAACATGTCACACCTTATCCCTTGTAAGGCATGACATATTCCCGTAGCATACCTAATGAATTACCGAACTACACCTACCGATAACCCATTAGTTATGCTACAAGGGATTTTAAACAAATCATAGCTTTTTATCTTATCAATTCTTTTACAGAAAACTGCATGAGAATAGTTAAAATTTAATTACATATCAAGTAGACATTCATTAGAGAAAATGAACTTATTATTACAAAAGATACATGTCACACCCTACCCCTCTGTAAGGCATGACATGATCCCGTAGTATACCTAATGAATTATCAACTTCGTCTATTACTAACCCATCAAATACACTACAAGGGATTTTAAAACTTTTCTTACTTCTTTTTACAGTGGTGAGCACTATTTACAGGTGTTAAAAACTTTTTTAAACTGAAGTGAAATAGCTAACACATTTGAATTATTAGTAATTTTTTGTAAAAATTTTGGCGAAGTGCCATCTATATTTTAAATAAAACAGTTCTTCAGAAACCTGTAAAAAAGCACTTTGAATATATTTCTCAATCTCAACTCCAATATTTGATCAACTCAATATGTTTCTCAACTCAAATCCACAGTAATTTTTCAGTATTTTCAAAGTTGAGATAAAAGAAATATAGTACAAATTTTACAAGCCAAAATAACTCACAATTTATTTTACAACTTCAAGGTACAATTTTAAATTTACAACTGCTCAAAACCAAGAACATTATATACATACAGTGAACATACATTACAATATAAAATGCAAACTATGGTATACTAAATATACCCAATGATCTCTCAGTGTAGTACTAGCAGCCTAGTCTATTGCCCTGTCGATACACTGCGATAAAGAATGAAAGCTATCGCTGAGTAAAATTTACTCAGTGGTGCACAATAACAATTTGAAATGCGATATATAAATCTTTTATTGACAATTCACAAATCAAATAATTCACAAATCAAATAATTCACAATTCCATTTTACAATTTACAAGTTCATATAACACCATTTGATCAAATAACTGAATAATACAGTTTTGCCAATCAATAACACAATTTGATCAAATAACTGAATAATACAGTTTTGCCAGTCAATAACACCATTTGATCAAATAACTGAATATTACAGTTTTGCCAATCAATAACACCATTTGATCAAATAACTGAAGAATACAGTTTTGCCAATCAATAATACCATTTAAATGCTACACAATTACATTTCACAAATTATCAAAGCTCATTATAGAAAAATTTTGAGTCAAATAATTTAATAAACACAGTGTTGCCAATTCATACACAACTTAAGCCATGACACAAATTTCCAATCAATGCCGCGTTGTACAACACGACAAAGCAATCTACAACCCCACTAATCGAAATCAATGAGGGAGGTGGCTAGCTAGCTAATGAGTACTCATTCGATCTACAACCTCAACTGGTAAACCAAAGAGGGAGGAAAATAATCACACTCATCCCAGACTGATAAGTCAAAGAGGGAGGAATATAATCACACTCACCCCATAAATGGAGGAGGAACATAGTAACAGTGTCATGCCAAGTGTGAATCAAAACAATTCCAAATCACAATATTTAAATATTTTATACAAACCACAAATCATATTTTATCTTAAAATTTCCATTTGCAAAGTAGGCAACACAATAATTTCTAAATAAGATTCTCAAAGCCAAAACAATAAAAAATTATTCATAACTCATTTCTCCAAATAAATTTGCTAGTAAAAGCAGTGAATATAAAAGTATTGCGCACATACACAATTTAAAAATATAATGTTCAAATAAATTTTTAAGTAAAAAATAAGAAATCAAAATTATTGTGCACAAACACAATTTAAAACAATAACATACAATTAATCATAATTTATTTCAATTGAAAAATTCAAAAGAAATAACTATTGTGCACAAACCTCTGATAACTATCTCTTGGCTCTGACTCAGTGTTTCCTTCCCCTTCCCTAAGTCTTTGCTAACTGAGAAACACAATTTGAAGTGTTTCAGTACTCATTTAAACCATCTCTAACGATAATGCTTGATAATTAATTCACTGAATTCTATTATTTGCTTAGTCAACCTAATATGTCGACCCTCGATGCATTCTAGGTAAATTATGTTTTAATGTTACTAATATGTTACATTTGTAGCCTTTTAGGGTTAGTACATGTTACCAAATTCATTTCCATGTATTTTGCATTTTATTGCAATTTACTGGATTCCGGGATACTAGTTTGACCTAGCTGGACGACCTAGTTCCCTTGGTTTTCGGGTTTCGGTCAAAACTACAAACTTGTAGATCTATTCTTATTGCACACGGGGCAAAATTTCAGGTCATTCTGAGTTTACTAGACCAAGTTATGGTCATTTTACTATTGCTGGTCAGAATGTACCAAAATTGGTCACTTTAAGTCATTTTAGGTCAATTTTGGTTCGGCCAGTTTTTGGACCCAAAATTGTGCAAGCTATTTGACTTACTTATGGTCATTTCTGGGCTTTGGTGTCTTCATAAGACTTGTAGATATATGTCTTAACTATTCATGGTAAAAACTTCAGGCCAATTGGACCTGTATTGAGTGAGTTATGGCCAAAACACTAACTTCTGCCCAAATGGTCAATTTTCAGGCCTTAATTGCACTAATCCGGATTTGGTCATTTTTCAAATTACCTTACAAGTAGAATTTTGGTAAGCTTCCTTAATGAAAGTTGGCACTTTTTGTGCCTAGTTTCACCTCCAATTGGTCTCATACCAATTGGAGCCACACACTTAAGGTTCTAGGCCCATAACATAAACTGCCCTATTGCATTTTATTCATTACTAATCAAATGACACTTTTAACACTTACCAAACTGCATATTCATGCCAATTCTGGTTTGTACCATAACCTAAACATATTTCACAACATATTGTTGGTCATTTTGACAGCTTATAATCACACTCAATATGCACCATATAGTACATAATTTTTCAAGCTCAAATTACAACAATTCAATCACCTAACCTAGCTCATTTACATGTCCAAGCTCACACCATCATACATATACACAAGCTACCATAACAAGTACCACAATTCAACATTAATATTCCATAAACCAAACATGAAATAACATTTTTATGGTTCACCATTCAAGCTGCCGATTCATACACCTCTCTCCATTAATGTCCAAGCTTCCAAATTCAAGTATATATTCACAATATACTTAGTATACATCACCCAATTTATTCCTACACATATAAACACTTAATCAACCTTTTAATCTACCATTTACGAGCAAGAATAAAATACCCTTAAGGAGTTTCCATG
Organism: Hevea brasiliensis; assembly: GCF_030052815.1. Classification (NCBI taxonomy): domain Eukaryota; kingdom Viridiplantae; phylum Streptophyta; class Magnoliopsida; order Malpighiales; family Euphorbiaceae; genus Hevea; species Hevea brasiliensis. The sequence continues at coordinate 96,898,965 of NC_079497.1, forward strand.
GCTGCCAAAAATAACATCTCCCTTAGAACTTCAAACTCCAAAATTCTTTCCACAATTCAAGTACCCATAACATCCTCACTAACTTTAATGAAGCAATAATCAAAAACACATACTTACCACTTTGGAAACTCTTGAAAACCTTGACTAAACTTGATCTTCTTGCTGCCTATATACTGCCCAAGTGGTGTAGAACAATTTTTGTGAAGGAAGCTAGTGAAAAATATGGCTAAATCATGGTTGCATGGAGCTTGGTTAAGCTTTGGCCATAGAGTTTCTTCAATGGAGGCTCACGGCTGGTTTTTGCAATGTTGAAGAAGATTAGAAATCTTTCCAAAATATGCTGATTATATGGCCACTTAATTGAGTTAGTGGACCACTAACTTAGATTAAATATTTAATATTCTAAAGTTTTCATATTCCCATATTTAACTCATAATTTTTGCTATTTAAACTATGTACCACCAATTTAATTTTTCATGACATTTTCCAAGTGTAACATCATTTATTTTTAATGGAAATTTAGGTCAAAAGGCAACTCAGGGTGTCAAATGACCACAATGCCCCTGTTCGGGTTGCATTCCCGATTTTTCAGTAGCACCGAGTTTTGTCCGTTTTTCGATTTCTCACTTTTTCTTTGTACTAATTAATTAATTTTTCTTTGATATTTCTAATGATATTTATACTTCAATAGGTCTTTAATTATGTCTTAAAAATATTTTTTAGGGTTCCCCGCGGTCCAGGGCTAGTCAACGGTCCACGCCGCAACTTTTCGGTGCGGTCACCCATCACTAGGGTCCTCGGCTCGCTTAACTTGGTTACATTTCTTTGCTATTATTTTTCCTTTATTTTTTTCTTGTATTTTGTTTTCTTGTATTTCATTATTTTATGTCTCCTCACTCATATCGAAGTGTAATTCTAGGCATCCTAGCTGTCTGAACAACACTGGTCACTGAAACAGTAGAATGCACTACCAAACATAGGGGTGTTACAATACATTTTGCATAAGTTTCAAAATAAAATACAAATAGTTACAAACTCAAAATGTGATAGCAATGTAATGCTTTTAAATACAAACTACTCAATGTCCGTACATCCATACACTTAGGTACAAAATACATCAAAAGGAAATTACAGGGGTATGCCTACGATATATACCCACACTCAAAGCCAAAATGCTACTTCCAAGTCTCTCACTTAGCAGCCTTTTCCTTTCCCTTACCTGCGACAGCATAAATAAGCTATCGCTGAGTATAATACTTAGTGGTGCACAACTAATAATTTTAAAACTTAAAATAAAGTAAAACTTGTCAAAGCATAATAAATCACATTTTTCTTAAGCATGAAAATATCACAATAGTTCTAAGTCCATAAGAGCCATTTATTAAAATCACATTTTAAATAAGAAATCACACTTCATAAATCACAATTCACAAGGCATTAGCATTGCTAACATCAGCACATAGTTCAGGCCATGACACAAAATTTCACGATCAGTGCCGTGTTGTACACCACGACAAAGCAATCTCAACCTCACTAACCGTTATTAATGAGGGAAGGGCTAGCAAGCAAATGAGTACTCATGTAGTCTTACCCTACTAACCGTTATTAGTGGGAGACATAATCACTTTCAATTATCAACCCCAAGTAGCCATTATTACTGAGGAGTTTCAAAAGGGACTGTCATGCTAACTGTGGTTTCAAAACAATTTTCAAAAGTTTCCCACTCAACAATCATTTTTACAAACCAATAAACACATTCAAATCATCATAAAATCCATATAGAGGTGGCAACATCCAAATCTCTCAAATGCAAGAGAAAAATAATATTTCAGTCAAAGCAAACTCGTTCAAAGCAAACTCATTCAAATAAACACATTCCAAATAATTTACAAGTTTAAAAACAAAGAAAAGGTTAGTTGTGCACAAACATTCAATATTTCTTCTTTCTTGTTACTTACTTCTCATTGCCCGTTCCAACTTCTTTTTCTACTAAAAACACTCAAATAGAATGCCTTAATACTTATCTTAATTGCTGCCAAGTACTCATCATATAAAGGTCTAATGTCTCCTTAAGTTAGATTTGAAATTTCAAAGTGTTTTGAAATTTTGGACAGCTTAGAGCTTTAAGGTTTGAACCCAAATTTTTACCTAGTTCCATTCATAATTTGATGATGTGTTCTTCATGAAAACTGTTCATCTAAGTATTAACTTTATTTTCCTTTTTGAGTCACCTAATTCAAAGTTGTGTAGCTCAAGTTATGACCAAAATAGTGATTACTGTTCACATGAGGTTGATTCTGGCAGCTTGATGACTTAATTTTGGCTAACAATTTGATTGGGTTCAGTTCATAATTTGGCTCCAAGTTCTTCATATGAAATGTTCTACTATGTTTTAGGTTTCCATCGGTTTAAGAATCACCTAAATCAGAGTTTTCTAGAGAGAGTTATGGCTATTTAAAGTTTACTGTTTAAGTTACTATTCATTGCTCTGGCAGATTTATCAACTCAAATTTGCTCAACAATTTGGTTGGGTTAAGTTCATAATTAGCTTCAAGTTCTTCATACAAAATGTTCTACTATGTTTTAAGTTTCTATCGGTTCAAGAATCACCTAAATCAGAGTTTTTTAGAAAGAGTTATAGCCTTGCAAAATTTACTGTTCATATGGTCAATTTGTAGATTTCTAGATTTTGGCAGATTTAGTGACTTAAGTTAAGTCCATAATTTGGCCTTAAGTTCTTCATATGAAATGTTCTACTATGTTTTAGGTTTGCATTGGTTTAAGAATCACCTAAATCAGAGTTTTCCAGAGAGAGTTATGGCCTTGTAAAATTTACTGTTCATTTGATAAATTTTCAGATTTCCATATTTTGGCTTCTAGATTCAAGGTTCATTTAGGGCAGTTTATGGTCATTTTCTGGGTAGGGTATCTTCACTTCATGAAAATTCTAGCCCTATGTCTTAAGTTTCATTTTCAATTGGTTTCAAACCAATTGGAGCTGTGTAAATCAACTTATGGGCTGCCAAGCACACTGAACTCAGTGTGTAAAATTCTGCCCTAGGTTAAACTTTTCATTTCTTCAGTTACTTCCATTAACCAACCTCAATTCACATTTAATTCACCCCAAATGACCATAATTTAACATTAAACACATCAATGGCACTTCCTAGCATAAAACCCGCAATTTTCCAATACCCAAGTTTGCAATTTTCCCTAATCCATGCCTTTCCATTAATTTCTTCCGCCAACTAACATCAACCCACATTCAATTCATGCTAATTAGTCATAATTTAGCATTGCCCACATCAATTTCACTCCCTAGCACAAAAGCCCTAATTTCCCCATGAACCCGAATCTTCCATAATTCAATTTATGAATTTCTCATGCAATTACACTACCCCAATCATGCATATTACTTCAACTAAGCTTGATTTCATCATCAATTACATTAAAATACATCAAACCCTAATTTTTCCCAAATTAGCCAAAACCCTAGTTTAGGTTCCATGCGTGGTTCTTTTCAATTTCTCATGAAATTTTATCACTATCTAACTTGATTTAAAGTTTGTGTAACAAATCAAGCAAGAAAAGAAACTTACCTCTTGTTGATTTCTTTCCAACTTCAATTTTCTTCCAATTTCTCTTGTTCTACTTACTCCAATGTCTCAATCAAAGTTTTCTTTGATGTTTTCTTTTAGTAGGTTATGGGATTTATGAAGGGAATTCAAGGGAATCAAGAACTTGAAAGGAAAAGCAATAGTGGAAGAAGGTAGGAGAAGAAGAGAAAAAGAGAGAGAGGGAGAGGGGGAGGGATGGCGGCACATAAGGGGTAAAAAGGGAGACTTTTGTTTTCTTTTATACTTATTTATTTCTTTTAAGTAAATAATTGAATTTAATTGTCAAAAGCCCATAAGTCATTAATTTTAATTTTGTCATAATGGAAATGAAATTTTAAGTTTTTATTTCTTAAATTTTCTCTTACATATTTTCTCTTAAATTTTTATTGGGTCTATCTTAATAAATTTTCATTTTATTTTTGGTCCTCAAGGTGTCTTTGAATAGTACAAGTCACAGACCAAAAATAGTACTATTCAGAGCTCGGAGGTTCGGGGTGTTACACAGACAGTTTTAGCTCCTTAAGCCAAATAGAGGGCATTTTGGTCATTTCGACTTCAGAGATGATTTTTGACCAACTTGTCCATTTTTGTAAGTGAATTATATGATATAAAATATGAATAAAAATTTATGAAAATTAAATTGAAAATGAGTATACAAGAAAAGAAAAGAAAATGAATTAAAATGGGACTTATGACATCACTATGATGTCATTTAAAAAGCTCCCACCAATCATAATGCAATAAGTTTTCTTAAAACAATTAAAAGAGATAAAAATCAAAGAAAAAAATCAGATTTTCCTTCTCCTTCTTCAGTTGGCCGAACCACTCCTCACATTCACCATTATTGTCCCTTTAACCAAGCTTCATTTCCCACCAATTTACACCATAAAACCCCTTGTCCCTTTCATTAAAAATTGTCTTTGCACCTTGGGCAAGTTAAAGGCAACAAAAAGAAGAAGAAAAAGAGAGGTTTTGCAAGCTTGGAAAGTAACTCTATCAAGGTTAGTGCTTATTTTCACATCTCTCTCTTTCTTTTCCATGTTAGAGACTTAAATGAGTAAGAAATTACAAGAAATTTAAATAAAATGTATATGTATAAAGACTAAGAAAATTTGGCAGCCATGGGAGAGGGTTGAAATTTATTGATTTAGTTGAATTAAATTTGCTTAGAAATGGTTTTTGATGAATATGTTTAAGTTAAATTTTGATTGGTGTGTGTTTGAAGTAATGATGGATTATTACGGTTAGGGTTTGTGAAAAAAAAAAAAAACTTAGGGTTTTGCTTGTAACACTCTCCCTGTAGCAACTCCGTACATTCTACTGTTCCAGTGACCAGTGTGGGTCTGGACAGCTAGAACGTCTGGAAAAATATTTAAACTAAAATAAGGAACCATAATTAACTCAAATATTAATAAGAAAAATTTAGGAAAAATTTTAGAAATAAAATACAACTAAGTTAAATGAGCCGGTGCCCTAGTGATGGGTAACCTAGTGGGAAGTTGCGATTCTCGCAACTAGGAGCCCTAGACCCAAGGGAAAATTCATAAAATAATTTTTGGGACTCCAGAGAAGGGTCATTGAGGTTCCTATGGCATTAAAATGCCAAGAAAATGCTTAGAAAAATTTTTCAATCGGTACAGACGATTTTGGCTCAATAAGCCAAACGGAGGGCATTTTGGTCATTTCGTCTTTAGAGATGATTTTTGGCCGACTTGTCCAGTTAAGTAAATAATTATTGTGACATAAAATATAAATAAATATTGCTATAAATTAAATTGAAATTGAGTAGAAAACAAAAAAAAAAAAAGAAAATGAATTAAATAAGAAATTATGATATCACATGATGTCATTAGTGTGCCTCCACCCAATCACATGGTGACACATGGCTATAACTCACTTAAAATAAGTTAAATGGGCAGAAACGAAAGAAATATCATATTTCTTTTTTCCTTTCTTCTTCCATCCGTAGCCTTCCTTATCCCTTCCACCCAAACCTCTATGAAAGCTCCACCAAAGCTTCATAACTCACCAAATCTCACCCCAAAACCCTAAACACCCTTCACAAAAATTAATCCCCACATCAAGAGCAAGGTTTTGATTATTATAAAGTGAAGAAATTCCAAGGTTTATACAAGCCAATAAAGAGACCAAAGAGGTTAGTGCATGTTAATTACTTAATCTTGTTTATTTTTTAAAATTTAGTTTGAATATGAACAAATAATTAAGAAATTGAGATAAATCATGTGTGAAATTGAGAATGGAATTTTGGCCAGCTTTATGGGAGTGGTAGTTGATGGTTTTGATGGATTTAAAATGGCTTAGAAATGGTGTTGATATGTAGACATAAATTTGAAATGGATTAGTATGCCTAATTGACATGTGTTGTGTGAACCTTGAATTTGAGCAAGGGTTTAGACACAAAAACTTGGATCTTGTTAATGTATTGGTGAAAGTAAGTTTTAATGGTCAATTATTGACCATTTGGTTATGTGTAAACAAGAAATGAAGTGGTTTGTGTAGTGGGAATTGAGGTTAGTATGGCTACCCTTGGTGACCTGCAGGACTGGGCATGAGTCCAGCAGCTTTGGGCAGCAATAACTGGAGTTGTAGGGGTTCAATTGGTGCAAGGCCAATTGGACGTGAAACTAGACACATAATGGCACAACTTTGGTGAAGAAACCATGCCCATAAAACCAAACCAAGTTGACCTAAAGATTGCCCAAATCCGGGTGACCTGCATTCTACCTGGGCAAAATGACTAAATGAACAGTGTTTAGTCACTTAGCCATAACTCAGTGTAGAAAGGTCCAATTGACCTAAAATTTTACCAGCAACAAGCTGAGATATAGAACTACAACTTTTAAGAAGAAACCTAACCCAAATTATGACCATAACATATTCAAAAAGTGACCTGCAATCACTGCTCAAAATACTATAGATTTGGTCAGTCCAGAAAATCTGAAAAATTTGTAATCCGGCCAGTTGTGATTTTTGGGTCATAACTTGAGTTACAAAATTCCAAATGGAGTGATTCAAAGGAAGAAATGTAACTAGACAAAAAAAGGAATAACTTTCATGTTGATCACTTTACCAAATTCTCACTGCAAAAATGACTAATGGAATAGTAAACACAAAGCTTGAAATCTGAAAAGTTTGAACAATTAACATTAAGCTTAGAAATGGTATTGGCAATTAAGCTTAAAAATGGTATTGGCAACCAATACCAACAAATTTAGAATGCAAAATGTGGTATGTTGGGAGTATTAAAACTAATGTACCTATTTTCTATGCAAAAGTCAACATTTTTGTTGATAATAGAATGAATAGTAACACCTAAACTTAAATTTCAAGAATTGTATAAATTAAGAGTATAACATGCCCTAGTACACCTAGCAAGATTGGTTTGGATAGGTTGGCATGCCAATAGGGTTCAGTTAGCAATACTGCACATGGCATTATACCATTCTGTGATTTCATGGCTTTTAGCCATTCTGACACTATGTTGACACTTGGCCTTGTGCCTAATGTTATTATAGCTTATTAGCTGTTCAGTTGCACACTAGGAGATACATATGTGACCGATGGTGTGACGGCCTGAGGTACTTAATACCCAGTGCCAGTTTACCCGTTTATCCAGTCCAGTCATCCAGTATAGGTTACTTGGGCAACCAAAAAAGAAAGTAAATAAATTTAATCAAATTATGAATATAACAAGTACAAAATAAATAAGATTACCAATAATGATTGAAAAATTGTCTGCATAAGACATCAGGACATGCACTGCATATTTATTTTCTGTTATTTCTTTTTATTTTATTATTGGCACCACTAAGCATTATTACTTAGCGCGTTGCTTTTTACCACGTGTAGGTTCTGGAGAGTCCGACCGAGAGCCCAATAGACCACAGACTAGGTGAGACCTTCTGCAGCTCTGCATAGTGTCCGTGTCACCTCAACGTCATCAATGCATTGGTAGGACACTAGGTTTTATTTTGATACTTTATAATTAACTTTTACTTTCTCATGTGCAATTGAAACTCATGTAATGTATTTTGGTATTAATGTAAATAGTGAGAATTGTATTTATGAATGAAAAAAAATTAAATATTTACGTATGACTTGTGTATGAATTTCATATGAAATGAATGAATGAGAATGGGAGTATATATGAGAAATATTGAGATTTTGTTGATGAAATGAAGTTTGAGAATGATTGAAAATTTTGGAAGTGCTTTTCATAGGTTTCAAAGAACTGTTTTATCCATTTTTAACCGGCACTCTGCCGGATTTTCTATAAAATTTGCGGAACCTCAAATAAATTATAATTTCAATAAATGACTTAAATGAATTATATTTCACAAATTGTACTTCTTAACTATGAAAAAAATAAATTAGGAAGAATAAAAATGATTGAACTAAATAGGGTGTTCCGGTACACTGCGTGGCATATCTTGCTCGGCTACACTGTAGACGAGTAAGGGGTATCACATTTAGTGGTATCAGAGCACAGTTTAGGCGTTTCTGGGCCTAGATTGAGTCCATACCATGCATTGCATTTGTAAGAGTTGAGATGACACTAATGCAGATCTATTTGTCTTTGTTATTTTGAATAGGATATGGACCCCACATCTCAGAGGGCAGTTGAGGAGGAAGTGGAGAGTTATGCTCCACCTGCAGTAGCTGAGACTAGGGGTAGGGGAGAACCTGCTCCACCAGCTCCAGCAGAGCCTGCTTAACCTCCACAAGCCATGTTCCAGCAAATGGCTGAGTTTTTCAGACAAATGGCTAGGGTAATGCCACCACCACCACCACCTCCACAGCATAAATCACATTTAGAAAGATTGAGCAAATTTGGGGCAGTGGACTTCTTTAGCAAGAGAGAAGATGATTCTGTTGCAGCCGAAAATTGGTTGAACAGAATAGGAAGGGTTTTAAAACAACTCCACTGCACTCCAGAACAAAATCTAGAAGCTGCTGTATCTTTGTTACAAGATGATGCATATGAATGGTGGGATATGGTGTCCAGTGAAGTACAGCCAGAAGTAATAACTTGGGACTTCTTCCTCTCAGAATTCAAGAAAAAGTATGTGGGTAGTGTATACCTGGAAGAGAGAAGAAGAGAATTCATTAACCTGAGGCAGAGACAGCTGACAGTGGCCGAGTATGAGAAGGAATTTGTCAGACTGAGCCGCTATGGAAGGGAGATAGTCCCTAATGAGGCCAAAAGGTGTAAGAGATTTGAAGAGGGATTCAATGATAATATAAAGATCATGATCACTGTCTTGGGAATCACATACTTCACCAAGTTAGTGGAAGCTACAATAAAAGTTGAAAAGGTTAGAATAAGTGAGCAAACCAGAAGAGAGAGACAGCAGAAGAGGGGCCTGGGTCAGTCTAGCTCATCTCCTACACCTGGGAAGAAGTTCAAAGGTCCACATGCACAGAGTTTGTAACACCCCTATTTGTATAGCCTGGTATATTTCACTGTTCCGGTGACCGGTGTCGGTCCGGACAATTAAGGGGATTAGAACTACACCTAAGACAACTAGAGAAGCCATAAATACAAATAATTAGTAATGTCCAATTAGTTAAGTATCAACAAGAAAAACTGAACATAGGAAGTTAAACGAGCCGAGAGTCACAGCGATGGGTGACCGTCTCGGGAATGACTGCGAAGTCGATTTAAACTCAAATTTCGAACTGTAAAATGTGACGCCGCGGTCCTTAGGACCCTTATAAACACAGTGGAAAAGAGAAAATCACGAAAAAGAACTGTTAAGCCAGTCAAATAATTAGGTCAGGGAGCCGAAAGAAATATGGAATTAATTGCAAACCGGACTGAACCGGCGAGGGTAATTTGGTCAATTGACCCCGAGAGCTGACTCTTGACCTAACTGTCAAATAAAATCGGAGAAAAGAAAATTTCAGAATTGAGAATTAAATTAAAGAACTAATAAAAAAAAAGAAAAGAAAAAGAAAAAAAAAAGTGAAAAAGTGATGACATCATGCATGATGCAATAAACACTAATTAAAAAAAAATTGGATTCATTGTTGTCTTCCATAAGGATAAAAAAATAAAAGAAAAGAAAAAAAAATCATTCTTCTTCTTCAAATAAAAAAACGTGCATCTCTCCTCTCTCTCTCTTTTCTCCTTAGTTTTCTCCATAACCATGAAATTTAAGCTTTCAAAGCTTGAATCAACCCCATAAATTCCCCAAAAATTCCACTAAATTATGATTAAGCTTTGTTTGGGCTACTAGAAGAGGAGATTGAAGAAGCAAGAAAGAAGAAAAAAGGGAAGAAAATTAGTGATTGGAAAATCAAACAAAGGTTAGTATGTAAATTTGAATTCTTTTGTTAAATTTCTATGTTTTTAGTTTAATTAACTTAGAAAGTAACTTAAAATGAAACAAAAATAATTTTGAGGGACCAAAGCTGAATTTAGGCCAGCTAGGGTTTGATGTGTGTATGCATGAATTTGATTGAATTCAATATGTATGGAAGCTTAATTGAGTGATAGAGTGATGCTAGTATGATTTGAATTGGTTAAATGCAACAAAATTAGTGAGTTAAGGTTTTGGCCACCTAGGGTTTGTGAGGTAAAAATGTGAGAATTGGTCAAATGGTGTGTTTGACCTTGTTTGAGTTGAGAAATGGTCATTTGTGACCAAATTAAGTGTGTTAGAAGTGTTTGAATCAAAGCCAAATTCGGATTGGGTATGAAGCATGACCAAAAATCCACTTTGAGGGACCAAAAATGAAATTTTACAAGTCCAATTGGTATGGGACCAATTGGGACTGAAAATAGGCACTAAATGACACAATTTTCATTTAGGAAGCATGCCCAAAAAGTGACTAAAACCTAATGAACAAAGTGACCAAATTTAGAAAATTGCAGGCTGCCTCTGCACAAACTGACCAAATGAACAGTGTTTGTTCATTTGGTCATAACTTGAGCTAGACAGGTCAAAATGACCTGAAATTTTACCAGTGGTTAGATGAGATATAGACCTAAAAATTTCATGAGAACACCAACCCAAATTATGCATTAACCCAATCAAATTACTGAGAAAAGTTGGAACACTGAATCTGCAGACTGCAGATTTGCCATATGAACAGTTAAGTTTCAATGGCTATAACTCTCTCTAGAAAACTCCGATTTAGGTGATTCTTGAACCGATGGAAACCTAAGGCATAGTAGAAAATTTCATATGAAGAAAGTTAGACCAAATTATGGACTTAACTTGATCAAATTGCTGAATGAAGTTGGAGCAATAAATCTGCCAGAAATAAATTCTGCAGCATGAACAGTAATCATAATTTGGACTACAAAACTCCAATTGGAGTGATTCAAAAAGGAGAATAAACTTAAGACAATAAGGAAAATTTTCTATGAAGAAAGTTTTGCCAAATTCCAACAGTAGAATGACCAATGGAACAGTGTAACCTAAGGCACCAAAATTGAAAATTTGGCAATTTTGCCTAAAAGACCTAAGTTTTGAGAAAATGACCAAAACTAACAAGTTTGGTGACCAAAATGTGGTATGTGGGTGAAGTTGGAATTCCCATACCTATTAAGCCTTAGAAAGTCAACAATTTGACTTGAATAGTATAGTGAATAGTAACCCGAAACACAAAATTTCCAGAACGTCGAGTTTAGCACATTAGAGTTAGGTAAATGTGAAGCTAAATTTATTTTGGATTTATGTTAAGTTCTAGTGCTGAAACATTATGAAATTATGTGTTTCAGTTGGAAAGAATACCGAGAAAGAACCCGAGGAACCGAGTCAAGGCCAAGAGGCGACTCACTTGAGGTTTGTGCACAACTAACTCTTTTGTTATTTTTCAATTCCAAATTGATTTGAAATAAATTTATTGTATGATTTATGATTTTTGTTGTGTTGAGAATTTTAACTTATTGAATGAAATTGTATAATTTAAATATAAATTTTCTTATGCATTTAAGGATTTATTGCATTGTTTTGAGGATTGTAAATTTTAAGTTTGATGTGTTGCCAACCTTGAGCATGAATTTATGATGATTAAATATATTAATGATTTGTAAACACTTTTCAAATAGAAATTGTTTTGAATATGATTTGAAACCACAGTTGACATGACAAAATATGTTGTGAATTCTCATTAGCTTGTCTAGTGAGATAACTCCTCCACTTGATGGGGCGAGTTTCTTCCTCTCTGGCTTGCCAGTTGGGGAATGATGTGAATGAGTACTCATATATACTAGCTAGTCTTTGTTTCTCCCTTTTAGCCTCGGTTATTGAGAGAATGTGAAATGTCGTGGTGTACAACACGGCATCTATTTGAATTTTGGGTCATGGGTTCGACTGTGTGTATTGTTGGCAACGCCTTTTAAATTATGCATGATTTGATAAATTGTGATTAAAAAAAATAATTTGTTAGTGGTTCAAAAATTTTTGTATTGTTTCAGAATTTAAAAAAATGTAAATAAATAGTTACTATTTGATCAAAATGTTATTCAAATGAATAATTTGCATGAACGATAATGTTGATTTCTGAAGGTCATGGATTTTGAAGAATTTAGAAATTTTAAAATTCTATTTGTTATGAATTGTCAAGCATAATTTGTATTAAGTTTTAAATTATTAGTTTGTGCACCACTGAGTTCACCACTCAACGATAGCTTTGTATACTGTCGCAGATATAGAGACTAGAGGAAGCGTGATTGAGTCTGAGAGGGAAGGAGCTACCTGCTAGAAGTTATCGGGTATAATTTATACCCTGACTGTAAATATTCATTTTGATATATGTATTGCACGTAATTGTATGGACTTGTAAAATAGGTATTGAGCAGTTTGTACAAAGTTTGTATAAAGTTGTAATAAATTTAGTTTGGATTTTCTTAATGTAAATTTCTAGTATGATGAATATAAATTGTTTTGTCTCTAATGAAATATGAGTGGAACTATTATATTTAATCTGAATGAAATGTATTGCTAGTATTTTGAGGATTATTGAATTTTGAACTTGAGAAATTGATTGAAATGATTGTGGAGTTGTTGAAATGAATTGAGTTTGATTGAGAATTTGAAGTAGTGGTTGAGAAAAGTTTTAGAAGTGCTTTTTACAGGTATTTGAAGAACTGGTTTCTCAAAATATAAACGGAACTCTGTCAAAATTTTTATAAAATTTGCGGAAAAATAAAATGGGCCAAAAGTTTTAACTAGTTTCTAATTTCAATTAAATGTTTTAAATACCTATTAGGAAATGCTCACCACTTACCAAAAATAAGAAAATTGTTTTAAAAACCCTTGTAGGGTACTTAATGAGTTATCGGTAGGTGAAGTTCGGTAGTTCATTAGGTATTCTACGGGATCATGTTATGCCTTACAGAGGGGTAAGGTGTGACATGTTTTAGTGGTATCAGAGCAAATTTTGAAATATGTTTTAACTTAAGAATTTGTGTCTTTCCTTGTTAAGTACAACTGCTCAAAGTCCATATTTGTTACATACAGTGCATTACATCATGAATATGAACTAACGGGGAGAAATCTCCTTGTGTTGGGTGTATAGGAAATAGAAAAAAATTCCTATGAATAGATATGGATAAGAGGGATAAAATTGTAGAGCAGTCTGATACAGCTAATGTACAAAGAGAGGCCCCAGTTTCACAGAGTGTTGGAGGTCCAACTGCACCAATCCCTCCTATACAAATTACTGCACAAACGGCCCAGCAGATGGCCATGTTCTTTCAACAAATGGCTGATAATCTGTCAGCTCAGGCCCAAGTACAAACCCAACCCCCTCAAGAACAGCATGAAAAAGAGAAAAGTGGGAAATCTATTAGTCAAAGTTTGAGTAGTAATTTGGGAAAGAGAAAAGATTTTGAGGGACCCCGAGCTCTCAAGTATGACAGAGGCAGATCTTCAGGGTAGAAGCAATCAAGAACCATTCGTCAAAGAACCAGAAGTTCCTACCCTACCCGTCTCTGCGACCTTTGTGGGAAATTACACGGAGGTATATGCCATAGGGTCACTAAAGCCTGCTTCAATTGTGGTGGAATTGGACATTTCGCCCGAGATTGTACTAGCGCACGTCAATTTATGCCACATACTACACCAAAGGAATCAGTCCAAGGTTCTGATTTTAGAGGCTCATTAATAGTCAGTAGGGGCAGAGGCAGAAGTAGAGACAACACTTCGGGTAATCCTCGCACAATGGACCAACTCGAGCAGAGGAATACACTAGAAAGAGGGAACGCCGTGCATCGAGGGGAAGAAGCAGAGACTTCAGATGTAGTTGCCGGTATATTCTTAACTTGTGAAAGGAATAATTATGTACTATTTGATTCCAGCTCTACTTGTTTATAAGCTAATGTTAAAATTATATGTTCTACTGCTATTCTCTTGCATGGAGATAAATTTTAATGTGTTAGTAATTAGTCTTTTAGGATAAGAATTGCGATAATAAGCATGATTGGAATTAATTTTGGAAAAGTTTCTAGTGAGAGACATCTCCTAGACTATGATAAATTATAAAGTTAATTAGTAAGCCTAATTAGGTAAGGCAAGAGGACCTAAAAGTAAGTTATAGCAATATATCTGCCCTAAATGGAAGTAAAGGTATTACTGTTGATAGATGTCAGTAAGTATCATAATCAAAATAAGTTTAAGATATTAGTGGATTTGAAAGAAATAAGACATAGGGAAGTTTGATCTATTGGGATGTATCGTAGTAACTATGCAATATTCTTGATGTTTGTGCTGTAAGCTGCAGATTACAGTACTGACTTGAGATTTATTGTGTAGAGTTACGTACTACCCAATAGTACATAAGGAAGAATAGTTATAAATGACTTTCGCTCTAGTACAAAGATACCATAATAGAGTTTTATTACTAGAACTGAGTTTGAAAGTCCTAATTCAGGAATTAAAACTCTATAATTAGAATATCAAAAGATCATGGTGCTAGGTAGTGAGAATTAACTACTCCGTTACCCTAGCATGAATTATAGTACATCAGGAATTGTTATGGGACTAGAGATTTTAGCATGGTAAAAATTTAAAAATAACACCTATAGGGCTAAGTCATCCAGTCTCCGATATGGGGTTTATAGTTGTTCTGGTATTGCAATGGATCTTTTGCTCAAAGTTTAGTAAGGAACAGTATTCTATTTGTGTAACGGTAAGACACAAAATATAATTTTGTTTCCCTAGAAGAGACAGGATGCTATGGATGACAATTATAACTTATAAAACAGTTAAGAAATGATATTCTACTGATAACAGTAATTTGATAGGAACTAGTTGGCCAGGTATTCTTTAGGAAGAGCACAATTTTATTGTGCGGATCATAAGGATTAGATTAGAATTCAAGTGGGACTTTTGAATAGCATGGGAAACGGGAGAGTCCGGTAGACTCCCTTCTTAAGATTAAAGAATTGTTTATGGTTAAAAAAAAAAGGTAATGATCACAAACCAGCGGAAAATAAGCTATAGAATATTGATAGATAAAAGAGTTGTGGAAGTAAAAATTAGAATAGTTAGTGCGAACGTAATAAGGAAACATTATGAATATTAGTTAAAGTGTTGACTAGAATGGTCAGAGGACCAAATCAAGTAATATTGAAGTATAGTAGATTTATTAGGGACGATAAGAGGTACTAAATTATGACTCGACAGCCAAGTTAAGGAAGAAGATTAGATTAAGAAATAAAATAATTAAAGTTAAGTTGTGGAATGAAAGAAGGAAACAAATAGAACAGTAAGATATGAGAAAAACACTAGATGAGGAATTGCCACCAGGGCAAACAACCTACTTAAGATGCGTAACGATATCCCAAACTATTTTATTAAGAAGGAAATAAGTTAAACAAAAGCAAACCAGATAGTGCAAAATAGCACATAGGCCTTGGTCATAAATGGAGATGGTAAGATAATGGTTATGGACCTAAGACTAAGAAAGAGATAAACAGTTCATATATGACCAACAGGGTCATTAAAAAAAAAAAAAAAAAAAAGACTACAAGGGAAAATAATTGCTAAAACAACAGCAATAAAAGACTAAAATATTCTAAACTAAACAGAAGGTTGCATCAAATGACCAAGAGATTTGATAAGAAAAGAGTAAAACTAAGTTCTCACCCATAGGATCATACGAGGTCCTAGAAAGAGTGGATCCACTAGCACACAGATTTGCTTACCTCTAAAATTGAAATGAATTTGAATCTAACTTATGACAGAAGCTCATAAGAAACTTGGCACATGAGGTGAGCAATCGATGAGTACATAGTATTGGTTAAAGTGCTAAGGAACCATCATTCAGGCCAGGAAGCTACGTGAGAGCGTGAATAGGACATGAGGAGACAGCACCCACAAGTGTCCAGAGACTGATACCAGGTAAAATTTCGAGGACGAAATTATTTTAAGGGGGGGAGAATTGTAACACCCCTATTTGTATAGCCTGGTATATTTCACTGTTCCGGTGACCGGTGTCGGTCCGGACAATTAAGGGGATTAGAACTACACCTAAGACAACTAGAGAAGCCATAAATACAAATAATTAGTAATGTCCAATTAGTTAAGTATAAACAAGAAAAACTGAACATAGGAAGTTAAACGAGCCGAGAGTCACAACGATGGGTGACCGTCTCGGGAACGACTGCGAAGTCGATTTAAACTCAAATTTCGAACTGTAAAATGTGACGTCGCGGTCCTTAGGACCCTTATAAACACAGTGGAAAAGAGAAAATCATGAAAAAGAACTGTTAAGCCAGTCAAATAATTAGGTCAGGGAGCCGAAAGAAATATGGAATTAATTGCAAACCGGAATGAACTGGCGAGGGGCAATTTGGTCAATTGACCCCGAGAGCTGACTCCTGACCTAACTGTCAAATAAAATTGGAGAAAAGAAAATTTCGAAATTGAGAATTAAATTAAAGAACTAATAAAAAAAAAGAAAAGAAAAAGAAAAAGTGAAAAAGTGATGACATCATGCATGATGCAATAAACACTAATTAAAAAAAATTGGATTAATTGTTGTCTTCCATAAGGATAAAAACATAAAAGAAAAGAAAAAAAAAATCATTCTTCTTCTTCAAATAAAAAAACGTGCATCTCTCCTCTCTCTCTCTTTTCTCCTTAGTTTTCTCCATAACCATGAAATTCAAGCTTTCAAAGCTTGAATCAACCCCATAAATTCCCCAAAAATTCCACTAAATTATGATTAAGCTTTGTTTGGGCTACTAGAAGAGGAGATTGAAGAAGCAAGAAAGAAGAAAAAAGGGAAGAAAATTAGTGATTGGAAAATCAAACAAAGGTTAGTATGTAAATTTGAATTCTTTTGTTAAATTTCTATGTTTTTAGTTTAATTAACTTAGAAAGTAACTTAAAATTAAACAAAAATAATTGTGAGGGACCAAAGCTAAATTTAGGCCAGCTAGGGTTTGATGTGTGTATGCATGAATTTGATTGAATTCAATATGTATGGAAGCTTAATTGAGTGATGGAGTGATGCTAGTATGATTTGAATTGGTTAAATGCAACAAAATTAGTGAGTTAGGGTTTTGGCCACCTAGGGTTTGTGAGGTAAAAATGTGAGAATCGGTCAAATGGTGTGATTGACCTTGTTTGAGTTGAGAAATGGTCATTTGTGACCAAATTGAGTGTGTTAGAAGTGTTTGAATCAAAGCCAAATTCGGATTGGGTATGAAGCATGACCAAAAATCCACTTTGAGGGACCAAAAATGAAATTTTACAAGTCCAATTGGTATGGGACCAATTGGGACTGAAAATAGGCACTAAATGACACAATTTTTATTTAGGAAGCATGCCCAAAAAGTGACTAAAACCTAGTGAACAAAGTGACCAAATTTAGAAAATTGCAGGCTGCCTCTGCACAAACTGACCAAATAAACAGTGTTTGTTCATTTGGTCATAACTCGAGCTAGACAGGTCAAAATGACCTGAAATTTTCCCAGTGGTTAGATGAGATATAGACCTAAAACTTTTATGAAAAACACCAACCCAAATTATGCCATTAACCCAATCAAATTACTGAGCAAAGTTGGAACACTGAATCTGCAGACTGCAGATTTGCCATATGAACAGTTAAGTTTCAATGGCTATAACTATCTCTAGAAAACTCAGATTTAGGTGATTCTTGAACCGATGGAAACCTAAGGCATAGTAGAAAATTTCATATGAAGAAAGTTAGACCAAATTATGGACTTAACTTAATCAAATTGCTGAATGAAGTTGGAGCAATAAATCTGCCAGAAATAAATTCTCCAGCATGAACAGTAATCATAATTTGGACTACAAAACTCCAATTGGAGTGATTTAAAAAGGAGAATAAACTTAAGACAATAAAGAAAATTTTCTATGAAGAAAGTTTTGCCAAATTCCAACAGTAGAATGACCAATGGAACAATGTAACCTAAGGCACCAAAACTGAAAATTTGGCAATTTTGCCTAAAAGACCTAAGTTTTGAGAAAATGACCAAAACCAACAAGTTTGGTGACCAAAATGTGGTATGTGGGTGAAGTTGGAATTCCCATACCTATTAAGCCTTAGAAAGTCAACAATTTGACTTGAATAGTGTAGTGAATAGTAACCCGAAACACAAAATTTCAAGAACGTCGAGTTTAGCACGTTAGAGTTAGGTAAATGTGAAGCTAAATTTATTTTGGATTTATGTTAAGTTCTAGTACTGAAACATTGTGAAATTATGTGTTTCAGTTGGAAAGAATACGGGGAAAGAACCCGAGGAACCGAGTCAAGGCCAAGAGGCGACTCGCTTGAGGTTTGTGCACAACTAACTCTTTTATTATTTTTCAATTCCAAATTGATTTGAAATAAATTTATTGTATGATCTATGATTTTTGTTGTGTTGAGAATTTTAACTTATTGAATGAAATTGTATAATTTAAATATAAATTTTCTTATGCATTTAAGGATTTATTGCATTGTTTTAAGGATTACAAATTTTAAGTTTGATGTGTTGCCAACCTTGAGCATGAATTTATGATGATTAAATATATTAATGATTTGGAAACACTTTGTAAATAGAAATTGTTTTGAATATGATTTGAAACCACAGTTGACATGACAAAATATGTTGTGAATTCTCATTAGCTTGTCTAGTGAGATAACTCCTCCACTTGATGGGGCGAGTTTCTTCCTCTCTGGCTTGCCAGTTGGGGAATGATGTGAATGAGTACTCATATATACAAGCTAGTCTTTGTTTCTCCCTTTTAGCCTCAGTTATTGGGAGAATGTGAAATGTCGTGGTGTACAACACGGCATCTATTTGAATTTTGGGTCATGGGTTCGACTGTGTGTATTGTTTGCAACGCCCTTTAAATTATGCATGATTTGATAAATTGTGATTAAAAAAAATAATTTGTCAGTGGTTCAAAAATTTTTGTATTGTTTCGGAATTTAAAAGAAATGTAAATAAATAGTTACTATTTGATCAAAATGTTATTCAAATGAATAATTTGCATGAACGATAATGTTGATTTCTGAAGGTCATGGATTTTGAAGAATTTAGAAATTTTAAAATTCTATTTGTTATGAATTGTTAAGCATAATTTGTATTAAGTTTTAAATTATTAGTTTGTGCACCACTGAGTTCACCACTCAGCGATAGTTTTGTATGCTGTCGCAGATATAGAGACTAGAGGAGCAGCAGATTGAGCTGCTGAGGACAGGGGAGCTACCTGCTAGAAGTTATCGGGTATAATTTATACCCTAACTGTAAATATTCATTTTGATATATGTATTGCACGTAATTGTATGGACTTGTAAAATAGGTATTGAGCAGTTTGTACAAAGTTTGTATAAAGTTGTAATAAATTTAATTTGGATTTTCTTAATGTAAATTTCTAGTATGATGAATATAAATTGTTTTGTCTCTAATGAAATATGAGTGGAACTATTCTATTTAATCTGAATGAAATGTATTGCTAGTATTTTGAGGATTATTGAATTTTGAACTTGAGAAATTGATTGAAATGATTGTGGAGTTGTTGAAATGAATTGAGTTTGATTGAGAATTTGAAGTAGTGGTTGAGAAAATTTTTAGAAGTGCTTTTTACAGGTATTTGAAGAACTGTTTTCTCAAAATATAAACGGAACTCTGTCAAAATTTTTATAAAATTTGCGGAAAAATAAAATGGGCCAAAAGTTTTAACTAGTTTTTAATTTCAATTAAATGTTTTAAATACCTATTAGGAAATGCTCACTACTTACCAAAAATAAGAAAATTGTTTTAAAAACCCTTGTAGGGTACTTAATGAGTTATCGGTAGGTGAAGTTCGGTAGTTCATTAGGTATTCTACGGGATCATGTTATGCCTTACAGAGGGGTAAGGTGTGACAGAATTCAGGTCAACCACAAGGTCAGGGTCAGTCCCAGGGGCCCAGGCCACAGTTTACCCCTAAGAGAGGTCAGTCCACACCATCTGTGGGCAGCTCTCCAGGGACGGGGTTCAGGGGACCAGCCCCAGCATCTTCTGCATGTCCGCATTGCCTGAAGTGGCATAAGGGGGAGTGTTGGAGAGTGACTGGTGCCTGCTTAAGGTGTGGGTCGACAGAGCATCAGCTGAGGAACTGTCCACGCAGAACTACTATAGCTACTCCAACACAAGCAGATAGACCTGCTCCTGCACCACAAAAAGGTAGGAAATCTAGCAAATCTGAGGCAGTGGGACCATCACAGAGGCCTGCATCTGAGCCAGCAGAGAGGCCTAAGGGCAGACCACCTGCCAGAGCCTGTGCCATGAGAGTTGTGACACCCCTTACCCATCTACAGTATATCCGAGTAAGATATGTCACACAGTGTACCGGAACTCTCTATTTTATCTCAATCATTTTTATTCTTCCTTAATTTATTTTTATCATAGTTTTGAATACAATTTGTGAAATATAATTCATTTAAGTCATTTATTAAAATTATAATTTATTTGACGTTCCGAAAATTTTATAAAAAATCCGGCAGAGTACCGGCTAAAAATGGAGAAAACAGTTCTTCGGAACCTGTGAAAAACACTTCCAATAATCATTTCCAATCAATCCCAACTCCATTTCATCAACAAAATCCCAATATGTTTTTGAACAACATTTCCATTTCTCAATCATTCATCTCATATGATAATCATGTAAAAGTCGTAAATAAATATTCACACACAATTTCCACTATATACATTAACATCAAAATACATTATATAAGTCTCATTTACACAAGAGAAAATAAAAGATAGTTACAAAATACCAAAATGAAACCTAGTGTCCTACCAATGCACTGAAGATGGTGAGGTGACACGGACACTATGCAGAGCTGCAGGAGGTCTCACCCAGTCTGTGGTCTACTAGGCTCTCGGTCAGTATCTCCAGAACCTACGCGTGGCAAAAGCAACGCGCTAAGCAATAATGCTTAGTGGTGCCAATAATAAAATAAAAATAAATAACAGAAAATAAATATGCAGTGAATGTATTGATGTTTCATTTTAAATAAATTTTTGATGAGTATTTGTAATCTTACTTATTTTGTGCTTGTTATATTCATTATTTCATTAAATTTGTCCACTTTTATTTTTGGTTGCCCAAGTAACCTATCTTGGACGATCGGATCGATAAACGGTAAACCGCACTGGTATCTCCTTGTAGGTAAATGAATAAATAAAAGTCAGAATAACATTAGGCACAAGGCCAAGTCTCAACACAATGTCAGAATAGCTAAAAGCCATGAAATCACAGAATGGCATAATGCCATGTGCAGTACTACTAACTGAACCCTATTGGCATGCCAAACAATCCAACCCAATCATGTTAGGTATACTAGGGCATTTGACACTTTTGAATTTTTCAATTTTTGAATTTCAAGTTTTTGTGTTACTATTCCCTTCATTAGTCAACAAAAATGTTGACTTTTGCATAGAAAATAGGTACATTGGTTTTAACACTCCCAACATACCACATTTTGCATTCAAAATTTGTTGGTATTGGTTACCAATACCATTTCTAAGCTTAAAATTAATGGAGCAGAATTTTCAGTTTTCCTACCCTATATTCACTGTTTCATTAGTTACTGTTGCAGTGAGAATTTGGGAAAATGATAAACATGAAAGTTGTTCCTTATTTTTTTGAGTTAAATTTCTTTTTTTGAATCACTCCATTTGGAGTTTTGTAGCTCAAGTTATGGTCCAAAAACCACAACTGGCCGGATTGAAAATTTTCAGGGCTGACCATATCTACAGTGCAGTGAATAGTGACTACAACTCAATATTTGGATAGGTTCTGATCATAATTTGGGGTAGGTTTCTTCATGAAAGTTGTTGGTCTATATCTCAGCTTGTTGCTGGTAAAACTTCAGGTCAATTGGACCTTTCTACATTGAGTTATGGCCACTGTTCATTTGGTCATTCTGCAGAAACAGCCTGCAGGTCACCCGGATTGGGATAGGTTTTTGGTCTACTTGGTTTGGTCTTATGGGCATGGTTTCTTCACCAAAGTTGTGCCATTATGTGTCTAGTTTCATGTCCAATTAGCCAAACACCAATTGAACCTCTACAAGTCAAGTTATGGCTGTCCAAACAGGCTGGACTCACAGCCACATTTGCAGGTCACCTAGGGCAGCCACACTAATCCTAAATCCTATCACTAAACACACTTCAATTCTTGTTTACCAATAGCCAAATGGTCAGTAATTGACCATTAAAACTTTAGTTTATGTCCATTTTCATCCACCACCAAAATTAAATTTCAAAACCCTAACCCTAATTGACCAAACCTCCAATTCATGCATCTTACTCCTTATTTGCTATACTAATCATATAATTTATAAGAGGGGCAGCTAATATGTCACTTTAAACCAAAAGAATTCTCCTAACTCTAACTCATGTCAAGGCTGCCAACATTTCATGGAATATAACCATGCTTCATTAATTCAATTTTTATCAAATTTTCAACTTAACTTAGCTCAAATTCATGATTAGAAAGATGTAAAAGCAAAGAATATGGCACTAACCTCTTTGGTGATTTTTTAAGCTTGTTCACACCTCACTTTCTTCCACTTTCTTTTCTTCTAATTGCTGCTCAAGTCTTGCTCTAGTGGTAAGGGAAATTTTTAGTGAAGGGAGGACAAGGTTTTGAGGTGGTTTGGTAGAGATTTGGAAGCTTGGGTGGAGTTTTTAATGGTGGAAAGGTGTGGGAAGTGAGTGACGTTGGAAGAAGGAAGAAGAAGCAGATTGTTTCTTCAAATTTTCTATCCATTTTTACTCATTTTAAATGGTTTATGGACATGTGTCACAATGTGATTGGGTGAGAGTGCTTAGTGACATAAGCATGAGGTCAAAATTGCAATTTTAATTCATTTTCTTTTCTTTTATTTGCTACTCATTTTCAATTTAATTTTTAGTAATATTTATTCACATTTTATGTCATAATAATTATTTACTTAACTGGACAAGTCGGCCAAAAATCGCCTCTGAAGGCGAAATGACCAAAATGCCCTCCGTTTGGCTTAACGGGTCAAAATTGTCTGTACCGATTGAAAAATTTTTCTAAATATTTTATTTGCATTCTAATGCCATAGGAACCTCAATGACCCTTCTTTGGAGTCCCAAAAATTATTTTATGAATTTTTCCCCGGGTCTAGGGCTCCTCGTTGCGAGAACCGCAACTTCCCACTAGGTTACCCATCGTTAGGGCACCGGCTCATTTAACTTGGTTGTATTTTATTTCTAAAATTTTTCCTAAATTTTTCTTATTAATATTTGAGTTAATTATGGTTCCTCACTTTAGTTTAAATATTTTTCCGAACGTTCTAGCCGCCCAAATTCCGACATCGTCACCGAATAAAGAGAATGTACGGAGTTGCTACAGGGAGGGTGTTACAACTCTTCCCCTCTAATTTAAATTTCGTCCTCGAAATTTACCTGATGCTAACAGTTGAGGGAACTGTTGCCTCATCGTCTCTTCACTTTCCCAAGTTGCCTCCTCGATGTTGTGGTGCCTCCAAAGCACTTTCACCAGTGGAATCTACTTATTCCTCAACTCTTTCACTTCCCGAGCCAGGATCCGTATGGGTTCTTCTTCATATGTCAAATCCAGTTGTACTTCAATTTCTTCCATGGAGATGACATGTGAAGGATTTGAGCGATATCTTCTTAGCATAGATACGTGGAACACATTGTGGATCTTGTCCAGCTCTGGTGGTAAAGCTAGCATATAGGCCACTGGACCCACACGTTCAATGATTTCATATGGGCCAATGAACCTAGGGCTTAACTTACCTTTTCTTCCAAACCTCAGTACTTTCTTCCACGGTGACACCTTGAGGAACACTTTGTCGCCAACCACATATTCTATTTCTTTTCTCTTCAGTCAAGACAAGATTTACATCTATCCGAGGCAACCTTCGATTGGCTTTGATTAGTTTTACTTTCTCCTCACTGTTTCACCGTGCCTGCCCTACCGCTTGTCTTCGCCAATTCAGTCCAAAGACACCTGAGTTCTACATTTCCTCCCATACAAAGGCTTCATATGGGGCCATTTGGATACTAGCTTGGTAGCTATTGTTGTATGCAAATTTCGCCAGCAGTGTATCTATCCCAACTTCCTCAAACTCAATGACACAACCCTCAAGATATCCTCAAGGACTCGACATATATTTCATGTTATTATTATCATTCTAATTCAATATTTGTATCAATTCCATTGGTTTCAATTGTTTACCCGATTACTCTTTCTCGATTGCCCATCCGCTTGAGGATGGAAAGTCGTATAAAGTGGAGTTGTGTACCCAAGGATTCATGCAACTTCTTCCAAAATCTCGATGTAAACCTTGGGTCTCGATCGATATGATGGAAAGTGGAATTCCATGTAGTCTAACTATCTCACCGATATACAATTCCGCTAACTTCTCCAAAGGAGTAGTCACCCTAATCGCAGAAAGTGTGTCGACTTCACAATCTATCTACTATCACCCATACGCATCATACTTCTTTTGGGTGAGAGGTAGACCACTTACAAAATCCATGGTGACCGGTCCCATTTCCATTCGGTATGCGATAGGTCAGAGCAAACCCGATGGAACTTGATGTTCGCCTTAACTTGGCCGACATGTCAAGCATTTAGTCACATAGTCACTATGTCCTTCTTCATATCGTGCCACCAATATCAAGCTTCGGATCATGATACATTTTTGTACTTTCTCGGGTGCATAGCATAAACACCGGTATGTGCCTCTTTCGAATCTGGCCTTCAATTCCCCATCATCCGGTACACATACTCTTCCTTTGTAGTACGCACACCCATCCGCTTTCACCTCAAAGTCGCTTGCTTTTCCTCCGAGATTTTGCTCATAATAGCCATTAACTTTTCATCCGCTTTGCCCATCTAAAATCTGTCAGAGGTGTTTGGCCTCACTTGCAACTCACCCAAAGTAGCTCCATCTCGAACCAAAGATAGACGGACATTCAATGATCTCAAAGTCGTGATGGATTTTTCGCTCAAAGCATCAAGAACTACATTTGCCTTCCCGTGATGGTAGTCAATTACACAATCATAGTCCTTCAGAACTCAATCCATCGCCTCGTCTAAGGTTGAGCTCCTTCCGAGTTGGCAAATATTTTAGACTCTTGTGGTCCGTGTAAATGTAGCACTTTTCACCATACAAGTAGTGCCTCCATATCTTCAAAGGCGAAGATAATTGCTGCAAGCTCTAGATCATGGGTAGGGTAATTCTGTTCATGTGGCCTTAGCTGCCTGGAAGCATAAGTGACCACCTTTCCCTCTTGCATCAATACACACCCTAACCCATTATGAAAGGCATCACTATAGACCACAAAGTCCTTTCCTGACACCGGCCGTGTGCACATCGTGCCTCTCACAACATAGCCTTCAACTTCTCAAAACTAGTTTGACACTTGTCATTCCAATCAAATCTGACATTCTTGTGTAACAACTTGGTCATTGGAGTAGCTATTAAGGAAAATCCCTTCACAAATCTCCTGTAATACCCAGCTAGCCCCAAAAAGCTTCTGACCTCAGTTGTATTTCTAGGAGGCTTCCATTCCATCACTGCTTCTATTTACTTAGGATCCACTCTAATCCCATCAGCTGACACTATGTGTCCAAGGAATGCAATCTCATTCAACCAGAAGTCACACTTGGACAACTTAGCATATAGCTTCTTTTCTCTCAGGGTTTACAGAAAAATCCTCAAATGCTCATCATGTTCTTCACTGGTCTTGGAATACACCAAAATATCATCAATAAAGACCACTATGAACCGATCTAGGTATGGATGGAAGATACGGTTCATAAGGTCCATGAATGTTGCTGGTGCATTTGTTAGGCCAAAGGGCATTACTAGGAACTCATAATGCCCATATCGGGTCCTGAATGCAGTCTTTGGCACATCTGCATCCTTCACCCTCAACTGATGATACCCTGATCTGAGATCAATTTTAGAAAATACTCCTGCTCCCTTCAACTGATCAAACAAATCATCAATTCTAGGCAACGGATATTTGTTCTTCACAGTCACTTTATTCAACTGCCGGTAATCGATGCATAACCTCAAAGTCCCATCTTTCTTCTTTACAAACAGCACTGGAGCTCCCTATGATGACACACTAGGGCGTATGAACCCCTTATCCAGCAATTCCTGTAACTGGATTTTCAGTTCCTTCAATTCTGTGGGTGCCATCCTATAAGGAGCAACAGATATTGGTGCTGTACCCGGCAGTGTCTCAATAGCAAATTCAACTTCCCTTTCTGGTAGTAACCCAGGCAATTCTTCAGGGAACACATCTGGGAAGTCTTTTGCTGTGGGTATGTCACACAGATTTGGCTTAGCCTGCCTAGTATCCACCACATGTGCTAGGTAGGCTTCACAGCCTTTTCTCATCATTCTTCTTGCAACTGTGGCTGAGATAACATTGGATAGGAAATCTGTCCTTTCACCCACAACAGTGATCTCATTACCTTCAGAAGTTTTCAGAGAAATTCTCTTCAATTTGCAATCAACTATTGCCTGATGACGTGACAACCAGTCCATTTCCAAAATCACATCAAACTCATGGAAAGGCAACTCAATCAGGTCTGCCAAGAATTCATACCCCTGAATCCTTAACGGGCAACCCTTGTATACTTTGTTCACCACTACACTGTGGCCCAATGGATTAGTGACCAGAATGTCTTGGTCACTCTCCCCTATTAATATCCCCCTTTCTATAGGTAAGTTGATGCAGATGTATGAATGAGTGGATCCTGGATCCACTAATGCATGCACAGATGTATTGTAGAGGGAGAACGTACCCCTGATGACGTCCGGGGCATCTTGCTCCTCCAGGGCTCTCATGGCATAGGCTCTGGCAGGTGGTCTGCTCTCAGGCCTCTCTGGCTCGATGCGTGCCTCGTGATGGTCCCACCGCCTCGATTTGCCGATTTCCTACCCTTTGTGGTGCAAGAGCAGTCTGCGCTTGTGTTGGAGCAACATAGTAGTTCTCGTGGGACAGTTCCTCAACTGATGCTCTGTTGACCCACACCTTAAGCAGGCACTAGTCACTCTCCAACACTCCCCCTTATGCCACTTCAAGCAATGTGGACATGCAGAAGTTGCGGGGGCTAGTCCCCTGAACCCCATCCCTGGAGAGCTACCCACTGATGGTGTGGACTGACCTCTCCTAGGGGTAAACTGTGGCCTGGGCCCCTGAGACTGACCCTGACCTTGTGGTTGACCTGAACTATGTGTAGGTGGACCTTTGAACTTCTTCCCAGGTGCAGGAGATGAACTAGACTGACCTGGGCCCCTCTTCTGCTGTCTTTCCCTTCTAGTCTGCTCACTAATTCTTACTTTTTCAACTTTTATTGCAGCTTCCACTAACTTGGTGAAGTCTGTGATTCCCAAGGCAGTGATCATGATCTTTATATTGTCATTTAATCCCTCTTCAAATATCTTACACCTTTCGGCCTCATTAGGGACTATCTCCCTTCCGTAGCGGCTCAATCTGACGAATTCCTTTTCATACTCATTCATCATGTCTCGCTCAGTTAATGAACTCTCTTCTTCTCTCTTCTAGGTATACACTACCCATATATTTCTTCTTGAATTCGGAGAGGAAGAAGTCCCAAGTTATTACTCGGTCAGTACTTCATCGGACACAAGATCCCACCATTCATATGCATCATCTTGCAACAAAGATATAGCAGACTTCTAGATTTTGCTCGGAGTGCAAAGTGGAGTTGTTTTAAAACTCACTGCTCGTTTCAACCAATTTTCTACCGCAATGTAATCATCTTCTCTTGGCAAATAAGTCCACCGCGCCAAAGTTTCTTAGTCTTTCCAGGTGTGATTTCTGCTGTGGCGGTGGTGGGGGTGGTGGTGCTGGCAGTACCCTAGCCATTTGTCGGAAGAATTCGCCATTTGTTGGAACATGGCTGTGGAGGCTAAGCGTGCTCGCTTCACCGGAGTGTGTTCTCCCTACCCCGCCTCACCGCTGCAGTGGAGCATGACTCTCCACTTCCTCCTCAACTGCCCTCTGAGATGAAGGGTCCATATCCTATTCAAAATAACAAAGACAAACAGATCTGCATTAGTGTCACATCGACTCTTACAAATGCAATGCATGGTATGGACTCAATCTAGGCCCAGAAACGCCTAAACCGTGCTCTGATACCACTAAATGTGACACCCCTTACCCGTCTACAGTATATCCGAGTAAGATATGTCACACAGTGTACCGGAACTCTCTATTTTATCTCAATCATTTTTATTCTTCCTTAATTTATTTTTATCATAGTTTTGAATACAATTTGTGAAATATAATTCATTTAAGTCATTTATTAAAATTATAATTTATTTGAGGTTCCGAAAATTTTATAGAAAATCCGGCAGAGTACCGGCTAAAAATGGAGAAAACAGTTCTTCAGAACCTGTGAAAAACACTTCCAATAATCATTTCCAATCAATCCCAACTCCATTTCATCAACAAAATCCCAATATGTTTTTGAACAACATTTCCATTTCTCAATCATTCATCTCATAAGATAATCATGTAAAAGTCATAAATAAATATTCACTTTTTCATTCACAAACACAATTTCCACTACATACATTAACATCAAAATACATTATATAAGTCTCATTTACACAAGAGAAAATAAAAGATAGTTACAAAATACCAAAATGAAACCTAGTGTCCTACCATTGCACTGAAGATGGTGAGGTGACACGGACACTATGCAGAGCTGCAGGAGGTCTCACCCAGTCTGTGGTCTACTGGCTCTCAAGATCTCCAGAACCTATACGTGGCAAAAGCAACGCGCTAAGCAATAATGCTTAGTGGTGCCAATAATAAAATAAAAATAAATAACAGAAAATAAATATGCAGTGAATGTATTGATGTTTCATTTCAAATAAATTTTCGATGAGTATTTGTAATCTTACTTATTTTGTACTTGTTATATTCATTATTTCATTAAATTTGTCCACTTTTATTTTTGGTTGCCCAAGTAACCTATCTTTGAATGACGATCGATCGATAAACGGGTAAACCGACATTGGGTATCAAGTACCTCGGTGTCAACGCCCTCAATGGGTGGCCATCTTGCCGTGTACCCCCCTCTGGCGCGCGCAACTCAAATCGATCTTGTCGCTTTGGTGGAGTTCAATCATCCCCCCCTGCTGAGAGGATTCGAACCCATATCACCTCATGGATTTGCCTCTTACCACCGAGCACTCAATTGGTAAGAGGCTAAGAGGTGATATGGGTTCAATCCTAGCTCGCAGGCGATTGAACTCCACCAAAGCGACGATTTGAGTTGCATCGCCGGCCTCTAGAGGGGCAAGATGGCCACCCATAGAGGGGCTTGAGCCCACTAAGTCGGGTGTGACACTGCCGCCACACCGCTCGGTCACATATGTATCTCCCAGGCAAATGTAACAGCCTAAAAAGTCAGAATAACATTAGGCACAAGGCCAAGTCTCAACATAATGTCAGAATGGCTAAAAGCCATGAAATCACAGAATGGCATAATGCCATGTGCAGTACTGCTAACTGAACCCTAATGGCATGCCAAACAATCCAACCCAATCTTGTTAGGTATACTAGGGCATTTGACACTTTTGAATTTTTCAATTTTTGAATTTCAAGTTTTGGTGTTACTATTGCCTTCATTAGTCAAAAAAAATGTTGACTTTTGCATAGAAAATAGGTACATTGGTTTTAACACTCCCAACATACCACATTTTGCATTCAAAATTTGTTGGTATTGGTTACCAATACCATTTCTAAGCTTAAAATTAATGGAGCAGAATTTTCAGTTTTCCTACCCTATCTTTACTGTTCCATTAGTTGCTGTTGCAGTGAGAATTTGGGAAAATGATAAACATGAAAGTTGTTCCTTATATTGTCTAGTTGAATTTATTTTTTTGAATCACTCCATTTGGAGTTTTGTAACTCAAGTTATGGTCCAAAAACCACAAATGGCCGGATTGAAAATTTTCAGGGCTGATCATATCTACAGTTCAGTGAACAGTGACTGTAACTTAATATTTGGATAGGTTCTGATCATAATTTGGGGTAGGTTCCTTCATGAAAGTTGTTGGTCTATATCTCAGCTTGTTGCTGATAAAATTTAAGGTCAATTGAACCTTTCTACACTGAGTTATGGCCAAATGAACAATCACTGTTCATTTGGTCATTCTGCATAAATAGCCTGCAGGTCACCCGGATTGGGGCAGGTTTTTGGTCCACTTGATTTGGTCTTATGGGCATGGTTTCTTCACCAAAGTTGTGCCATTATGTGTCTAGTTTCATGTTCAATTGGCCAAACACCAATTGAACCTCTACAAGTCAAGTTATGGCTGTCCAAATAGGCTGGACTCACAGCCACACCTGCAGGTCACCTAGGGCAGCCACACTAATCCTAAATCCTATCACTAAAAACACTTCAATTCTTGTTTACCAATAGCCAAATGGTCAGTAATTGACCATTAAAACTTTAGTTTATGTCCATTTTCATCCACCACTAAAATTAAATTTCAAAACCCTAACCCTAATTGACCAAGCCTCCAATTCATGCATCTTACTCCTTATTTGCTATACTAATCATATAATTTATAAGAGGGGCAGCTAATATGTCACTTTAAACCAAAGAATTCTCCTAACTCTAACTCATGTCAAGGCTGCCAACATTTCATGGAATATAACCATGCTTCATTAATTCAATTTGTATCAAATTTTCAACTTAACTTAGCTCAAATTCATGATTAGAAAGATGTAAAAGCAAAGAATATGGAACTAACCTCTTTGGTGATTTTTTAAGCTTGTTCACACCTCACTTTCTTCCACTTTCTTTTCTTCTAATTGCTGCCCAAGTCTTGCTCTAGTGGTAAGGGAAATTTTTAGTGAAGGGAGGACAAGGTTTTAAGGTGGTTTGGTAGAGATTTGGAAGCTTGGGTGGAGTTTTTAATGGTGGAAAGGTGTGGGAAGTGAGTGACGTTGGAAGAAGGAAGAAGAAGCAGATTGTTTCTTCAAATTTTCTGTCCATTTTTACTCATTTTAAATGGTTTATGGACATGTGTCACAATGTGATTGGGTGAGAGTGCTTAGTGACATAAGCATGAGGTCAAAATTACAATTTTAATTCATTTTCTTTTCTTTTCTTTGCTACTCATTTTCAATTTAATTTTTAGTAATATTTATTCACATTTTATGTCATAATAATTATTTACTTAACTGGACAAGTCAGCCCAAAATCGCCTCTGAAGGCGAAATAACCAAAATGCCCTCCGTTTGGCTTAAAGGGTCAAAATTGTCTGTATCGATTGAAAAATTTTTCTAAATATTTTCTTGGCATTCTAATGCCATAGGAACCTCAATGACCCTTCTCTGGAGTCCCAAAAATTATTTTATGAATTTTTCCCCGGGTCTAGGGCTCCTAGTTGCGAGAATCGCAACTTCCCACTAGGTTACCCATCGCTAGGGCACCGGCTCATTTAACTTGGTTGTATTTTATTTCTAAAATTTTTCCTAAATTTTTCTTATTAATATTTGAGTTAATTATGGTTCCTCACTTTAGTTTAAATATTTTTCCAAACGTTCTAGCTGTCTGGTTCGACACTGGTCACTGGAACAGTAGAATGTACAGAGTTGCTATAGGGAGGGTGTTACAAGAGCCCAGGAGGAGCAAGATGCCCCGGACTTCATTAGAGGTACGTTCTCCCTCTACAATATATTAGTGCATGCATTGGTGGATCCAGGGTCCACTCATTCATACATCTGCATCAACTTACCTGTAGAAAGGGGGATACTAGTAAGGGAGAGTGAGCAAGACATCCTGGTCACTAATCCATTAGGCCACAGTGTAGTGGTGAACAAAGTGTACAAAGGTTGCCCGTTAAGGATTCAGGGGTATTAATTCTTGGCAGACCTGATTGAGTTGCCTTTCCATGAGTTTGACGTGATTTTGGGAATGGACTGGTTGTCACGTCATCAGGCAATGGTTGATTGTAAATTGAAGAGAATTTCTTTGAAAACTTCTGAGGGTAATGGGATCACAGTTATGGGGGAAAGGACCGATTTCTTGTCCAATGTCATTTCAGCCACAGTTGCAAGAAAACTGATGAGAAAAGGCTGTGAAGCCTACCTAGCACATTTGGTGGATACTAGGCAGGCTAAGCCAGATCTGTGTGACATACCCACAGTAAGAGACTTCCCAGATGTGTTCCCTGAAGAATTGTCTGGCTTGCCACCAGAAAGGAAAGTTGAATTTGCTATTGAAATACTGCCGGGTACAGCACCAATCTCTATTGCTCCTTATAGGATGGCACCCACAGAATTGAAGGAACTAAAAATCTAGTTACAGGAATTACTGGATAAGGGGTTCATTCGCCCTAGTGTGTCACCATGGGGAGCTCCAGTGCTGTTTGTGAAAAAGAAGGATGGGACTTTGAGGTTGTGCATCGATTACTGGCAGTTGAATAAAGTGACAGTGAAGAACAAATATCCGTTGCCTAGAATTGACGATCTATTTGATCAGTTGAAGGGAGAAATAGTATTTTCCAAAATTGATCTAAGATCAGGGTATCATCAGTTGAGGGTGAAGGATGCAGATGTGCCAAAGACTGCATTCAGGACCCGGTATGGGCATTATGAGTTTCTAGTGATGCCCTTTGGCCTAACAAATGCACCAGCAGCATTCATGGACCTTATGAACCGCATCTTCCATCCATACCTAGATCGATTCGTAGTGATCTTTATTGATGATATTTTGGTGTATTCGAAGACCAGTGAAGAACATGATGAGCATTTGAGGATTATTCTGCAAACCTGAGAGAAAAAAAGATGTATGCTAAGTTGTCCAAGTGTGACTTCTTGTTGGGTGAGATTGCATTCCTTGGACACATTGTGTCAGCTGATGGGATTAGAGTGGATCCCAAGAAAATAGAAGCAGTGATGGAATGGAAGTCTCCCAGGAATACAACTGAGGTCAAAAGTTTCTTGGGGCTAGCTGGGTATTACAGAAGATTTGTGAAGGGATTTTCCTTAATAGCTTCTCCAATGACCAAATTGTTACACAAGAATGTCAGATTTGACTGGAATGACGAGTGTCAGACCAGTTTTGAGAAGTTGAAGGCTATGTTGACAGAGGCACAATGTTGGAAAAGGACTTTGTGGTCTACAATGATGCCTCTCATAATGGGTTAGGGTGTGTATTGATGCAAGAGGGGAAGGTGGTCGCTTTTGCTTCCAGGCAGCTAAGGCCACATGAACAGAATTACCCTACCCATGATTTAGAACTTGCAGCAATTATCTTCGCACTGAAGATATGGAGGCATTACTTGTATAGTGAAAGGTGCTACATTTACACAGACCACAAGAATCTGCAATACTTGCCAACCCAGAAGGAACTCAACCTCAGACAGAGGCGATGGATGTGATTAACTGTCATCCTGGGAAGGCAAATGTAGTTGCTGATGCTTTGAGCAGAAAATCCATCACAGCTTTGAGATCATTGAATGCCTGTCTATCTTTGGCTCGAGATGGAGCTATTTTGGCTGAGTTGCAAGTGAGGCCAAACCTGTTACAGCAGATTTTAGATGGGCAGAAGGTAGATGAGAAGCTAAAGGCTATTATGAGAAAAATCCTACAAGGGAAAGAAATTGACTATGAAATGAAAACAGATGGGTGTCTATACTACAAAGGAAGATTATGTGTACCAGATGATGGGGAATTGAAGGCCAGTATTCTAAAGGAGGCACACACCAGTGTTTATGCTATGCACCTAGGAAGTACAAAAATGTATCATGATCTGAAGCTTCAGTATTGGTGGCCTGGTATGAAGAAGGACATAGCTGACTATGTGATTAAATGCTTGACATGTCAGCAAATCAAGGCAGAACATCAAGTTCCATCGGGTTTGCTGTAACACCCTCCATGTAGCAACTTCGTACATTCTACTGTTTCGGTGACCAGTGTCGGTCCGAACAGCTAGAACGTCCGGAAAAATATTTAAACTAAAGTGAGGAACTATAATTAACTCAAATATTATTAAGAAAAATTTAGGAAAAATTTTAGAAATAAGATACAACCAAGTTAAATGAGCCGATGCCCTAGCGATGGGTAACCTAGTAGGAAGTTGTGGTTCTCGCAACTAGGAGCCCTAGACCTGGGGAAAATTTCATAAAATAATTTTTGGGACTCCAGAGAAGGGTCATTGAGGTTTTTATGGCATTAGAATGTCAAGAAAATATTTAGAAAAATTTTTCGATCGGTACAGACGATTTTGGCTCAACAAGCCAAACGGAGGGCATTTTGGTCATTTCGCCTTCAGAGACGATTTTTGACCGACTTGTCCAGTTAATTAAATAATTATTATGACATAAAATGTGAATAAATATTGCTAAAAATTAAATTGAAAATGAGTAGAGAAGAAAGGAAAAGAAAATGAAAGAATATGCCAATTTTGACATCATATGATGTCATTAAACCCTTCTCCACCAATCACATTTAACCAAGCCACTTAAAACAAATAAAAAGAGGTAAAAGGAGGTAAAAAAATAAACAAAAGCCATCTGCTCTCTTCCTCAAGAAAAACCAGGCGTCACCCTTCCCACCCCAACCACCATGAAAGCTTAAGGTGAGCTTGAAATCACCCTCCAAACCACCTCGAAACCCTAGTCTCCCTTCACAAAAACTCATCCTTACACCTAGAGCAAGCTTTGGACAGCAAAAAGAAAGGAAGAAAGTGAAGTTGTGAAGCCTTGGAAAGTGCCTAAGTCAAGTTTAGTGTCAAATTCTTCTAAAAATTTTGTGTATGGCTGCCATTGAACATGATTTTGGTGTTGTAAACCATGGATTGTATGTGTATGAAAATTTTAGTTGTTGGAGTTAGGGTTTTGAGGCACAAAACTCGGATGTTTTTCATTTGTTGGTGAATGAAAGTTTAAATGGTCAATTAGTGACCATTTGGCGGTGTTTGATGAGGAAATGAAGTGAGTTGTGGCTTGGAAATTGAGTGTGGGTGAGCTGCCCTTGGTGACCTGCAGGACTGATCATGAGTCCAGTAGGTTTGGGCAGCAATAACTTGAATTGTAGAGGTCCAATTGGTGCAACGCCAATTGGACATGAAACGAGACACATAATGGCACAACTTTGGTGAAGAAACCATGCCCAGAAAACCAAACCAAGTGGACCAAAAGATTGCCCTAATCCGGGTGACCTGCATTCTGCCTGGGCAAAATGACCAAAGGAACAGTGTTTGGTCATTTGGCCATAACTCAGTGTAGAAAGGTCCAATTGATCTGAAATTTTACCAGAAGAAAGCTGAGTCATAGACCTAAAACTTTCATGAAGAACACAAATTGAAATTCTGACCATAACCTAGTCAAATTGCCAACCAACCTTAGGTTACCAAATCTAGCAGAACCAGTTTTGCCCAGAATTTTGGATTCTGTCCAATCCGGCCAGTTATGGTGTTTAGGCCATAACTTGAGCTACAAAACTCCAAATGGAGTGATTCAGAAAAGGAAATGTAACTAGACAAAATAAGGAACAAATTTCATGAAGACAATTTTGCCAAATTCCTACTGTAAAAATGACCAATAGAACAGTAAACACAAGGCTTGAAATCTGAAAATTTTGAACAACTAACACTAAGCTTAGAAATGGTATTGGCAACCAATACTAACAAATTTTGAATGCAAAATGTGGTATGTTAGGAGTATTAGAACCAATGTACCTATTGCCTATGCAAAAGTCAACATTTTTGTTGACTAATGAATGGAATAGTAACATTAAAACTTAAATTTCAAAAATTGTGAAACTTAAAAGTGTTAAATGCCCTAGTAGGCCTAATGTGATTGGTTTGGATAGGTTAGCATGCCAATAGGGTTCAGTTAGCAGTACTGCACATGGCATTATGCCATTCTGTGATTTCATGGCTTTTAGCCATTCTGACATTGTGTTGATATTTGGCCTTGTGCCTATTGTTATTACAGCTTATTAGTCGCTCTGCACACCGACATGCATATGTGACCGATGGTGTGACGGCCTGAGGTACTAGATACCCAGTGCCAGTTTACCCGTTTATCCAGTCCAGTCATCCAGTATAGGTTACTTGGGCACCCAAAAATGAAAGTGAACAAATTTAATGAAATAATGAATAGAACAAGTACATAATAAATAAGATTACCAATAATGATAAAAAAAAAAATTGTCTGCATAAGACATCAAAACATGCACTGTATATTTACTTCCTGTTATTTCTTTTTATTTTATTATTGGCACCACTAAGCATTATTACTTAGCGCGTTGCTTTTGTCACGCGTAGGTTCTGGAGATACTGACCAAGAGCCTAGTAGACCACTGACTGGATGAGACTTCCTGCAGCTCTGCATAGTGTCCGTGTCACCTCACCATCATCAGTGCATTGGTAGGACACTAGGTTTCATTTTGGTATTTTGTAACTAACTTTTATTTTCTCTTGTGTAATTGAGACTTATGTAATGTATTTTGATGTTAATGTAAATAGTGAAAATTGTGTTTATGAATGGAAAATTGAGTATTTATTTATTGCTTATATATGAATACCATGAGAAATGAATGATTGAGAAATGGAAATGTTGTTGAAGAATATTGAGATTTTGATGATTATTAGAGTTTGAGAATGATTGGAAATGATTATTGGAAGTGTTTTTCACAGGTTTCGAAGAACTGTTTTCTCCATTTTTATCCAGTACTCTGCCGGATTTTCTATAAAATTTTCGGAACCTCAAATAAATTATAATTTCAATAAATGACTTAAATGAATTATATTTCACAAATTATATTCAAAACTATGATAAAAATAAATTAAGGAAGAATAAAAATGATTGAGATAAAATAGAGTGTTCCGATACACTGTGTGACATATCTTACTCGGATATACTGTAGACGGGTAAGGGGTGTCACATTTGCTACAGCCTATATGCATACCTGAATGGAAATGGGATCGGGTCACCATGGATTTTGTAAGTGGTCTACCTCTCACCCAGAAGAAGCATGATGCAGTATGGGTGATAGTAGATAGATTGACGAAGTCAGCACACTTTCTGCCAGTTAGAACTAACTACTCACTGGAGAAGTTAGCAAAATTGTATATCAGTGAGATAGTTAGATTGTATGGAATTCCACTTTCCATCATATCTGATCGAGACCCAAGGTTTACTTCGAAATTTTAAAAGAAATTGCATGAATCCTTGGATACACAACTCCACTTCAACACAGCTTTCCATCCTCAGACGGATGGGCAATCAGAAAGAGTAATCCAGGTAAACAATTAAAACCAATTGAACTAATACAAAAATTGAACTAAAATGATAATAATAACATGAAATATATGACAGGTCCTTGAGGATATGCTGCGGAGTTATGTCATTGAGTTTGAGGGAAGTTGGGATAGATACCTCCCACTGGCAGAATTTGCATACAACAATAGCTACCAAGCTAGTATCCAAATGGCCCCGTATGAAGCACTGTATGGGAGGAAATGTAGAACTCGGTGTCTTTGGGACTGAATTGGGTGAAGATAAAGCGATAGGGCGGACACAGTGAAACAGGCGAGGAGAAAGTAAAACTAATCAAAGCCAATCTGTAGGTTGCCTCAGACAGACAGAAATCCTATGCTGACCTGAAGAGAAAAGAAATAGAATATACGGTTGGCGACAAAGTGTTTCTCAAGGTGTCACCATGGAAGAAGGTACTGAGGTTTGGAAGAAATGGTAAGTTAAGCCCTAAGTTCATTGGCCCATATGAAGTCATTGAACGTGTGGGTCCAGTGGCCTACAGGCTAGCTTTACCACCAGAGCTGGACAAGATCCATAATGTGTTCCATGTATCTATGCTAAGAAGATACCGCTCAGATCCTTCACATGTCATCTCCATGGAAGAAATTAAAGTACAATCGGATTTGACATATGAAGAAGAACCCATACAGGTCCTGGCTCGAGAAGTGAAAGAGTTGAGAAATAAGCAGATTCCACAGGTGAAAGTGCTTTGAAGGCACCACAACACCGAGGAGGTAACTTGGGAAAGTGAAGAGACGATGAGGCAATAGTTCCCTCAACTGTTCGGATCAGGTAAATTTCGAGGATGAAATTTAAATTAGAGGGGAAGAGTTGTAACACCCTCCCTGTAGCAACTCCGTACATTCTACTATTCCGGTGACAAGTGTGGGTCCGAACAGCTAAAACGTCCGAAAAAATATTTAAACTAAAGTGAGGAACCATAATTAACTCAAATATTAATAAGAAAAATTTAGGAAAAATTTTAGAAATAAAATACAACTAAGTTAAATAAGCCGGTGCCCTAGCGATGAGTAACCTAGTGGGAAGTTGCGGTTCTCGCAACTAGGAGCCCTAGACCCAAGGAAAAATTCATAAATAATTTTTGGGACTCCAGAGAAGGGTCATTGAGGTTCCTATGGCATTAGAATGCCAAGAAAATGCTTAGAAAAATTTTTTAATCAGTACAGACGATTTTGGCTCAATAAGCCAAACGGAGGGCATTTTGGTCATTTCGTCTTCAAAGATTATTTTTGGCCGACTTCTCTAGTTAAGTAAATAATTATTATGATATAAAATATGAATGAATATTGCTACAAATTAAATTGAAATTGAGTAGAAAAGAAAAAAAATGAATTAAATAAGAAATTATGACATCACATGTGTCATTAGTGCGCCTCCACCCAATCACATGGTGACACATGGCTATAACTCACTTAAAATAAGTTAAATGGGCAGAAATGAAAGAAAAAATCAGATTTCTTTTTTCCTTTCTTCTTCCATCCGTAGCCTTCCTTATCCCTTCCACCCAAACCTCCATGAAAGCTCCACCAAAGCTTCATAACTCACCAAATCTCACCCCAAAACCGTAAACACCCTTCACAAAAATTAATCCCCACATCAAGAGCAAGGTTTTAATTATCATAAAGTGAAGAAATTCCAAGGTTTATACAAGCCAATAAAGAGACCAAAGAGGTTAGTGCATGTTAATTTCTTAATCTTGTTTATTTCTTAAAATTTAGTTTGAATATGAACAAATAATTAAGAAATTGAGATAAATCATGTGTGAAATTGAGAATGGAATTTTGGCCAGCTTTATAGGAGTGGTAGTTGATGGTTTTGATGGATTTAAAATGGCTTAGAAATGGTGTTGATATGTAGACATAAATTTGAAATGGATTAGTATGCCTAATTGACATGTGTTGTGTGAACCTTGAATTTGAGCTAGGGCTTGGACACAAAAACTTGGATCTTGTTCATGTGTTAGTGAAACTAAGTTTTAGTAGTCAATTAGTGACCATTTGGTTATGTGTAAACAAGAAATGAAGTGGTTTGTGTAGTGGGAATTGGAACTACAACTTTCAAGAAGAAACCTAACCCAAATTATGACCATAACATATTCAAAAAGTGACCTGCAGTCACTGCTCAAAATACTGTAGATTCGGTCAGTCCAGAAAATCTGAAAAATTTGTAATCCGGCCAGTTGTGGTTTTTGGGTCATAACTTGAGCTACAAAACTCCAAATGGAGTGATTCAAAAAACGAGATGTAACTAGACAAAAAAAGGAACAACTTTCACGTTGATCACTTTACCAAATTCCCACTATAAAAATGACTAATGGAACAGTAAACACAAAGCTTGAAATCTGAAAATTTTGAACAATTAACATTAAGCTTAGAAATGGTATTGGCAACCAATACCAACAATTTTAGAATGCAAAATGTGGTATGTTGAGAGTATTAAAACTAATGTACCTATTGTCTATGCAAAAGTCAACATTTTTGTTGACTAATGGAATGAATAGTAACACATAAACTTAAATTTCAAGAATTGTATAAATTAAGAGTATAACATGCCCTAGTGCACCTAGCAAGATTGGTTTGGATAGGTTGGCATGCCAATAGGGTTCAGTTAGTAGTACTGCACATGGCATTATGTCATTCTGTGATTTCATGGCTTTTAGCCATTCTGACACTATGTTGATACTTGGCCTTGTGCCTAATGTTATTATAGCTTATTAGCTGTTCAGTTGCACACCGGGAGATACATATGTGACCGATGGTGTGACGGCCCGAGGTACTTGATACCCAGTGCCAGTTTACCTGTTTATCCAGCCCAGTCGTCCAGTATAGGTTACTTGGGCAACCAAAAAAGAAAGTAAATAAATTTAATGAAATTATTAATATAACAAGTACAAATAAATAAGATTACCAATAATGATTGAAAATTTGTCTGCATAAGACATCAGGACATGCACTGCATATTTATTTTCTGTTATTTCTTTTTATTTTATTATTGACACCACTAAGCATTATTGCTTAGCGCGTTGCTTTTTGCCACGCGTAGGTTCTGGAGAGACCGACTGAGAGCCAAGTAGACCACAGACTAGGTGAGACCTTCTGCAGCTCTGCATAGTGTCCATGTCACCTCAACGTTATCAGTGCATTGGTAGGACACTAGGTTTTATTTTGATATTTTGTAATTAACTTTTACTTTCTCATGTGAAATTGAAACTCATGTAATGTATTTTGGTATTAATGTAAATAGTGAGAATTGTATTTATGAATGAAAAAAAATTGAATATTTATGTATGACTTGTATATGAATTTCATATGAAATGAATGAATGAGAATGGGAGTATATATGAGAAATATTAGGATTTTGTTGATGAAATGAAGTTTGAGAATGATTGAAAAATTTGGAAGTGCTTTTCATAGGTTCCGAAGAACTGTTTTATCCATTTTTAGCCGGCACTCTGCCGGATTTTCTATAAAATTTGCGGAACCTCAAATAAATTATAATTTCAATAAATGACTTAAATGAATTATATTTCACAAATTGTACTTCATAACTATGAAAAAAATATATTAGGAAGAATAAAAATGATTGAATTAAATAGAGTGTTCCGGTACACTGCATGGCATATCTTGCTCGGCTACACTATAGACGGGTAAGGGGTGTCACATTGCTCATGTGTTAGTGAATGAAATTCCTGATGGTCAATTAGTGACCATTTGGCTATATTTGATGAGGAATTGAAGTGATTTATGCCAATGGAATTGAGGTTGGGTATACTACCTTAGGTGACCTGTAGGGCTGAATGTGAGTCTAGCAAGTTTGGGCAGTTGTAACTTGAGAGGTGTAGGTTTCATTGGTGCAAAACCGATTGGACATGAAACTAGACACATAATGGCACAACTTTGATGAAGAAATCTTGCCCAGAAAACAAACTTAGAATACCCAAAAAATTGACCAAATTCGGGTAACCAATTATGGACCTGGTAAAAGTGACCAAATGAATAGTGTTTGTTCATTTGGCCATAACTAAATGTAGAAATATCCAATTAACCTGAATTTTATATCAATGGAAAGCTTATACAATTTAGAACAACCTTCATGTAGAACACAAACTCAAATTCTGGACTTAACCTAATGGAATTGTCCACCAAATTCAGGACACCAAATCTGGCAGAACCAATTCTACCCAGAATTCTGGGTACAGGTCAATCCGGCCAGTTATGGTAAAATGGCCATAACTTGAGCTAGAAAACTCCAAATGGAGTGATTCAAAAAGAGAATTAAAGAAGACACATAAAGGAACAACTTTCATGGAGAAAGTTTTATCAAATTTGTATTGTAGCCAGGTCCAATGGAACAGTGAATCTGGACCTCAAATTCTAAAAATTTGAAATAAAACCTAGGAGGCTAAGAATTGAGTTTGGCAATCAATGCCAACAAAAATAAAATGCAAAATGTGGTATCTTGGTGAACTTAGGCTTAACAAATCTATTATGAATTAAAAAGTCAACTTTTGAAAGAAAATGATCAAGTGAATAGTAACCCCAGTGATATAGGAAATGGTATACTAAATTAGAAAAACTATTAGGATGGTTAATATAGATAATGTGATAAATGAATTTAAATTCTTGAAGTTGAGTGACTCTAGGATTTAAGGAAAATTTAGTTAAATTTGAAATCTACGAAATATTCATGGATTACTTAAAATATGAATGATAATTTATATACATAGTGTAATGAATAAATGAATATATGAATGAGACTTTACTTCTCATTATTGGAGAAAGAATAAAGAAAAATGCTTTGAGTACAATTACACATGAAAATAATTGTTATAAATTATTATCAATATGAATGACATAATGAATGAATAAAAGGATGAATGCATAATTTAGGTAGAATTGTATTTTAGACATTTGCACTTCTGCTAGGAATAAAAATTGAAATGTTATAAATTATAATTGAAACATATAAGGAAAAAAATGATACTTATGAACCCTTAAAGGTACTAATGTGCCCATGTATTGCCTAGACACGTGTGTCAGATTAATAGATTGGCATGCCAATAGGGTATTTTTTTAGCAGTACCACATAAGGCTTTATGCCTGTATTTATGGCTTTATGCCCGCACTCATGGCTTTTATGCCTAATTACTTGTTATCATGGCTTTTAGCCATACTGATATGTTATCATGGGTTTTTAGCCATGCTAACTGCATATGT
Organism: Hevea brasiliensis; assembly: GCF_030052815.1. NCBI lineage: Eukaryota > Viridiplantae > Streptophyta > Magnoliopsida > Malpighiales > Euphorbiaceae > Hevea > Hevea brasiliensis. The sequence continues at coordinate 96,941,638 of NC_079497.1, forward strand.
GATTGACGTACTGAGCTTACACGTCCCATGGTATGACGGCCCAAGACACTGCAGTGTCTAGTGCCAACGACCCGCTTATCCAGTTTAGTCAGCCTGTCATAGGTTACTTGGGTAGTGAAATTTGTTAAGAAGAATGTAAATTAAATGAATGAATAAGAAAGAAACTAGAATTAGTTTTAAAATTTTATTTATTATGCAATAATTCAAAATACCTAGAAATAAATTAGTGAAATGATACGAAGATTTGTAGAAAAAGTAGAACGTAAATAAATATTACAAATGAGTCTCTCATAATAAATTAAGACTAAATTTAATATTGTTAAATAATTGAATGTTGTATATATCATTACTGTAAAGTTTATACACTAAACATTTTCAAAGAAGGACAAATTAGGATAACTGAAAATTAATATTAGTAATCTCACATGAAATTAAATTAATTCTTGAGCATCCAAATATTGCTTTAGTTTTATCTTTATTGTATATTATTTTCTTTATTATATTATTGCACCACTAAGTAGAAATGCTTAGCGCGATGGATTTGTTTCCTCGCGCAGGTACATAAGATAAAGCCTAATGGATATTAGACTGAGATTTTAGAGTTATGATCTGTAGAGTGTTCAAGGTTGTTATCTCCTCAACAATGCATGTAGATAGGGCCCATATAAGTCATGTCATGTATTTTGTATATTATAAATATTTCGTATGTTGTAATATAAACTAAGAATTTGTAAGTAATATTTAGGTGATGTAAATTAATAAATTGATTAGTTCATATGTAATTAATTTGTATATCATGTAAATTGTGAATTTATTCAATTAGTTTGAAAATTATATAAATTAATGGAAATATGAGAATTTTGATATGTGAATTGTAACACCCCTATGTTCGATAATGCGTTTTACTGTTTCGGTGACCAGTGTTGTCCAGACAGCTAGGATGCCTAGAACTACACTTAGATATGGATGAGGAGACATAAAATAATGAAATACAAGAAAAGAAAATAAAATAAAAATAAAGAAAAAATAATAGCAATGAAATGTAACCAAGTTAAACGAGCCGAGAACCCTAGCGATGGGTGACCACACTGGGAAGTTGCGGCGTAAACCGTTGACTAGCCCTGGATCGCGGGGAAACCTGGAAAATATTTTTAAGACATAATTAAAGACCTATTGATGTATAAATATCATTAGAAATATCAAAGAAAAATTAATTAATTAATTAGTACAAAGAAAAACAGGAAATCGAGAAAACGACAAAACTCAGTGTTACCGAAAAATCGAGAATACAACCCGAACAGGGGTATTGTAGTCATTTGACACCCTGAGTTGTCTTTTGACCTAAATGTCCATTAAAAATAAATGATGTTACACTTAAAAATGTCATGAAAAATTAAATTGGTGGTACTTAATTTAAACAGCAAAAGATAGGAGTTAAATGTGAGAATTTGGAAATATTAGAATAAAACAAATATTAAAACCTTACTTAGTGCTCCACTAACTCCATTAAGTGGACCATTAAACATCATATGACATCAGATCACTCATCTTCTTCAACCTCCCAAAACCAGCCGAAATTCCCTTGAAAGAAATCCTCCATGGCCGAAGCTTCCAAGCTCCATGCAAGCTTCACTCTCCCATCTTCAAGCTATGATCCTTGCATTTTCCTTTACTAAAGTTGTTGTACACAACTTGGGCAGTAGATAGGCAGCAAGAAAATTAAGTTTTGGTGAGGTTTTAAAGAATTTCAAAAGTGGTAAGTATGTATTTTTAATTATTGTTTCATTAAACTTTGAATGGGTGTTGTGGGTAGTTGATTTGTGGAAGGATTTTTGAAGTTTGATGAGTTAATGGAGAGGTACATTTTGGCAGCTATGGAACTTCAATAAGAACAGTTTATACTTGCATGTGAATAGTGGTTTAAATGATGATTTAAATGTTTGATTGTATTGTACTTGAATTCCATGTGTAAGGTATGATTTGGAAGCTTAAAAAGTGAAAATGGCAATTGATGGATATGTGCAAACTTGTGGCAGCCTTATGAAAAAGATCAAAATGTGTTGTTTCATGGTTTGGTTTATGGAATTATATTGTTGAATTATGTTGTTATGGATAACAGCATGTATGTGTGTATCAAGGTTTGAATTTGGACATGTAAATGAGGTGCATTAATGTGTTTAATTGTTGTAATTGGATTTGGAAAATTATGGGTTATAGTGTGCATATTGAGTAACACACCTTACCCCTCTGTAAGGCATAACATGATCTCGTAGAATACCTAATGAACTATCGAACTTCACCTACCGATAACTCATTAAGTACCCTACAAGGGATTTTAAAACAATTTTCTTATTTTTGATAAGTGGTGAGCATTTTCTAACAGGTATTTAAAACATTTAAATTAAATCAAAACTAGTTAATATTTTTGATCCATTTTATTTTTTCGCAAATTTTATAAAAATTTTGCCAGAACTCCGTCTGTATTTTGAGAAAACAGTTCTTCAAATACCTGAAAAAAAACACTTCCAATAATTTTTCTCAACCACTACTTCAATTTCATAATCAATCTCAACCAATTTCTTAAGTCTCAAAATTCAACAGTCAACATTTCTCAATTCTCAAGATTCAATAATCATTAAAATAATATCTATCAATCTCATTCAAATTAAAATAAAAAATTTCCATTCATTAAAGACAAACAATCTGTATATACATCATACTAAAATCTACATTAGAAAATCCAAACTAAATTTTATTACAACTTTATACAAACTTTGTACAAGCTGCTCAAGACAGAATTTACATGTCCATACATTTATGTGCAATAAATACATCAAAAGAAATATCTACAGTCAGGGTATAAATTATACCCGATAACTTCAAGTTGATAAATCCTCAATCCTTAGCAGCTCAGTATGCTGCTCCTCTAGTCTCTATATCTGCGACAGCAATAAAAGCTATCGCTGAGTACTAGGACTCAGTGGTGCACAGCATACTAAAATAATCTTTATGCATAACTTAAATCACATTTATTCAAAAATTTGACTGAACATGAGAATTAAATACAAATCATGCATTATGAGATTTTAATCCCAAACAATTTCATTTTGAAGTATCAAATCACATTTCATAAAACCCACAATTAGATCATGCCATTCGAAACAAATAGAATCTCAATAGCCAGAGGCTAAAGAAAAATCACATCACAAGGCTAGCTAGCTCAAATATATGGATATCCATTCACATCCTCTTCTACTGGCACACCTCAACACTTCTCCAGAGAAGGAATCAAAATTCGAAACTAATTATTCCCACTAGTCATGCTAGTGAGGTGTTCAAATATATAGTCATGACACTGTGGTTTCAAAACTTATCTTAACAATTTGCTAAACATTATCATTTCAAATATACACAATAACTTTTAACAATTTAAATTAAAACTTCATAAATAATATCACAAATAAACTTTCACAATTTAAAGCAAAAGTAAAATACATGTTTCATTCACTTTATCAATGAATTTTTAAAGCATAGTGATGTTGTGCACAAACCTCAAGCGAGTCGCCTCTTGGCCTTGACTCGGTTCCTCGGGTTCTTTCCCGGTATTCTTTTCAACTGAAACACACAATTTTACAGTGTTTCAGTACCATAACTTAGCATAAATCCAAAAATAAATTTAACTTCACTTTTACTTAGCTCTAACATGCTAAACTTGATGTTCTTGAAATTTTGTGTTTCAGGTTACTATTGACTGCACTATTGAAGTCAAATTGTTGACTTTCTAAGGCTTAATAGGTATGGGAATTCCAACTTCACTCACATGCCACATTTTGGTCACTAAATTTGTTGGTTTTGGTTGTTTATTCAAATTCTAAGTCTTTTAAGCAAATTTGATAATTTTCAGTTTTGGTGTCTAAGATTGCACTGTTCCATTGGTCATCTTACTGTTAGAATTTGGTAAAACTTTCTTCATAGAAAATGCTCCCTATTGTCTTAAGTTTATTCTCCTTTTTGAATCACTCCAATTGGAGTTTTGTAGCTCAAGTTATAGCCATTTGAACCATGGCTGCCAGATTAGATACAACCCAGAATTCTGGGCAATTTTTTTGTGATGGCAGTTTTAGGTCACCAAATTGGGGTGGCCAAATGACTTGGTTAATGGCATAATTTGGGTTGGTGTTCTTCATAAAAGTTTTAGGTCTATATCTCATCTAACCACTGGTAAAATTTGAGGTCATTTTGACCTGCCTAGCTCAAGTTATGACCAAAACACGATTACTGTTCATGTGCACTGTTCATACTGCAGATTTTCAAGTTTGGTCAATTTGTTCACTAGGCTTTGGTCACTTTTTGGGCATGCTTCCTAAATGAAAATTGTGTTATTTAGTGCCTATTTTAATTCACAATTGGTCTCATACCAATTGGACTTGTAAAATTTCATTTTTGGTCCCTCAAAGGAAATTTGGTCATGCTGCCAGCAGCATGACCATACTCCATCCGAATTTGACTTTAATTCCAACACTTCTAAAACACTTAATTAGGTCACAAATGACCATTTCTCACTTCACATTAGGTCAAAGATACCATTTACAAGTTTCTCACATTTTTTGTCACTAAACCCTAATGTCCAAACCCTAATTCACACTAATTGTTGCATTTACTTGATTCCATGCCTTTAACCATAGTCATTCAACTAACTAAGGTTTATATACCCTTTCAAACCATTCAAATCATTCAAATCACCCTCCCCCTTCATATTGGCTGAATTTCAGTTTGGTCCCTCAATAAATTTTCTTTCCATTTTAAGTTTATTTATAAGTTAATCAAGCTAAGAAGACAACAAATAAACTAACTTTACATCTTAAATCACTAACCTTGTTAGGTGTCTTCAAGCTTTCCTTTTTTTCCTCTTTCTTTGATGACCAATCTCCTTCCCAAGTGACTAGAACAAGTTTTTATGAGGCAATTATGGAAGGAGTTGAGGTTTATTAAGGGTTTCAAAGCTTGAGTGCAAGCTTTAATGGAGGAATTTTCATTGAGAAATAAGGGAGAGAGTGAGGCAGGAAGGATAGGTGGAAGAAGACCAAATGACTTTTTTTTTTCTTTTCTTTTCTTTTATGTAATTTTTCTTTAGGAAGACCAAAAAAAATCTAATTAATTAAATATACAAATTCTTATTTTTATGACATCATGCATGATGTCATCACCTTTTTAACTTTTTCATTTTCTTTTTTTTTTCTATTTATTTTTCTATTAGTTCTTTAATTTAATTCTCGATTTTGAAAGTTTCTTTTCTCTGATTTTATTTGAGAGTTAGGTCAGGAGTCAGCTCTCGGGGTCAATTGACCAAATTGCCCATCGCCGGTTCATCCTAGTTTGCAATTAATTCAATATTTCTTCCGGCTCCCTGACCTAATTATTTGACTGGCTTAACAATTCTTTTTCATGATTTTCTCTTTTCCACTATGTTTATAATGGTCCTAAGGACCGCAGCGTCACATTTTACGGTTCGAAATTTGAGTTTAAAATGACTTTGCAATCCTTCCTGAGAAGGTCACCCATCGTTGTGACTCTCGGCTCGTTTAACTTTTTATATTCTGTTTTTCTTATTTATACTTAACTAATTGAACATTACTAATTATTTGTGTTTATGGCTTCTCTAGTTGTCTTAAGTATGGTTCTAATCCCCTTAATTGTTCGGGCCGACACCGGTCACCGGAACAGTGAAATATACCAGGCTATACAAATAGGGGTGTTACAATTCTCCTCCCCTTAAAATAAATTTCATCTCGAAATTTTACCTGGTATCAATCTCTGAATAGCTGTGGGTGCTGTCTCCTCATGTTCTCCTCTCGTTCCCAAGTAGCCTCCTGGCCCGAATGATGGTTCCATAGTATTTTTACCAACGGTATCTGCTTGTTCCGTAGCTGCTTAACCTCATAAGCCATAATCTCTATGGGTTCTTCTTCATATGTGAGGTCTGGATTTACTTCAATTTCCTCTACTGGTAGTACATGAGATGGGTCTGATCGATACCTCCTCAACATAGACACATGGAAGACATTATGTATCTTCTCCAACTCTGGAGGTAGTGCCAAACGATATGCTAAAAGACCCACTCTTTCCAGAACCTCATATGGCCTAATGAAACGAGGACTCAGTTTCCCCTTTCTGCCGAATCTCATAATTCTCTTCCAAGGGGAAACTTTGAGGAAAACTTTATCACCCACTGCATACTCAATATCTCTTCTCTTCATATCAATGTAGGATTTCTGATGGTCTGATACAGTCTTAAGTCGATCTCTGATCACCCTGATTTTCTCTTCAGTCTGTTGAACAATTTCGGGTCCATCATCTTTCTTTCACCCACGTCATCCCAACACAACGGGGTTCTATATTTTCTGCCATACAAAGCTTCATATGAAGGCATCCCAATGCTTGATTGGTAGCTGTTGTAGTAAGCAAACTCAATCAAAGGCAAGTGTGTATCCCAACTACCCTCAAACTCAATCACACAAGGCCGTAGCATGTCCTCCAAGATCTGAATTACCCTCTCGGGTGGCCATCATGCGTGGGTGGAATGCAAGATCAAGTTCAATCTAGTTCCTAGGGCTCTCTGAAGACTACCCCAGAATCTAGAAGTGAACCTAGAATCTCTGTCTGATACGATGGATACTGGCACTCCATGTAGTCTCACAATCTCATCAATGTATAACTTGGCCAATCTTTTTAAACTGTAGTCCATCCGGACTGGCAGAAAATGAACAGATTTAGTCAGTCTGTCAACAATGACCCATACTGCATCATGACTCTTCTGTGTCCTCGGAAGTCCCATCACAAAATCCATCGTTATTCTCTCTCATTTCCGTTCCGGTACTGATAGTGGATGTAACAACCCAGCGGGTACTTGATGCTCTGCCTTCACTTGCTGACAAGTTAGGCATTTGGATACAAAATCTGTCACATCTCTTTTCATACCCATCCACCAGTAATGCTCCTTTAGCCCTCTATACATTTTTGTGCCACCAGGGTGCATGACAAAAGGAGACTCATGTGCTTCCTTCAAAATGATTTGCCTCAAATCGACATCATTAGGAACACACATTCCGCCCTGGTGTAGTAGTAGACCATCATCTCTGATTAAGAATTCTGGTTTCTTACCCTGTCGGACTTCTTCCATCAGCTTCTGATACCTTTCATCATTCTGAGCAGCCATCCTGATCTGATCAATTAACACTAGCTGTACATGCCATGCAACTGCCGTCTGCCCATCATCATTAATCTCTAAGCTGGCATGTAATGATCTCAACTCATGTACCATAGACAAAGGAGTAACCCGTAGACTTTCCATAGTCTTGCGACTTAAGGCATCAGCCACAACATTAGCTTTCTCTGGCTGATAGTCTATCAGACAATCGTAGTCTTTTATCAACTCTAACCATCTCCTCTGTCTCAAATTCAACTCTTTTTGGGTGCCCAAATACTTCAAACTCTTATGATCTATGTAGATATAACACTTTTCCCCATATAGATAGTGTCTCCAGATCTTAAGAGCAAACACAATAGCTGCAAGCTCCAAATCATGTGTCGGATAATTCCTCTCATGCGGTTTCAGCTGGCGTGATGCATAGGCAATGACATTTCGATCTTGCATCAATACATAGCCTAACCCATTGTGAGAAGCATCACTATATACTGTGTATTCTTTACCCAGAGTAGGTATAGTCTAGACTGGAGCTTTAGTCAAACATTTCTTCAATTCCTCAAAGCTCTGTTGGCATTTATCCGTCCACTGAAATTTCACATCTTTTCTAAGCAACTTGGTCAATGGAGATGCCAACATGGAGAATCCCTTCAAAAATCTACTGTAATATCCAGCTAAACCCAGAAAACTGCGAATCTCTATGACATTTCTGGGTGGCCTCCAATTAAGGACAGCTTCAATCTTACTTGGATCTACCTTGATGCCCTTTTCTGATACTACATGCCCCAAAAAGGATATTTCCTTTAGCCAAAATTCACACTTTGACAATTTGGCATATAGTTGTTTCTCTCTCAAAGTCTGCAGTACAATCCGTAGATGTCTATCATGATCTTCTGCATTCCTCGAATAGACCAATATATCATCTATGAAGAACACAACAAACTGGTCGAGGTATGGTCTAAAGATAGTGTTCATCAGATCCATAAAAGCAGCCAGAGCATTAGTTAACCCGAATGGCATAACTAAGAACTCATAATGGCCATAGCGGGTTCTGAAGGTAGTTTTAGGAATACTCTGCTCTTGTACTTTCAGCTGATAATAACCTGATCTCAGGTCAATTTTGGAGAACACAGCTGCACCCCTCAACTGATCAAACAAGTCATCAATGCGGGGCAATGGATATCTATTATTTATTGTTACCTTATTCAACTGCCGATAATCAATACACAAGCGGAGAGTGCCATCCTTCTTCTTAACAAACAACACTGGCGCTCCCCACGGTGACACACTAGGGCGGATGAAGCCCTTGTCAAGCAGCTCTTGCAACTGCACTTTCAATTCTTTCAATTCTGCAGGTGCCATTCTATATGGCGTTATGGAGATTGGGTCCACACCAGGCATAACATCAATTTCAAACTACACCTCTCTTTCTGGAGGTAATCCTGGTAATTCATCAGGAAACACATCCGGAAAGTCACATACAGTAGGGATGTCCCTTAGTGCTGGACTCCCCACTTGGGTGTCTATTACATATGCCAAGTATGCTTCACACCCCTTTCTGATCATCCTTCTGGCTAGTGCAGCCGAAATGATGTTTGATGGCAGTAAATGCCTCTCCCCATGTATTACCACATCACCGTACAAAGGGAGACCAAAAGTGACTATCTTCAGTCTATAGTCAATCATGGCGTGATGCCTGGCTAACCAATCCATGCCCAAGATGGTATCATACTCTCTAAAGGGCATTTCAATCAAATCTGACAGGAAAACATGTCTTTGGATCACCAAAGGACAGTCTCTATAGATTCTGTTGATCCAGACCTCTTGTCCTAACGGACTAGTTACTAGCATTTCAAAACCCATTTGCACACATGGAACAGCAAGTGAACTGACTATGCTAGCACTAACATATGAATGGGTTGAACCCGGATCAAACAATACAAATACTTCTTGATTAGAGATAGAGAATGTACCAGCTACCATATCGGAAGTCTCAGCCTCTCATTGCTGTCTCATCGTGTAAACTCTGGCTGAAGCAGTTCCTTGTGCTAATTGACCAACTGTGCCCTGACTGCCTGAAGCAGTGCCTCTACCTCTGCCTCTTCCTCTGCCAACTGACTGTGAACCTCTGGGAGCAAGACTCTGAATAGATCCCTCGGCAGTAGTAGGAGCTGGACCATATCTCGGAGACGGAGCACTAGTGCAGTCTTTAGCTATATGGCCCTTGCCTCCACAGTTAAAACAGGCTCCAGTGGCCCAATAGCATTCCCCCCCCATGAATCTTGCCACAAGTCTCACAGGGGCTGGCATAATGTGAACCCCTACTCGACTGCTGACTAGACCTAGGGGGTCTCTGTCCGGAAAATCTGCCCCTACTAAATCTTCCACCTCAACCCCTGCTGGGTCCACTAAATTTCTTCTTCTTTCCAGAGGTAGCACCAGAACTCGGTTCTACTGACTTTTCCCCCTTGTCTTTCTCTGATTTCTCAGCTTTCTTTAATTTTTCTTTTATTGGAGCCGCCTCTGATTCAATCCTTTCTAGCTCAAGTGCTTGAGATATGAGTTCTGAAAAATTGATGTGCCTGAATCCCACAACTTGCATTCTCAAACTGGGCTTCAAACTAGTCTCAAACCTCTTGCACCTTGCCTTGCTGGTAGAAAGGAGACTCCCAGCATAATGACTTAAGCGGGAGAACTCCCTCTCATACTTTGCCACTGTTCTGTTGCCTTGTTTTAAACTCAGAAACTCTTGTAACTTCTAATCAACATATGCATCTGCGATGTATTTCTGTCTAAACTCTCTGATGAAGTCATCCCAGGTCAGCACTGGTGGTTAAGCCAAGCTGTGGGGGATGGTCTTCCACCAATCATACGCATCCCCTTGCAGTAACGACACAGAATACTCAAACTTCAATTCATCTTGGCAATGCAGCTTCTTAAATACTCTGTCCATTCTTTCAAGCCATTGCTCTACCTTTAAAGGGTCCACTGTACCCTTAAATTCTGTAGCCCCATACTTCAGTAATTTATCATACTGTCTGGCTGGAGGCAGTGGTTGTGCCACAAGTGTCTGGGGTAGAGCTTGAGTAGGCATACCCCCAGCCATTTGTTGAAACATCGCAGCCATCTGCTGTACGAACTGTGCAGGAAACTGCGGCATTTGTGGGGCTAGTGCTACAGATCCACTAACATTTTGTAAAGCTGGGGCTTCCCCTTGTGCCTCAGCTTCAACAGATTGCTCAACTGAGCGATCCCCTTCTTCCATTTCAGTCTAAAGTTAGGGTATCTCCTGAACAAGTAACACAAGGAGATTTCCCTCCGTTAGTTCATATTCATGATGTAATGCACTGTATGTAACAAATATGGACATTGAGCAGTTGTACTTAAGAAGAAAAAGACACAAATTCTCAAGTTAAAACATACTTCAAAAATTTTGCTCTGATACCACTAAAACATGTCACACCTTACCCCTCTGTAAGGCATAACATGATCTCGTAGAATACCTAATGAACTATCGAACTTCACCTACCGATAACTCATTAAGTACCCTACAAGGGATTTTAAAACAATTTTCTTATTTTTGATAAGTGGTGAGCATTTTCTAATAGGTATTTAAAACATTTAAATTAAATCAAAACTAGTTAATATTTTTGATCCATTTTATTTTTCCGCAAATTTTATAAAACTTTTGCCAGAATTCCGTCTGTATTTTGAGAAAATAGTTCTTCAAATACCTGAAAAAATACACTTCCAATAATTTTTCTTAACCACTACTTCAATTTCATAATCAATCTCAACCAATTTCTCAAGTCTCAAAATTCAACAGTCAACATTTCTCAATTCTCAAAATTCAATAATCATTAAAATAATATCTATCAATCTCATTCAAATTAAAATAAAACATTTCCATTCATTAAAGACAAACAATCTATATATACATAATACTAAAATCTACATTGGAAAATCCAAACTAAATTTTATTACAACTTTATACAAACTTTGTACAAGCTGCTCAAGACCGAATTTACATGTCCATACATTTATGTGCAATACATACATCAAAAGAAATATCTACAATCAGGGTATAAATTATACTCGATAACTTCAAGCTAATAAATCCTCAATCCTCAGCAGCTCAGTCTGCTGCTCCTCTAGTCTCTATATCTGCGACAGCAATAAAAACTATTGCTGAGTACTAGGACTCAGTGGTGCACAACATACTAAAATAATCTTTATGCATAACTTAAATCACATTTATTCAAAAATTTGACTGAACATGAGAATTAAATACAAATCATGCATTATGAGATTTTAATCCCAAACAATTTCATTTTGAAGTATCAAATCACATTTCATAAAACCCACAGTTAGATCATGCCATTCGAAACAAATAGAATCTCAATAGCCAGAGGCTAAAGAGAGATCACATCACAAGGCTAGCTAGCTCAAATATATGGATATCCATTCACATCCTCTTCTACTGCACACCTCAACACTTCTCCAGAGAAGGAATCAAAATTCGAAACTAATTACTCCCACTAGTCATGCTAGTGAGGTGTTCAAATATATGGTCATGACACTGCGGTTTCAAAACTAATCTTAACAATTTGCTAAACATTGTCATTTCAAATATACACAATAACTTTCAAAAATTTAAATTAAAACTTCATAAATAATATCACAAATAAACTTTCACAATTCAAAGCAAAAGTAAAATACATATTTCATTCACTTTATCAATGAATTTTTAAAGCATAGTGCGAGTCGCCTCTTGGCCCTGACTCGGTTCCTCGGGTTCTTTTTCGATATTCTTTTCAACTGAAACACACAATTTTACAGTATTTCAGTACCATAACTTAGCATAAATCCAAAAATAAATTTAACTTCACTTTTACTTAGCTCTAACGTGCTAAACTCGACGTTCTTGAAATTTTGTGTTTCGGGTTACTATTCACTACACTATTAAAGTCAAATTGTTGACTTTCTAAGGCTTAATAGGTATGGGAATTCCAACTTCACCCACATACTATATTTTGGTCACTAAATTTTTTGGTTTTGGTTGTTTATTCAAATTCTAAGTCTTTTAAGCAAATTTGATAATTTTCAGTTTTGGTGTCTAAGGTTGCACTGTTCCATTGGTCATCTTACTATTGGAATTTGGCAAAACTTTCTTCATAGAAAATGTTCCCTATTGTCTTAAGTTTATTCTCATTTTTTAATCACTCCAATTGGAGTTTTGTAGCTCAAGTTATAACCATTTGAACCATGGCTGCTGGATTGGATATAACCAAAATTCTGGGCAATTTTTTTGTGCTGGCAGTTTTAGGTCACCAACTTGGGGTGGTCAAATGACTTGGTTAATGGCATAATTTGGGTTGGTGTTCTTCATGAAAGTTTTAGGTCTATATCTCATCTAACCACTGGTAAACTTTCAGGTCATTTTAACCTGCCTAGCTCAAGTTATGACCAAAATATGATTACTGTTCATGTGCACTGTTCATACTGCAGATTTTCAAGTTTGGTCAATTTGTTCACTAGGCTTTGGTCACTTTTTGGGCATGGTTCCTAAATGAAAATTGTGTTATTTAGTGCCTATTTTCATTCCCAATTGGTCTCATACCAATTGGACTTGTAAAATTTCATTTTTGGTCCTTCAAAGGAAATTTGGTCACGATGCCAACAGCATGATCATACTCCATCTGAATTTGGCTTTAATTCCAACACTTCTAACACACTTAATTAGGTCACAAATGACCATTTCTCACTTCACATTAGGTCAAAGATACCATTTACAAGTTTCTCACTTTTTTTGTCACTAAACCCTAATATCCAAACCCTAATTCACACTAATTGTTGAATTTACTTGATTCCATGCCTTTAACCATAGTCATTCAACTAACTAAGGTTTATATACCCATTCAAACCATTCAAATCATGCAAATCACCCTCTCCCTTCATACTGGCCAAATTTCAGTTTGGTCTCTCAACAAATTTTCTTTCCATTTTAAGTTTATTTACAAGTTAATCAAGCTAAGAAGACAACAAATAAACTAACTTTACATCTTAAATCACTAACCTTGTTAGGTGTCTTCAAGCTTTCCTTTTTTTCCTCTTTCTTTGATGACCAATCTCCTTCCCAAGTGACTAGAACAAGTTTTTATGAGGCAATTATGGAAGGAGTTGAGGTTTAGTAAGAGTTTCAAAGCTTGAGTGCAATCTTTAATGGAGGAATTTTCATGGAGAAATAAGGGAGAGAGTGAGGTGGCAAGGATAGGTGGAAGAAGACCAAATGACTTTTTTTTTTCTTTTCTTTTCTTTTATGTAATTTGTCTTTAGGAAGACTAAAAAAAAATCTAATTAATTAAATATACAAATTCTTATTTTTATGAAATCATGCATGATGTCATCACCTTTTTAACTTTTTCATTTTCTTTTTTTTTCTATTTATTTTTCTATTAGTTCTTTAATTTAATTCTCGATTCCAAAAATTTCTTTTCTCCGATTTTATTTGACAGTTAGGTCAGGAGTCAGCTCTCGAGGTCAATTGACCAAATTGCCCCTCGCCGGTTCATCCTGGTTTGTAATTAATTCAATATTTCTTCCGGTTCCCTGAGCTAATTATTTGACTGGCTTAATAATTCTTTTTCGTGATTTTCTCTTTTCCACTGTGTTTATAATGGTCCTAAAGACCGCAGTGTCACATTTTACGGTTTGAAATTTGAGTTTAAAACGACTTCACAGTCCTTCCCGAGAAGGTCACCCATCGCTGTGACTCTCGGCTCGTTTAACTTCTTATGTTCTATTTTTCTTATTTATACTTAACTAATTGAACATTACTAATTATTTGTGTTTATGGCTTCTCTAGTTGTCTTAAGTATGGTTCTAATCCCCTTAATTGTCCGGACCGACACCGGTCACCGAAACAGTGAAATATACCAGGCTATACAAATAGGGGTGTTACATTGAGAATGGTTATAAGCTGCCAAAATGACCAAAAATGAGTTGCTAAATGTGTTAATGTTATGATACAAACTAGAATTGGCATGGAAGAGTGACTTGGTAAGCATAGGATGTGTAATTGGTAAAGGATGAACAATGTACAATAGGGTAGTGTGTGTTTTGGCTTAGAACCTTAAGTGTGTGGCTCCAATTGGTATGAGAATGATTGGAGGTGAAACTAGGCACAAAATGTGACAACTTTCATGAAGGAAGCTTACCAAAATTCTGCCTAGAAGGTGACTTGAAAAATGACCAAATCCGGATTAGTGCTTTGAAAGCTTGAAAATTTACAATTTGGGTAGCAGTTAGTGTTTGGCCATAGCTCACTCAAAACAGGTCCAATTGACCTAAAATTTTTACCATGAATAGTTGAGACATATATCTACAATTATTATGAAGACACCAAAGCCCAGAAATAGCTAGAACCAAGCCAAATAGCTTGCACAAATTTAGGTCCAAAAACTGGCCGAACCAAAAGTGACCTAAAAATGACCTAAAGCTACCATTTTGGTACATTCTGTCCAGCATTGGTAGATTGACTATAACTTGGTCTACACAACTCAGAATGACCTGAAATTTTGCCCCACGTGCAATAAGACATAGACCTACAAGTTTGTAGTTTGGACCGAAACCCGAAAACCGAGGGAACTAGGTCTCCGCTAGGTCAAATTAGTATACCGAAATCTAGCAAATTGCAATAAAATGCAATATACTTGAAAGTGAATTTGGTAACATGTACCAACACTAAAAGGCCATAAAATGTGACATATTGATGACATTAAACCTAATTCACCTAGAGTGGATCGAGAGTCAACATTTTAGGTTGACTAAGGAAAATAATAGAATTCAATAAATTAATTAATTATTAAGCTTTATTGTTAGAAACAGTTTAAATGAGTACTGAAACACTGCAAATTGTGTGTTTTAGTTAGCAAAGACTCAAGGAATGGAAAGAAAACACTGATTCAGGGCTAAGAGACATTTATCAAAGGTTTGTGCACAATGGTTACTTCTTTTGAATTTTCAATTGAAATGAATTATGACAAATTTTCTATTATTGTTTAAATTGTGAAAAATTGTCTTAATGATATTTGATGGATACTTATTGCTTGAAAAACATTGTAAATGGTTTGAAACCATAGCTATCATGTATATTGATTGATTTCCTCGCTAGCTTGTCTAGTGGGACGAATTGACTTTGAATTCCCTCTCTGGCTGAAGTGTTGAGGTGTGTGCCTATTGAGAACGAATAGAATGAGTACTCATATTATTGCTAGCTAGCTATGTTATTCCTCATTAGCCATCGGCTCTTGGGATGAATTGAACTTTGGAACATGATTAAGCTGTGTGTGTGTGTGATTTATTGATATTCATTGTGATATTGTGAAATGGAGTTTAAATTCTTTATGACATTCACTCTCTTTGAATTTAACTATGGTTTTAAGTATCCACTATTTATATGACTTATGATTTGTGATTTAAAGTTGCATTTTGTTAATGTTGTGCACCACTGAGACATTGGCTCAGCGATAGCTTTTCATTGCTGTCACAGGTAGACAGACTGACAGGGCAGCAGACTAGCTTGCTAGTGCTTCATTGAGAGATCATCGGGTATATTGAGTATACCATATTTTGCATTTTGTATTGTAATGTATGTTCACTGTATGTATATAGTGTTCTTGGTTTTGAGCAGTTGTAAATTAAAATTGTACATTGAAGTTGTAAAATAAAATTGTAATTTATTTTGGCGTGTAAAAATTTGTGATATATTTCTTTTATCTCAGCTTTTGAAAACACTGGAAAAGTTATTGTGGATTTGAGTTGGCAAATGTTGAGAAACATATTGTGTTGATTGAATATTGGAGTTGGGGATTGAACCAAACATTTGAAGTGCTTTTTACAAGTTTTTAAAGGACTATTTTATTCAAAATACAGATAGCACTCTGCCAAATTTTTTACAGAAATTGTTAATTCTTCAAATGTGTTAGCTGTTTCCCTTCAGTTCAAAAAAATTTTTAACACCTGTAAATAGTGCCCACCACTGTAAAAAGAAGTAAGAAAAGTTTTAAAATCCCTTGTAGTGTATTTAATGGGTTATCAGTAGACAAAGTTGGTAATTCATTAGGTATACTACGAGATCATGTTATGCCTTACGGAGGGGTAGAGTGTGACATGTTTTAGTAGTATCAGAGCCAGTTTTAAAATTCTGTTTTCACCTATAATTTGAATATTCTTTCTTCATAGTACAACTGCTCAATGTCATTGTTTGTTACATACAGTACATTACATTATAAATATGCACTAACGGGAGGAAATCTCCTTGTGTTATTTGTTTAGGAGGTCTAAGATCCTCGAATTGACTATGGAAGAGGGTGATCGTTCAGTCGATCAATCGATAGAGGCTGAGGTGCAAGGTGATGCCCCAGCCCTACACAATGCCAGTGGATCAGCCACACCCTCGCATCGTAGTTTTCTGCTTCGCCGCTTCACAGATGGCTGCAATGTTCTAACAGATGGCTGGTAATGTGCCTACTCAAGTCCCACTACAGACACCAGTGGTACAACCACAGTCTTCTGCTAGGCAGTATGACAAATTAATGAAATATGGGGCTACTGAGTTCAAGGGGACAGTAGATCCTCTAGAGGCAGAACAGTGGTTAGAAAGAATGGATAGGGTGTTCAAGAAGCTACATTGTACAGAGGAGCTCAGATTTGAATATTCAGTGTCTCTGCTACAGGGGGATGCATATGACTAGTGGAAAATTATTCCCCATAGTCTAGTAGAACCTTCAGTGCTAACATGGAATGATTTTCTGGGGGAGTTCATACAAAAATATGTCCCTGATGTTTATGTGGACCAGAAGCTGCAAGAGTTCCTAAGTCTGAAACAGGGGAGTAGATCAGTGGCTGAATATGAAAGGGAATTTTCCCGCCTGAGCCATTATGCAGTAAGTTTACTTTCTACCAGCTTGAAGCTCAGTATCAGATTATAAGTGGTCAGATTCAAACATAACAACTTCTCTGAACTTATTTCTCAAGCACTGGAATTAAAAAGAATCGAGTTAGAAGCAGCCCCTGAGAAAAAGAAATCAGAAAAGACAGAAAAAGAGAGAAAGTCAATAGAACAGAGTTCCAGTGGTCCTACTGAAAAGAGGAAGAATCATGGGGGACAAAACATAGGTGGTAAGAAGTCTGATAGGGGAAGATATTCGGGACAGAAACCTCCTCCATCTGGTCAGCAGAGTACCAGAAGTTCCTACCCTCCCTGCCAATGTGAAACTTGTGGAAGAAATCATGGTGGGGTATGCTACAAGGCCATAGGAGCCTGTTATAACTATGGAGGCACAGGACACTTTGCCAAGGACTGCACCAGTGCCCGTAGAGTTGGGCCACCTCCTACTACTGCAGAAGGGTCAGTTCAGAGCCCTGTCACTAGAGGTTCACAACCACCTAACAGAGGTAGAGGCAGGGGTAGAGGTAACCCAGCAGGCAGCCAAGGCACTGTGAATCAATCAAAGCAAGGTAGTGCTCCAGTCAGAGTCTACGCAATGAGACAGAGAGAAGAGGCTGAGAGATCTGATATTGTGGCTTGTACCTTCTCAACTTTTAATTAAGATGTGTTTGTGTTATTTGATCTGGGTTCTACCCATTCTTATGTGAGTGCTAGCATCATTGATTGCATTGTTATTCCGTGTGTGAGAATGGACTTTGAAGTGCTAGTAATAAGTTCGCTAGGACAAGAGGTCAGGGTTAATAGAATGTATAGAGATTGTCCTTTGATGATCCAAGGACACACTTTTCTGTCTGATCTCATTGAAATGCCCTTTAGAGATTATGATATCATCTTGGGCATGGATTGGTTAGCCAGGCATCACACCATGATTGACTATAAACTGAAGACAGTCACTTTTGGTCTCCCTCAGTACAGTGATGTGGTAATACATGGGGAGAGGCAGCTATTACCGTCAAACATCATTTCGGCTGTACTAGCCAGAAAAATAATCAGAAAGGGGTGTGAAGCATACTTGGCACATATGGTAGACACCCAAGTGGAGAGTCTAGCATTGAGGGACATCCCTATAGTATATGACTTTCCAGATGTGTTTCCTGATGAATTGCCAGGATTACCTCCAGAAAGAAAAGTGCAGTTTGAAATTAATGTTATGCCTGGTGTGGATCCAATCTCCATAACACCATACAGAATGGCACCAGCAGAGTTGAAGGAGTTAAAGGTACAGTTGCAAGAACTACTTGAAAAGGGCTTCATCTGCCCTAGTGTGTCACCTTGGGGAGCGCTAGTACTGTTTGTTAAGAAGAAAGATGGCACTCTTCGCTTATGTATTGACTACCGGCAGTTGAATAAGGTGACAATAAAGAACAGATACCCATTGCCTCGCATTGATGATCTGTTTGATCAGTTGAAGGGTGCAGCTGTATTCTCCAAAATTGATTTGCGATCTGGTTATTATCAGTTGAAGGTGCAAGAGTAGAGTATTCCAAAGACTGCTTTTAGAACTCGATATGGCCACTATGAGTTTCTAGTAATGCCATTCGAGTTAATTAATGCTCCAGCTGCTTTTATGGATCTGATGAACACTATCTTCAGACCATATCTTACCAATTTGTGGTGGTGTTTATTGATGAAATTTTGATATATTCGAGGAATGCAAAAGAGCATGACAGACATCTACGGATTGTACTGTAGACTTTAAGGGAGAAACAGCTATACGCCAAATTGTCGAAATGTGAATTTTGGCTGAAAGAAATCTCTTTCTTGGGACACGTTGTGTCAACTTAAGGGATCAAGGTAGATTCCAGCAAGGTAGAAGCTATCCTTAATTGGAAGTCACCCAGGAATATTACAGAAATTCGCAGTTTTCTGGGTTTAGTTGGATATTACCATCGGTTTGTGAAAGGATTTTCTATGTTAGCTTCTCCACTGACCAAGCTGCTTCGGAAAGATGTAAAATTTCAGTGGACAGATAAATGCCAGCAGAGTTTTGATGAGTTAAAGAGGTGTTTGACTGAAGCTCCAGTCCTTACTTTACCTACCCCAGGTAAAGAATACACAATTTGTAGTGATGCTTCTCACAATAGTTTAGGCTATGTACTAATGCAAGACCGAAATGTCATTGCTTATGCATCACGCCAGCTAAAACCGCATGAGAGGAACTACCCAACACATGATTTGGAGCTAGCAGCTATTGTTTTTGCTTTAAAGATCTGGAGACACTATTTGTATGGGGAGAAATGTTACATTTACACAGATCACAAGAGCTTGAAGTACTTAGGCACCCAGAAGGAATTGAATTTGAGGCAGAGGAGATGGTTAGAACTGATTAAAGACTATGATTGCTTAATAGACTATCAGCTAGGGAAAGCAAATGTGGTGGCTGACACCTTAAGTCGCAAGACTATGGCAAGTCTCAGAGTTTCTCCTTTGTCCATGGTACATGAGTTGAAAGCACAGCATACCAGTTTGGAGATTGATGATGAGGGACAAACAGTAGTTGCATGGCATGTACAGCCAGTGTTGATTGATCAGATCATAATGGCTGCTCAGAATGATGATAAATATCAAAAGCTACTGAAAGAAGTCCAGCAAGGCAAGAAACCTGAACTCTCTGTGAGAGATGATGGTTTACTACTACATCAGGGCAGAATGTGCGTTCCTAATGATGCTGACTTGAGACAGATCATTATGAAGGAAGCACATGAGTCTCCTTTTGCTATGCACCCTAGTGGAACTAAAATGCACAGAGGGCTGAAGGAGCATTATTGGTGGATGGGCATGAAGAGGGATATAGCTGAATTTGTTTCTAAATGCCTAACTTGTCAGCAAGTAAAGGCAAAACATCAAGTTCTAACTAGTTTGTTGCACCCATTGCCAGCACCAGAGTGGAAATGGGAACAGATAACTATGGATTTTGTTACGGGACTTCCAAGGACACAGAATAGTCATGATGCAGTATGGGTTATAGTTTATAGACTAACTAAGTCTGCTCACTTTTTGCCAGTCCAGATGGACTATAGCCTGGAGAAATTGGCCAGATTATACATAAATGAGATTATAAGACTGCATGGAGTGCCAGTATCGATTGTATCTGATAGAGATCCTAAGTTCACTTCTAGATTTTGGGGTAGTCTTTAGAGAGCCCTAGGAACTAGATTAAACTTCAGCACAGCATTCCACCCACAGACAGATGGCCAGTCTGAGAAAGTAATTCAGATATTAGAGGATATGCTACAGGCTTGTGTGATTGAGTTTGAAGGTAGTTGGGATACACACTTGCCTTTGATTGAGTTTGCTTATAACAATAGCTACCAATCAAGCATTGGGATGCCTCCATATGAAGCTTTGTATGGCAGGAAGTGCAGAACTCCCTTATGTTGGCATGAAGTAGGTGAAAGAAAGATGATTGGGCCAGAAATTGTTCAGCAGACAGAGGAAAAGATCAGATTGATCATAGATCGACTCAAGGCTGCATCAAACCGTCAAAAGTCCTATGTAGATCTGAAGAGAAGAGAAATTGAATATGCAGTGGGTGATAAGGTATTCCTTAAAGTTTCTCCTTGGAAAAGAATTATGAGATTTGGCAGAAAGGGGAAACTAAGTCCTCGTTTCATCATACCATATGAGGTTCTGGAAAGAGTGGGTCCTTTGGCATATCGGCTAGCATTACCTCTAGAGCTAGAAAGGATACACAGTGTCTTCCATGTGTCCATGTTAAGGAGGTATAGATCTGACCTATCTCATATACTATCAGTTGAAGAGATTGAGGTAAATCCAGACCTCTCATATGATGAAGAACCCATAGAAATTCTGGCATATGAGGTGAAGCAGCTGAGGAATAAACAGATACACTTGGTTAAAGTGCTGTGGAACCATCATTCAGGCCAGGAAGCTATTTGGGAACGTGAAGAGGACATGAGGAGACAGCACCCACAGCTATTTAGAAACTGATGCCAGGTAAAATTTCAAGACGAAATTTATTTTAAGGGGGGGAGAATTGTAACACCCCTATGTTCGGTAGTGCGTTATACTATTCTGGTGACCAGTGTTGTCCAGACAACTAGGATGCCTAGAACTACACTTAGATATGGATGAGGAGACATAAAATAATAAAATACAAGAAAAAAAAATACAAGAAAAACAAAGGAAAAATAATAGCAATGAAATGTAACCAAGTTAAACGAGCCGAGAACCCTAGCGATGGGTGACCGCACCGGGAAGTTGCGGCGTGGACAGTTGACTAGCCCTGGACCGCGGGGAAACCTGAAAAATATTTTTAAGACATAATTAAAGACCTATTGAAGTATAAATATCATTAGAAATATCAAAGAAAAATTAATTAATTAGTATAAAGAAAAACAGGAAATCGAGAAAACGATAAAACTCGGTATTACCGAAAAATCAGGAATACAACCCGAACAGGAGCATTGTGGTCATTTGACACCCCGAGTTGTCTTTTGACCTAAATTTCCATTAAAAATAAATGATGTTACACTTGGAAAATTTCATGAAAAATTAAATTGGTGGTACCTAATTTAAATAGCAAAAGATAGGAGTTAAATGTGAGAATTTGGAAATATTAGAATAAAACAAATATTAAACCCTTACTTAGTGCTCCACTAACTCCATTAAGTGGACCATTAAACATCATATGACAGCAGATCACTCATCTTCTTCAACATCCCAAAACCAGCCGAAATTCCCTTGAAAGAAATCCTCCATGGCCGAAGCTTCCAAGCTCCATGCAAGCTTCACTCTCCCATCTTCAAGCCATGATCCTTGCATTTTCCTTCACTGAAGTTGTTCTACACAACTTGAGCAGTAGATAGGTAGCAAGAAAATTAAGTTTTGGTGAGGTTTTGAAGAATTTCAAACGTGTTAAGTATGTATTTTTTAATTATTGTTTCATTAAACTTTGAATTGGTGTTGTGGGTAGTTGATTTGTGGAAGGATTTTTTAAGTTTGATGAGTTAATGGAGAGGTGCATTTTGGCAGCCATGGAACTTCAATAAGAACAGTTTATACTTGTATGTAAATAGTGGTTTGAATGATGATTTAAATGTTTGATTGTATTGTACTTGAATTCCATGTGTAAGGTATGATTTGTAAGCTTAAAAAGTGAAAATGGCAATTGATGGATATGTGTAAACTTGTGGCAGCCATATGAAGAAGATCAAAATGTGTTATTTCATGGTTTGGTTTATGGAATTATATTGTTGAACTATGTTGTTATGGATGGCAGCATGTATGTGTGTATCAAGGTTTGAATTTGGACATGTAAATGAGGTGCATTCATGTGTTTAATTATTATAATTGGACTTGGAAAATTCTGGGTTATAGTGTGCATATTGAGTGTGACACCCCTTACCCGTGTACAGTATACCCTAGTAAGTAATGCCACACGGTGTACCGGCACACTCTAATATTCCTCAATTAATTTATATCATGCTTTTGCATATAATTTATGAAATACAATTTATTTAAACCATTTATCAAAAGTATCATTCATTTAAAGTTCCGAAAATTTTAAAGAAAATTCGGCGGAGTACCGGCTAAAAATGGAGAAAACCGTTCTTCGGAACCTGTTAAAAACTCTTCTAATATTTTTATTCCGTCATCTCAAACTCCAATATCCAAAATCTCAACAATATTTCTCAATAGCAAATTCTCAATAATCTTTTCATTTCACAAACATCCATTTCTCATATACAAGCGATAAATACATGCTCAAATTTTGCATTCATAGTCATAACTTTCATTATTTACATGGGCATCAAAATATATTACATGAGTTCAAATACATATGAAAAAAAAGTAAAAATCTGCTACAAAATATCAAAATGACAAAATGACACCTAGTGCCCTACCAATGCACTGCAGGTAGTGAGGTGACACGGACACTGCGCAGAACTGCAGGATGGACTCACCCAGTCTGTGGTCTACTGGGCTCACGATCAGGATCTCCAGTACCTACGCGTGGCAAAAGCAACGGGCTAAGCAATAATGCTTAGTGGTGCAATAATAAAATAACAAGAAATAACAGATATAAATATGTATTGTATGTACATGTTTTGTTTGTCATGTATTTGTATATCCATTCATTTATTTCTTTTACATTGCTCATTTTCATTCATTTGGTTGCCCAAGTAACCTACACTAGACGATCGGATCGATAATGGGTAACCGCACTGGGTATCTAGTACCTCGCCGTCACACCATCGATCGCATATGCATCACCCGGCAGGCAAATGTACCAAGTGTAAATAATCTCGTGCACAAGGCCAAGTCTCAATGCAAAGTCGAATGGCTAAAAGCCATGAAATCACGGCATTTTTGCCATGTGCGATCGCTAATCGAACCCTATTGGCATGCCAAACTATCCAAACCAATCTTGTTAGGTATACTAGGGCATTTGAAACTTTTAAATTCTTCAATTTGTGATTTTCAAATTTTTGGTGTCACTATTCATCATTGGTCAACAAAAATGTTGACTTTTAGAATAAAAATGTGTACATTGACTTTGGCACTCCCAACATACCACATTTGGTGTTTAAAACTTGTTGGCATTAAGTGTTAATACCATTCCAAAGTGTAACTCAACACAAGCAGAATTTTCAGTTTTGGTGAGTCAACTTTACTGTTCCATTGGACACTGTTACTGTAGGAATTTGAAGAAATGGAAAACATGAAAGTTGTTCCTTATTTTGTCTAGTTGAATTTCCTATTTTTAATCACTCCATTTGGAGTTTTGTAGCTCTAGATATGGTCCAAAGACCCAAGCTGGACGGATGTGCATTCTGCAGAAAATTACCATATCTACAGTGCATGAACAGTGACTGCCACTGCCATTTGGGTTAAGTTCTAGCCATAATTTGGGGTAGGTTCCTTCATGAAAGTTGTTTGTCTATGTCTTAACTTGTTGTTGTAAAAATTTCAGGTCAATTGACCAAATCTACAGTGAGTTATGGCCAAATGAACAGTTACTGTTCATTTGGTCAATTCTGCAGAATCAGTTTCAGGGTTCTGGATTGGGGCCAAGTTTTGGTCCTCTTGCTTTGGTCTTTTGGGCATGGTTTCTTCAGCAAAAATGTGCCATTATAAGCCTAGTTTCATGTCCAATTGGCCAAACACCAATTGGACTAACACAGCCCAATTTATGGCAGTGCAAAGGGACTGAATTTTCAGTCCCTATGCTACTGTCCTAGGGCAGTTTATACCTTGACTTTGCCATACCATTTTTCAGTTCTAATTATGGTCAACATACCTAAAATGGTCACTAATTGACCATTAAAATGTGCTCTAACAATTTCCTAAGCCAAATCAATTTTTCACTCCCCAAAACCCTAATTCAAATTCATAATTTATGCCATTTACCTTAGCTAGCTACTAAGGCATTACTCATATGTTTATAACTTCAAATATGGTTTCTAATTCACTTCAAGCTCATCAAAAACATTCCTACATATTCTTTTACTAGGGCAGCCGAAATTCAAGTGTTCATACTCATAGGTTTTTGTTCATTTAAACTACAAATCTTACTAAGTTCAAGTCCAAAATCATGGAAATAAAGAGTTTAATGGGTATAAGTGCACTAACCTTGAATGGGCAGAATTTTCCAAGCCCCTAAACCTCACTTTACTTCTTCTTCTTGGCTGCCAAGAGCTTCTCCAAGTGATATGGTCAAGGTTTAATGAAAGGGGTTAGGGTTTAGTGGTGTAAGAAAGGGAGAGATTGAGATTGATTGAAAAAAATCCATGGAGGTGTCTAGGCGCTGGCTGGCCTTTGGGGAGGGAGGTAGCTGCTGCAATTTGTGTTATTTTGGTCTTCTTTAATCTCTTTTAATAGTTAGTCAAACAATGGCTTAAGTGTGATTGGTCAAAATTTTCTTAATGACATCACCATGATGTCATAAATGCCCCTTTTCCTCATTTTCTTTTCTTTCCTCCACTACTCAAGTTCAATTTAATTTCTAGTAATGTTTCTTCATATTTTATGTTATATTAATTATTTACTCAACTGGACAAGTCGGCCAGAAATCACCTCTGAAGGTGAAATGATCAAAATGCCCTCCGTTTGGCTTAACGGGTCAAAATTGTCTGTACCGATTGAAAATTTTTTCTAAGTATTTTCTTGGCATTCTAATGCCATGGGAACCTCAATAACCCTTCTCTGGAGTCCCAAAAATTATTTTATAATTTTTCCCTCGTTGCGAGAATCGCAATTTACCTCTGGTTACCCATCGCTTGGGCACCGGCTCGTTTGACTTGGTTGTATTTTATTTCTAAAATTTTTACTAAATTTTTCTTATTAATATTTGAGTTAATTATGGTTCCTGACTTTAGTTTAAATATTTTTCCAGACATTCTAGCTGTCCGGACCGACACCGGTCATCGGAACAGTAGGATGTACGGAGTGGTTATCGGGAGGGTGTTATAACTCTTCCCCTCTAATTTAAATTTCGTCCTCGAAATTTACCTGATGCAAACAGTTGAGGGAACTGTTGCCTCATCGACTCTTCACTTTCCCAAGTTGCCTCCTCGGTGTTGTGGTGCCTCCAAAGCACTTTCACCAATGGAATTTGCTTGTTTCTCAACTCTTTCACTTCCCGAGCCAAGATCCGTAGAGGTTCTTCTTCGTATGTCAAATCCGGCTGTATTTCAATTTCTTCTCTGGAGATGACATGTGAAGGATCTGAGCGGTATCTTCTGAGCATATACACGTGGAACACATTGTGGATCTTTTCCAGCTCTGTTGGTAAAGCTAGCCAATAGGCCACTGGACCCACACGTTCAATGACTTCATATGGGCCAATGAACCTAGGGCTCAACTTACCTTTTCTTCCAAACCTCAACACCTTCTTCCATGGTGACACCTTGAGGAACACTTTGTCGCCAACCCCATATTCTATTTCATTTCTCTTCTGGTCGGCATAGGATTTCATGCATCGAGGCAACCTTCAAGTTGGCTTTGATTGATTTCACCTTCTCCTCACTGTTTCACTGTGTCCTGCCCTACCAGCTTGTTCGCCAATTCAGTCCAAAGACACCGAGTTCTACATTTTCTCCCATACAGCTTCATACGGCCATTTGGATGCTAGCTTGGTAGCTATTGTTGTATGCAAATTGCGCCATGGGAGGTATTTATCCCAACTTCCTCAAACTCAATGACACAACTCCTCAAAGATATCCTCAAGGACGACAAGTATTTCACGTTATTGTTATCATTTCAATTCAATATTTGTATCAATTTCATTGGTTTCAATTATTTACCGGATTACTCTTTCAGATTGCCCATCCGTCGAGGATGGAAAGTCTTTGAAATGGAGTTGTGTACCCAAGGATTCATGCAACTTCTTCCAAAATCTCAATGTAAACCTTGGGTCTCGATCAGATATGATGGACAGTGGAATTCCATACAGTCTAACTATCTCACCGATATACAATTACGCTAACCTCTCTAGTGAGTAGTCATCCTAATCGCGAAAGTGTCGACTTTGTCAATCTATCAACTATCACCCATGCTGCATCATGCTTCTTCCGGGTGAGAGGTAGACCACTTACAAAATCCATGGTGACCCGATCCCATTTCCATTCAGGTATGCGTATCGGCTGTAGCAAACCCGATGGAACTTGATGTTCTGCCTTGACTTGCTGACATGTCAAACATTTAGTCACATAGTCAGCTATGTCTTTCTTCATACTGTGCCACCAATATCAAGCTTGATCATGATGCATCTTTGTACTTCCTGGGTGCATAGCATATACACTAGTGTGTGCCTCTTTTAGAATATTGGCTTTCAATTCCCTATCATCTGGTACACACAGTCTTCCTTTGTAATACAGACACCCATCTGCTTTCACCTCATAGTCAGTTGCTTTTCCCTGTGGGATTTTGCTCATAATAGCCATTAGCTTCTCATCTACCTTCTGCCCATCTAAAATCTGCTGTAGCAGGTTTGGCCTCACTTGCAACTCAGCCAAGATAGCTCCATCTCGAATCAAAGTTAGACGGGCATTCAATGATCTCAAAGCTGTGATGGACTTTCTGCTCAAAGCATCAGCAACTACATTTGCCTTCCCAGGATGATAGTCAATCACACAATCATAGTCCTTTAGGAACTCAATCCATCGCCTCTGTCTAAGGTTGAGCTCCCTCTGAGTTGGCAAATATTTTAGACTCTTGTGGTCTGTGTAAATGTAGCACTTTTCACCATACAAGTAATGCCTCCATATCTTCAGTGCGAAGATAATTGCTGCAAGCTCTAGATCATGGGTAGGGTAGTTCTGTTCATGTGGCCTTAGGTATGCGGAAGCATAGCGACCACCTTCCCCTCTTGCATCGACACACCCTAACCCATTATGAGAGGCATCACCGTAGACCACGAAGTCCTTTCTCGACAGTGTTAACACGGGTGCCTCTGTCAACATAGCCTTCAACTTCTCAAAACTGGTGCGACACTTGTCATTCCACAAATCGACATTCTTGTGTAACAACTTGGTCATTGGAGCAGCTATTAGGGAAAATCCTTCACAAATCTTCGTAATACCCACTAGCCCCAAGAAGCTTCGACCTCGGTTGTATTCCCGGGAGGCTTCCATTCCATCACCGCTTCTATTTTCTTGGGATCCACCTAATCCCATCACCGACACTATGTGTCCAAGGAATGCAATCTCATTCAGCCAAAAGTCACACTTGGACAACTTAGCATACAGACTTCTTTTCCGCAGGTTTGCGAACAATCCTCAAATGTTCATCATGTTCTTCCTGGTCTTGGAGTACACGAATGTCATCAATAAAACCACTACGAACCGATCTAGGTATGGATGGAAGATACAGTTCATAAGGTCCATGAACGCCGGGTGCATTTGTTAGGCCAAAGGGCATCACCGTAAACTCATAATGCCCATACCGGGTCCCGAATGCGATCTTTGGCATATCTGCATCCTTCACCCTCAATCGATGATATCCCGATTCGAGATCAATCTTGGAAAACACTCGCTTCCCTTCAATCGATCAAACAGATCATCAATTCTAGGCAACGGATATTTATTCTTCACTGTCACTTTATTCAACCGCCAGAATCGATGCATAACCTCAAAGTCCCATCCTTCTTTTTCACAAACGACCTTGAGCTCCCCATGGTGACACATGGGCGTATGAACCCCTTATCCAGCAACTCTTGCAACCGAAGTTTTCAACTCCCTCAATTCAAGAGGTGCCATCCTATAAGGAGCAATGGAAATGGGTGCTTGCAGTTGTCTCAATAGCAAATTCGACTTCCCTTTCTCGTGGCAAACCAGTGCAACTCTTCAGAAATACTGGGAAGTCTCTCACCGTGGGTATGTCACTCAAGTTTGGCTTAGCGCCTAGTATCCACCACATGTGCTAGGTAGGCTTCACACCTTTTCTCATCATTCTTCTTGCAATCGTGGTGAGATGACATTGGACAAGAAATCCCTTTCCCCACAATCGTGATCTCATTACCCTTAGGGTTTTCAAAGAAATTCTCTTCAATTTGCAATCAACTATTGCTGATGACGTGACACCACCCATTCCCAAAATCACGTCAAACTCATGGAAAGGCAACTCTATCAGTTTGCCAAGAATTCATACCCTGAATCCTTAACTGCAACCTTTGTATACCTTATTCACCACTACACTGTGGCCCAATGGATTAGTGACCGTAATGTCTTGGTCACTCTCCTACTAATATCCCCTTTCTACGGGTAAGTTGATGCAAATGTAGGAATGTGTGGATCCTGGATCCACCAATGCATGCACAGGAGTATTGTAGAGGGAGAACGTACCCCTGATGACGTCCGGGGCATCTTGCTCCTCCTGAGCTCTCAAGGCATAATTTCTGGTAGGTGGTCTGTTATCTGGCCTCTCTGCTGGCTCAGATGCAGGCCTCTGAGATGGTCCCACAGCTTCGGATTTACCAGACCTTCTACCCCTTGGTGGTGCAGGAGCAGGTCTGTCTGCTTGTGTTGGAGCAACTATAGTAGTTCTGCGTGGGCGCTTTTCAACCGATGCTCATAACCCACACCTCAAGCAAGCACCGCCACTCTCCAACACTCCCCCTTGTGCCATTTCAGACAGTGTGGACATGCAGAAGATGTTGGGGCTAGTCCCCTGAACCCCATCCCTGGAGAGCTGCCCACTGATGGTGTGGACTGACCTCTCCTAGGGGTGAACTGTGGCCTGGGCCCCTGAGACTGACCCTGACCATGTGGTTGACCCGAACTCTGTGCAGGAGGACCCTTGAACTTCTTTCCAAATGCAGGAGCTGAGCTAGACTGACCGGGTCCCCTCTTCTGCTGTCTCTCCCTTCTCAGTCCGCCACCGATTCTCACTTTTTCTACCCTTATTGCCGCTTCCACTAGCTTGCTAAATTCTATGATTCCCAAGGCTGAGTCTGTATCTTGATATTGTCATTCAGTCCTCTTGAATCTCTTGCACCTTTCACTTCATTTGGGACTATCACCCTTCCATAGAGGCTTAATCCGACGAATTCCTTTTCATATTCGCCACCGACCACCGCCTCGCCTCGTTAATGAACTCTCTCCATCTCTCTTCCGGTATACCACATATTTCTTCTTGAATTCGAGAGAAAGAAGTCCCAAGTTACTGACTCGGCTGCACTTCATCGACACGGTGTCCCACCACTCATATGCATCGTCTTGCGAAGGATATGGCGACTTCCAGGTTTTGCTCTGGAGTGCAGTGGAGTTGTTTTAGGACTCTGCCTGTTCTGTTCAACCAATTCTCGGCTGCAACAGAGTCATCTTCTCTCTTGCCATAGAAGTCCACAACTCCAAACTTCCTTAGCCTTTCCAAGTGTGATTTCTGCTGTGGAGCTGGTGGTGGTGCTGGCATTACCCCGGCCATTTGTCTAAAGAAGTCAGCCATTTGCTGAAACATGGCCTGTGGAGGCTGAGCAGGCTCTGCTTGAGCTGGTGGAGCAGATTCTCTCATGCCCCCAGTCTCAGCTGCTGCAGGTGGAGCATGACTCTCCACTTCCTCCTCAACGGCTCTCTGAGATGAAGGGTCCATATCCTATTCAAAATAAGAAGGATAAACAGATCTGCGTTAGTGTCACCTCGACTCTTACAAATGCAATGCATGGTATGGACTCAATCTAGGCCCAGAAATGCCTAAACCGTGCTCTGATACCACTAAATGTGACACCCCTTACCCGTACAAGATACCCGAGTAATTAATGCCACACGTTGTACCGTAACACTCTAATATTCCTCAATTAATTTATATCATGCTTTTGCATATAATTTATGAAATACAATTTATTTAAACCATTTATCAAAAGTATCATTCATTTAAGGTTCCGAAAATTTTAAAGAAAATCCGGCGGAGTACCGGCTAAAAATGGAGAAAACCGTTCTTCGGAACCTGTTAAAAACACTTCCAATATTTTTATTCCATCATCTCAAACTCCAATATCCAAAATCTCAACAATATTTCTCAATAGCAAATTCTCAATAATCTTTTCATTTCACAAACATCCATTTCTCATATACAAGCGATAAATACATGCTCAAATTTTGCATTCATAGTCATAACTTTCATTATTTACATGGACATCAAAATATATTACATGAGTTCAAATACATATGAAAAAAAGTAAAAATCTGCTACAAAATATCAAAATGACAAAATGACACCTAGTGCCCTACCAATGCACTGCAGGTAGTGAGGTGACACGGACACTGCGCAGAACTGCAGGATGGACTCACCCAGTCTGTGGTCTACTGGGCTCACGATCAGGATCTCTAGTACCTACGCGTGGCAAAAGCAACGCGCTAAGCAATAATGCTTAGTGGTGCAATAATAAAATAACAAGAAATAACAGATATAAATATGTATTGCATGTACATGTTTTGTTTGTCATGTATTTGTATATCCATTCATTTATTTCTTTTACATTGCTCATTTTCATTCATTTGGTTGCCCAAGTAACCTACACTAAACGACTGGATCGATAACGTAACCGCACTGGTATCTAGTACCTCGGACACCATCGGTCGCATATGCATCACCCGGTGTGCAGACTACCAAGTCAGAATAATCTCGAGCACAAGGCCAAGTCTCAATGCAAAGTCGAATGGCTAAAAGCCATGAAATCACAGAATGGCATTTTTGCCATGTGCGATCGCTAATCGAACCCTATTGGCATGCCAAACTATCCAAACCAATCGTGTTAGGTATACTAGGGCATTTGAAACTTTTAAATTCTTCAATTTGTGAATTTCAAATTTTTGGTGTCACTATTCATCATTGGTCAACAAAAATGTTGACTTTTAGAATAAAAATGTGTACATTGACTTTGGCACTCCCAACATACCACATTTGGTGTTTAAAACTTATTGGCATTAAGTGTTAATACCATTCCAAAGTGTAACTCAACACAAGCAGAATTTTTAGTTTTGGTGAGTCAACTTCACTGCTCCATTGGACACTTTATTCAGTAGGAATTTGAAGAAATGGAAAACATGAAAGTTGTTCCTTATTTTGTCTAGTTGAATTTCCTTTTTTGAATCACTCCATTTGGAGTTTTGTAGCTCTAGATATGGTCAAAAGACCCAAGCTGGCAGGATGT
The DNA here is from genome assembly GCF_030052815.1 of Hevea brasiliensis. Lineage (NCBI taxonomy): Eukaryota > Viridiplantae > Streptophyta > Magnoliopsida > Malpighiales > Euphorbiaceae > Hevea > Hevea brasiliensis. The sequence continues at coordinate 96,973,468 of NC_079497.1, forward strand.
GCATTCTCTGAGAAAATTACCATATCTGATTGCATGAACAGTGGCCACTGCCATTTGGGTTAAGTTCTGGCCATAATTTGGGGTAGGTTCCTTCATGAAAGTTGTTTTTCTATGTCTTAACTTGCTGTAAAAATTTCAGGTCAATTGACCAAATCTCAGATGAGTTATGGCCAAATGAGCGATTCTTGTTCATTTGGTCAGTCTAGAATCGATTTGTGGTTCGGATTGGGGCCAAGTTTTGGTCCTCTTGCTTTGGTCTTTTGGGCATGGTTTCTTCAGTAAAAATGTGCCATTATAAGCCTAGTTTCATGTCCAATTGGCCAAACACCAATTGGACTAACACAGCCCAATTTATGGCAATGCAAAGGGATGAATTTTCACCCCTATCTTTCCTAGGCGATTTATACCTGGACTTTGCCAAAACATTTATCAGTTCTAATTATGGTCAACATACCTAAAATGGTCACTAATTGACCATTAAAATGTGCTCTAACAATTTCCTAAGCCAAATCAATTTTTCACTCCCCAAAACCCTAATTCAAATTCATAATTTATGCCATTTACCTTAGCTAGCTACTAAGGCATTACTCATATGTTTATAACTTCAAATATGGTTTCTAATTCACTTCAAGCTCATCAAAAACATTCCTACATATTCTTTTACTAGGGCAGCCGAAATTCAAGTGTTCATACTCATAGGTTTTTGTTCATTTAAACTACAAATCTTACTAAGTTCAAGTCCAAAATCATGGAAATAAAGAGTTTAATGGGTATAAGTGCACTAACCTTGAATGGGCAGAATTTTCCAAGCCCCTAAACCTCACTTTACTTCTTCTTCTTGGCTGCCAAGAGCTTCTCCAAGTGATATGGTCAAGGTTTAATGAAAGGGGTTAGGGTTTAGTGGTGTAAGAAAGGGAGAGATTGAGCTTGATTGAAGAAAAAATCCATGGAGGTGTCTAGGCGCTTTGGCTGGCCTTTGGGGAGGGAGGTAGCTGCTGCAATTTGTGTTATTTTGGTCTTCTTTAATCTCTTTTAATAGTTAGTCAAACAATGGCTTAAGTGTGATTGGTCAAAATTTTCTTAATGACATCACCATGATGTCATAAATGCCCCTTTTCCTCATTTTCTTTTCTTTCCTCCACTATTCAAGTTCAATTTAATTTCTAGTAATGTCTCTTCATATTTTATGTCATATTAATTATTTACTCAACTGGACAAGTCGGCCAGAAATCACCTCTGAAGGCGAAATGACCAAAATGCCCTCCGTTTGGCTTAACGGGTCAAAATTGTCTGTACCGATTGAAAATTTTTTCTAAGTATTTTCTTGGCATTCTAATGCCATGGGAACCTCAATAACCCTTCTCTGGAGTCCCAAAAATTATTTTATAATTTTTCCCTCGGGTATAGGGCTCCTCGTTGTGAGAACCGCAACTTACCTCTAGTTACCCATCGCTTGGGCACCGGCTCGTTTGACTTGGTTGTATTTTATTTCTAAAATTTTTACTAAATTTTTCTTATTAATATTTGAGTTAATTATGGTTCCTGACTTTAGTTTAAATATTTTTAGGACATTCTAATTTGTCCTGACCGATCACCGGATGTACGGAGTGGTTATCGGGATGGTGTTACATTGAGAATGGTTATAAGCTGCCAAAATGACTAAAAATGAGTTGCTAAATGTGTTAATGTTATGGTACAAACCAGAATTGACATGGAAGAGTGGCTTGGTAAGCATAAGATGTGTAATTGGTAAATGATGAACAATGTACAATAGGGTAGTGTATGTTTTGGATTAGAACCTTAAGTGTGTGGCTCCAATTGGTATGAGACCAATTGGAGGTGAAACTAGGCACAAAATGTGCCAACTTTCATGAAGGAAGCTTACCAAAATTCTGCCTAGAAGGTGACTTGAAAAATGACCAAATCCGGATTAGTGCTTTGAAAGCCTGAAAATTTACCATTTGGGCAGCAGTTAGTGTTTTGGCCATAACTCACTCAAAACAGGTCCAATTGACCTGAAATTTTTACCATGAATACTTGAGACATATATCTAAAATTCTTATGAAGACACCAAATCCCAGAAATGGCTATAACCAAGCCAAATAGCTTGCACAAATTTAGGTCCAAATATTGGCCGAATCAAAAGTGACCTAAAAATGACCTAAAGCTACCATTTTGGTACATTCTGTCCAGCATTGGTAGATTGACCATAACTTGGTCTACACAACTCAGAATGACCTAAAATTTTACCCCGCGTGCAATAAGACATAGACCTACAAGTTTATAGTTTGGATCAAAACTCGAAAACCGAGGGAACTAGGCCGTCCGACTATGTCAAATTAGTATACCGAAATCTAGCAAATTGCAATAAAATGCAATATACTTGAAAGTGAATTTGGTAATATGTACCAACACTAAAAATCCATAAAATGTGACATATTGGTAACATTAAACCTAATTCACCTAGAGTGTATCGAGAGTCAACATTTTAGGTTGACTAAGGAAAATAATAGAATTTAATAAATTAATTAATTATTAAGCTTTATTGTTAGAGACAGTTTAAATGAGTTGTGAAACACTTCAAATTGTGTGTTTCAGTTAGCAAAGACTCAGGGAAAGGAAAGGAAACACTGAGTCAGGGCCAAGAGACATTTATCAGAGGTTTGTGCACAACGGTTACTTCTTTTGAATTTTCAATTGAAATGAATTATGACAAATTGTCTATTATTGTTTAAATTGTGAAAAATTGTCTTAATGATATTTGATGGATACTTATTGCTTGAAAAACATTGTAAATAGTTTGAAACCACAGCTATCATGTATATTGATTGAATTCCTCGCTAGCTTGTCTAGTGGGACGAATTGACTTTGATTTCCCTCTCTGGCTGAAGTGTTGAGGTGTGTGCCTGTTGAGGACGAATAGAATGAGTACTCATATTATTGCTAGCTAGCTATATTATTCCTCATTAGCCATCGGCTCTTGGGATGAATTGAACTTTGGAACATGATTAAGCTGTGTGTGTGTGATTTATTGATATTCATTGTGATATTGTGAAATGGAGTTTAAATTCTTTATGACATTCACTGTTTTTGAATTTAACTATGGTTTTAAGTATCCACTATTTATATGAATTATGATTTGTGATTTAAAGTTGCATTTTGTTAATGTTGTGCACCACTAAGATATTGGCTCAGCGATAGCTTTTCATTGGTGTCGCAGGTAGACAGACTGACAGGGCAACAGACTAGGCTGCTAGTGCTTCATTGAGAGATCATCGGGTATATTGAGTATACCATATTTTGCATTTTGTATTGTAATGTATGTTCACTGTATGTATATAGTGTTCTTGGTTTTGAGCAGTTGTAAATTAAAATTGTACATTAAAGTTGTAAAATAAAATTGTAATTTATTTTGGCGTGTAAAAATTTGTGATATATTTCTTTTATCTCAGCTTTTGAAAACACTGGAAAGGTTATTGTGGATTTGAGTTGGCAAATGTTGAGAAACATATTGTGTTGATTGAATATTGGAGTTGGGGATTGAACCAAATATTTAAAGTGCTTTTTACAGGTTTTTGAAGAACTATTTTATTCAAAATATAGATGGCACTCTGCCAAAATTTTTACAGAAATTGTTAATTCTTCAAATGTGTTAGCTGTTTCCCTTCAGTTCAAAAAAATTTTTAACACCTGTAAATAGTGCCCACCACTGTAAAAAGAAGTAAGAAAAGTTTTAAAATTCCTTGTAGTATATTTAATGGGTTATCAGTAGATGAAGTTGGTAATTGATTAGGTATACTACAGGATCATGTTATGCGTTACGGAGGGGTAGGGGGTGACATGAATGAAGCATGAATGATAATGTATGGAAATGAATATGTAATTAAATTATATAGAGAATATTTGAAATGATCAGATGATTATGATTAGAATGGATGAGATTTTTATTTCAAAATATTATGGAATTTTTAGAGCAGGTGAATCGTGAAAAATGTCAAATCATAATAAAATAGGGGGAAACTCTGTTAGATTCAATTTAGAAAAATAATTAATATTAAAATATAACGAAAACAAATTATTAAAAGAATAAAGTAAGATAAGATAGGGTACTCTGGCACCGAGTGTGACAAGCCTTGCTCGGCTACACTGTAGACGGCTGAGGGGTGTCACACTTCCATTATATATATTTCATGTTTAGTATGATTAGTAGGACACTACTTCCTCTCGTGAGTTATATCATTTATTCAATATAATTCAATTATTTAAGGAGATGACTTGACCAATTAGTCTTACTCTTTTGACCTTATCATTTCCTTAATTACTTTTATTTATATTTAGGGAACTCCACATTCTCCTTCTTATACTTATAAAAATAATACTTTATGCTTTTAAAGTACATTATGCTCTTCCATTTAATTCTAAAGGAAACAACTAATTAACTCATACAACTTTACAATCCTATTGACAAGCACGTCCCATTCTAACATGCGTCAGATATACATGCCACACTATACTTAAAAACATACACCTACAAAGCTATCACACACTTTGACATTACATAATTACAAAGCAAGACATAAATACATATAGGGAACATAGGCATACCAGATCATACTCTTATACACTTATGACATAAACATAATTACATAAACATTTATGAGTCTATCACTATTACATAAGTTATCTTTTTAAAATGCCAAAGCCCTCCTAGGTTCTTATGCATCTACTTCTTGCAAAACCTACTTTGGTTTGGGGAGGGGCGGTGTGAACTGGGAGGCTCAGTAAGCATAAACTACTTTAAAATAATTATAATTTCCTTTTATCACATATACATGAATGTATTAATCACATGAATGAAATAAATCTCAAACATTTACAAACATGGCAGTTATCTCACCAGTGACTTCCCTATAAACCAAAATGCCCAGCTCATATAGAAGCTCCTTAGAACTTCCTGTTATTGTAATCAATGTGCTCAACTCATATAGATGTGCTTCAAGACTTCCTCTTTAAACATGACATATGTCATGTACTAGAGGCCTCGTAGGGTCCTCACCTGGCCTTTTGGATTCGAAACATACATATCATAACATTACATGATCTGATATGCCATTTGGGAGTTAGACAGTCATCCATAAACTACCTCACATCATAGACATTATGCAATTGCAACAAAATATGGTTCTAATTCACTACACCCTAATATTAATGCATTTTATGATGCATGATTATGCTTAAAGCATTAATTACAATAAATAAAAAGCATTTGAAATTCAATCAAGCAGTTTATACTTACCTATTGTAGAACTTATCAATTATTCTTGCCCCTTAGATTTGGCAAGTAGACTTTAACTTTATTTTGTTTTTCCTAGGGTTCTTTAACACCAACCTGACTCGGGGCTTAACTTCCTTAGACCTTGATCACCAACTCTGGGCAAGAGGTGAATTAACAAAAACACATAAATTTTATGTCTTAGACTCCCTAACATCATATCAAGAATGAACCCTTGATTCAAGATACTTTAATACAAAAAAATAAGTTTTAGAGCCTTAAAATCAAAAGAGAAAAGTTACTGACAGAAGTAACTTCAGCTGCCAAAGTGGGGAACTTCAGCTATCGAAGTCCTAAGCTTCAAGTGCCTTCGAGAAGCAGTGGCTACTCTAGCTACCAAAATAATGGTTTTTAACAGCCTAACATGGGAATTTCTAGAATTCCCAGTCGATTCTGCAGCAACTCAAATTGGCCAAAACTTAATCCTTCTATCTCCCAGGCTCAAAACTCAAATCTAAAAACATAAATAGACCATAAAACAGCTAATCAACTTTAAGAAGCATAGAAGATGGACATGCATTTTCAAATTCATAAAAACCCAAGAGAATTTCCCCAAAACTTCTTAGCTTTCATTTTTATCCTTTAACATCTAACATACATTCTTAAAACAATATGTCCTAAATCTAAACAATTTCAGTTCTAAAGATTCAATTTCATAATTGAACATAAACACTCCAAACCTACAACTCAAAATTCATAACATTCAAAATCCAAGACATTCTAAACTTCAATTACATGAAAATCAAAATTTTCTTTAAAAAAAATTCAAAACTCCAATTGCATGGATTAAAGAGGGAAACAAAAAGGGGAAAAGAAACAAAAGAATAAAGGCACACCTTAAGCCTTGACCCAACTCTTTTAGCAAGATGAGTTTGTCACACCCTACCCCTCCGTAAGACATAACATGATCCCATAGTATACCTAATGAATTACCAACTTCGTCTACTGATAACCCATTAAATACACTACAAGGGATTTTAAACTTTTCCTTACTTCTTCTTACAGTGGTGAGCACTTTTGACAGGTATAAAAAAAATTTCTTTTACTAAAGTGAAACCAAATAACACATTTGAAGAATTAATAATTTCTGTAAAAATTTTGGCAGAGTGCCATCTGTATTTTGAATAAAACAGTTCTTCAAAAACCTGTAAAAAGCACTTCAAATATATTTCTCAATCTCAAACTCCAACATTTAACCAATATAATATGTTTCTCAACTCAAATCCACGATAAATTTTTCAGTTTTTCCAAAGGCTGCGATGAAAGAAATATAGTACAAATTTTACAAGCCAAAATAACTCACAATTTATTTTACAACTTCAATGTATAATTTTAATTTACAACTGCTCAAAACCAAGAACACTATATACATACAGTGAATATATTACAATATAAAATGCCAAATACGGTATACTCAATATACCTGATGATCTCTCAGTATAGCATTAGCAGCCTAGTCTACTGCCCTGTCAGTCTGTCTACCTGCGACAGCAATGAAAAGCTATCGCTGAGTAAAATTTACTCAGTGGTGCACAATAACAATTTGAAATGCGATATATAATTCTTTTATTGACAATTCACAAATCAAATAATTCACAATTCCATTTCACAATTTACAAAGTTCATATAACACAAATTTGATCAAACACTGAATAATAAAGTTTTGCAAATCAATAACACAATTTGATCAAATAACTGAATAACACAGTTTTGCCCATCAATAACACAATTTGATCAAATAACTGAATAATACAGTTTTGCCAATCAATAACACCATTTGATCAAATAACTGAATAATACAGTTTTGCCAATCAATAACACCATTTGATCAAATAACTGAATAATACAGTGTTGCCAATCAATAATACAATTTAGGCCATGACACAATTTTTCCGCACATGCCGTGTTGTACACCACGACAAGACACACTCACCCCAATAATCGAAATCAATGAGGGAGGAAGCTAGCTAAATAATGAGTACTCATCCACACTCACCTCAGACTAGCAAGTCAAAGAGGGAGGAATATAATCACACTCACCCCATAAATGGAGAAGGAACATAGTAATATTGTCATGCCAAGTGTGAATCAAAACAATTCCAAATCATAATATTTAAATATTTCATACAAACCACAAATCATATTTTATCTCAAAATTTCCATTTGCAAAGTAGGCAACACAATAATTTCCAAATAAGATTCTCAAGGCCACAACAATAAAAAATTATTCATAACTCATTTCTCCAAATAAATTTTCTAGTACAAGCAATGAATATAAAAGTATTGTGCACAGATACAATTTAAAACTATAATATTCAAATAAATTTTTAAGTAGAAAATAAGAAATCAAAATTATTGTGCACAAACACAATTTAAAACAATAACATATGAATAATCATAATTTATTTCAATTGAAAAATTCAAAAGAAATAACTATTGTGCACAAACCTCTGATAACTGTCTCTTGGCTCTGACTCAGTGTTTGCTTCCCTATCCTTGAGTCTTTGCTAACTGAAACACATAATTTGAAGTGTTTCAGTACTCCTTTAAACCATCTCTAATAATAAGGCTTAGTACTTAATTTATTGAATTTTATCATTTCCTTAGTCAACTTAAGATGTTGACCCTCGATGCACTCTAGATGAATTAGGTTTTAATGTTACCAATATGTCACATTTTATAGTCTTTTAGTGTTGGTACATATTACCCAATTCATTTCCATGTATAGTGCATTTTATTGCAATTTGTCAGATTCCGGAATACTAATTTAACCTAGTCAGATGACCTAGTTCCCTCAATTTTTGGGTTTAAGTCAAAACTACAAACTTGTAGATCTATGTCTTATTGTACGCAGGGCAAAATTTCAGGTCATTCTGAGTTATATAGACCAAGTTATGGTCATTTTACTATTGCTGGTCAGAATGTACCAAAATTGGTCACTTTAGGTCATTTTAGGTTCGGCCAGTTTTTGGACCCGAACTTTTGCAAGCTATTTGACTTGCTTATGGTCATTTCTGGGTGTTGGTGTCTTCATAAGAGTTGTAGATATATGTCTTAACTATTCATGGTAAACATTTCAGGTCAATTGGACCTGTTTTGAGTGTGTTACGGCCAAAATACTAACTGCTGCCCAAATGGTCAATTTTCAGGCCTTAAATGCACAAATCCGGATTTGGTCATTTTTCTAGTTACCTTCCAAGCAGAATTTTGGTAAGCTTCCTTCATTAAAGTTGGTACATTTTGTGCCTAGTTTCACCTGCAATTGGTCTCATACCAATTGGAGCCACATATTTAAGGTTCTAAGCCAAAACCTACACTGCCCTATTGCACATTGTTCATCACTCATCAATTACACATTTAACACTTACCAAGTTATACATCCATGCCAATTCTGGTTTGTACCATAACATAAACATATTTAGCAACTTATTTTTGGTCATTTTGGCAGTTTATAACCATTCTCAATATGCACACTATAACCCAGAATTTTTCAAGTCCAATTACAACAATTAAACACATGAATGCACCTCATTTACATGTCCAAATTCAAACCTTTATACACACATACGTGCTGCCATCCATAACAACATAATTCAACAATATAATTCCATAAACCAAACCATGAAATAACACATTTTTATCTTCTTCATAAGGCTGCCACAAGTTTACACATACCCATCAATTTCCACTTTCACTTTTCAAGCTTACAATTTAAACCTTACACATGGAATTCAACTTCAATACAATTAAACATTTAAATCATCATTCAAACCACTATTTACATGCAAGAATAAGCTGTTCTTATTGAGGTTCCATGGCTGCCAAAATGTACATTTCCACTAATTCATCAAACTTCGAAAATCCTTCCACAATTCAACTACCCACAACACCCATTCAAAGTTTAATGAAACAAGAATTAAAAATACATACTTACCACTTTTGAAATTCTTCAAAACCTCACCAAAACTTAACTTTCTTGCTGCCTAATTGCTGCCTAAGGTGTGGTGATCACTTTTAGTGAAGGAACTATGGTGAAATGAAGCTTGGAATGGGAGTGCATGTGGCTTGCTCCATGGATGGCAATGGAGCTTTAATGGTGGTTCATTTGGCTGTTTGTTATGAGGTTGAAGATGAAGTGGTTTCTGCCCCAAATATGATATATTATATGTCCACTAATCCCTTTAGTGGAGCACTAAATCAATTAAAATGTTTGTTTATTCCAACATTTCCAATTTCCCACATTTTCCTCCTATCTTTTGCTATTTAGATTATGTACCACCATTTTAATTTTTCATGACATTTTCCTAGTGTAATATCATGTATTTTTAATGGACATTTAGGTCAAAAGACAACTCGGGGTGTCAAATGACCACAATGCCCCTATTCGGGTTGCATTCTCAATTTTTCGGTAACACCAAATTTTGTCGTTTTCTCGATTTCTCATTTTTATTTGTACTAATTAATTAATTTTTCTTTGATATTTCTAATGATTTTTGTACTTCAATAAGTCTTTAATTATGTCTTAAAAATATTTTCCAGGGTTTCCCGTGGTCCAGGGCTAGTCAACAGTCCACGCTGTAACTTTCCGGTGCGGTCACCCATCGCTAGGGTTCTCGGCTTATTTAACTTGGTTACATTTCATTGCTATTATTTTTCCTTTGTTTTTCTTGTATTTTCTTTTCTTGTATTTCATTATTTATGTCTCCTCATCAATATTTAAGTGTAGTTCTAGGCATCCTAGCTGTCCGGACAACACTGATCACTGGAACAGTAGAACGCACTACCAAACATAGGGGTGTTACAATTCTCCCCCCCCTTAAAATAAATTTCGTCCACGAAACTTTACCCAATAGCCATCTTACAATAATTATACGTTTATTTTCTCCTTTCTATATGATCGTATAATCTTCTTTCCCTCGAATTTGTATAAGACTTTTAACAATCTAATACAACATTTAATTTGTTTGTATAACACCAATCTTCTCTTACTATTGTGCTGTCTAATATTTCGGTTCACGTTCCTTCTTGAATGACCCTTGAGGTCATGTTAGAATGATTTATCTAGTCATTGGTCCTCTGACCATTCTAGTCAATAATCTTCCTCACATTCGTAACATTTCTTTGTTATATCTGAATCAACTATTCAAATTTTTACTTCCACAACTCTTTTTATCTATTAATATTCTATAACTTACTTCCTTTTGTACTAAACTATAACCTTTCGATTTTCTAACTTTTGAGTTTTAAATCCCTAAGTAGGATTTTCAAACTTATTTCTAACAATTAAATTCTGTCCTGGCATAACTATACCAAAACAGATGCCGTTGGCAACTATTCTCATATTGGTGTACTATCTAGTAGTACGTAGCTCTACATAATAATCTCAAGTCAGTACTGTAATCTGCAGCTTACAGTATAAACATCAAGAACATTGCATAGTTACTACGATACATTCCAATAGATCAAACTTTCCTATCTTTTATCCTTTTCGAATTCACTAATATTCGAAACTTATCTGATTACAATATCTATTGACAATTACTAACTGTAACATCTTTTCCCTCATCTAGAGCAATTCCATTACCGCAACTTACTTTTACGTCCTCTTGTCTTACATTAAGTAGGCTTGTCGTTTAGCTTTATAATTTATGGTGTGTTAGAAAATACTTTTCGCCGATAAACTCTTTAAAAACTAATCCTTATCTTAAAGGACTAATTACTAATGCATCAAAATTTATTCCCATGTAAGGAATAACAACAGAACATATAGTTCTAATACTAACATAAAAGTATGCAGATTCCAGGTCAAACAATACATATATATATCTTAGTTTCTAATTGAGAAAGTACCAGCAACATTGTCAAAAGTCTCAGTCTCTTCTCTCTGTCATATAGCGTATACTCCAGCTGAAGCATCACCCTATTCTGGCTGATTCACAGTACTCTGACTTCTAGGTGTACTACCCCTACCTCTACCTCTGCCTCTACTAACTGATGGTGAACTCTTTGGGGTAGAAACTTGGGTTGATCCCTTTGGTGTAGTAAATGATCCAGAACGACATGGATTTACACAATCCCTAGCAAAATGACCAGTCTCTCCACAATTAAAACATGCTCGTACGGCTCTATAACATACCCCACTATGTGGTTTACCACAAGTTTCACAAAGTCGATCTGACAGCACATTTCTGGGTTTCTGCTGAGTTTGCTGATCGGATCGAGGCGGTTTCTGTCCAGAAGATCTATCTCTACCGAACTTCTTACTACCTCTGTTGTGTCCCCCAAAGTTTTTCCTCTTTCCAGTAGGTCCACTGGAACTCTGTTCTACTAACTTTCCCTCTTTTTCTGTCTTCTCTGATTTTTTTTTTTCTCAAGGGCCGCTTCAGATTTAATTCTTTCTAATTCTAGTGCTTGAGAAATAAGCTCAGAGAAGTTGTTATGTTTGAATCCGACCACTTGTAATCTGATACCGGGCTTCAAGCCGGTTTCAAACCTCTTACATCTCTCCCTACTGGTAGAAAGTAAACTTACTGCATAATGGCTCAGGCAGGAAAATTTCCTTTCATATTCAGCCATCGATCTACTCCCCTATTTCAGACTTAGGAACTCTTGCAGCTTCTGGTCCCATATGCATCAGGGATATATTTTTGTCTGAACTCCCATAGAAAATCATTCCATGTTAGCACTAAAGGTTCTACCAGACTATGGGGAATGGTTTTCCACCAGTCATATGCATCCCTCAGTAGCAGAGACACTGAATATTCAAATCTGAGCTCCTCTGTGCAGTGCAGTTTCTTGAACACCCTATCCATTCTCTCTAACCACTGTTCTGCCTCTAGAGGATCTACTGTCCCCTTGAACTCAATAGCCCCATATTTCATCAATTTTTCATACTGCCTAGCAGAAGACTGTGGTTGTACCACTGGTGTCTGTAGTGGGACTTGAGTAGGCATATTACCAGCCATTTGTTGAAACATTACAGCCATCTGCTGAGCGAACTGAGCAGGAAATTGCGATACTGAGGGGGCTGGTGCTGCTGATCCACTAACATTGTGTAGGGCTGGGGCATCTCCTTGCACCTCAGCCTCTATAGATTGATCGACTAAACGATCACCCTCTTCCATAGTCAATGTGAGGATCTTAGACCTCCTGAACAGATAACACAAGGAGATTTCTTCTGTTAGTGCATATTTATAATGTAATGTACTGTATGTATCAAACAATGACATTGAGCAGTTGTATTAAGAAGAAAGAATATTCAAATTATAGGTGAAAACAGAATTTAAAAACTTTGCTCTGATACCACTAAAACATGTCACACCCTACCCCTCCGTAAGGCATAACATGATCCCGTAGTATACCTAATGAATTACCAACTTCGTCTACTAATAACCCATTAAATACACTACAAGGGATTTTAAAACTTTTCTTACTTCTTTTAACAGTGGTGAGCACTTTTGACAGGTATAAAAAAATTTCTTTTACTAAAGTGAAACCAAATAACACATTTGAAGAATTAATAATTTCTGTAAAAATTTTGGCAGAGTGCCATCTGTATTTTGAATAAAACAGTTCTTCAAAAACCTGTAAAAAGCACTTCAAATATATTTCTCAATCTCAAACTCCAACATTTGACCAACATAATATGTTTCTCAACTCAAATCCACAATAAATTTTTCAATATTTCCAAAGGCTGAGATAAAAAGAAATATAGTACAAAATTTACAAGCCAAAATAACACACAATTTATTTTACAACTTCAATGTATAATTTTAATTTACAACTGCTCAAAACCAAGAACACTATATACATACAGTGAACATACATTACAATACAAAATGCAAAATACGGTATACTCAATATACCCGATGATCTCTCAGTATAGCATTAGCAGTCTAGTCTGCTGCCCTGTCAGTCTGTCTACCTACAACAGCTACGAAAAGCTATCGCTGAGTAAAATTTACTCAGTGGTGTACAATAACAATTTGAAATGCGATATATAATTCTTTTATTGACAATTCACAAATCAAAAAATTCACAATTCCATTTCACAATTTACAAAGTTCATATAACACAAATTTGATCAAATACTGAATAATAAAGTTTTGCAAATCAATAACACAATTTGATCAAATAACTGAATAACACAGTTTTGCCCATCAATAACACAATTTGATCAAATAACTGAATAATACAGTTTTGCCAATCAATAACACCATTTGATCAAATAACTGAATAATACAGTGTTGCCAATCAATAACACAATTTAGGCCATGACACAATTTTTCCGCACATGCCGTGTTGTACACCACGACAAGACACACTCACCCCAATAATCAAAATCAATGAGGGAGAAAGCTAGCTAAATAATGAGTACTCATCCACACTCACCTCAGACTAGCAAGTCAAAGAGGGAGGAATATAATCACACTCACCCCATCAATGGAGGAATATAATATGCCAAGTGTGAATCAAAACAATTCCAAATCATAATATTTAAATATTTCATACAAACCACAAATCATATTTTATCTCAAAATTTCCATTTGCAAAGTAGGCAACACAATAATTTCCAAATAAGATTCTCAAGGCCAAAACAATAAAAAATGATTCATAACTCATTTCTCCAAATAAATTTTCTAGTACATGCAGTGAATATAAAATTATTATGCACAGACACAATTTAAAACTATAATATTCAAATAAATTTTTAAGTAGAAAATAAGAAATCAAAATTATTGTGCACAAACACAATTTAAAACAATAACATACGAATAATCATAATTTATTTCATTTGAAAAATTCAAAAGAAATAACTATTGTGCACAAACCTCTGATAACTGTATCTTGGCTCTGACTCAGTGTTTGCTTCCCTTTCCTTGAGTCTTTGCTAACTGAAACACACAATTTGAAGTGTTTCAGTACTCATTTAAACTGTCTCTAACAATAAGGCTTAATACTTAATTTATTGAATTCTATAATTTCCTTAGTCAACCTAAGATGTTGACCCTCAATGCAGTCTAGATGAATTAGGTTTTAATTTACCAATATGTCACATTTTATAGTCATTTAGTATTGGTACATGTTACCCAATTCATTTCCATGTATAGTGCATTTTATTGCAATTTGTCAGATTCCAGTATACTAATTTGACCTAGACGGATGACCTAGTTCCCTCGGTTTTTGGATTTTGGTCAAAACTACAAACTTGTAGATCTATGTCTTATTGCACGCGGGGAAAAATTTTGGGTCATTCTGAGTTATATAGACCAAGTTATGGTTATTTTACTATTGCTGGTCAGAATGTACCAAAATTAATCACTTTAGGTCATTTTAGGTCATTTTAGGTTCAGCCAGTTTTTGGATCCGAATTTGTGCAATCTATTTAACTTGCTTATGGTCATTTCTGGGTGTTGGTGTCTTCATAAGAGTTGTAGATATATGTCTTAGCTATTCATGGTAAAAATTTTAGGTCAATTGGGCCTGTTTTGAGTGAGTTATGGCCAAAACACTAACTGCTGCCCAAATAGTCAATTTTCAGGCCTTAAATGCACTAATCCAGATTTGGTTATTTTTCTAGTCACCTTCCAAGCAGAATTTTGGTAAGCTTCATTCATGAAAGTTGGCACATTTTGTGCCTAGTTTCACCTGCAATTGGTCTCATACCAATTGGAGCCACACATTTAAGGTTCTAAGCCAAAACCTACACTGCCCTATTGCACATTGTTCATCACTCATCAATTACACATTTAACACTTACCAAGTTACACATCCATGCCAATTCTGGTTTGTACCATAACATAAACATATTTAACAACTTATTTTTGGTCATTTTGGCAGTTTATAACCATTCTCAATATGCACACTATAATCCAGAATTTTCCAAGTCCAATTACAACAATTAAACACATGAATGCACCTCATTTACATGTCCAAATTCAAACCTTTATACACACATACGTGCTGCCATCCATAACAATATAATTCAACAATATAATTCCATAAACCAAACCATGAAATAACACATTTTTATCTTCTTCATAAGGCTGCCACAAGTTTACACATACCCATCAATTTCCACTTTCACTTTTCAAGCTTACAATTTAAACCTTACACATGGAATTCAACTTCAATACAATTAAACATTTAAATTATCATTCAAACCACTATTTACATGCAAGAATAAGCTGTTCTTATTGAGGTTCCATGGTTGCCAAAATGTACATTTCCACTAATTCATCAAACTTCGAAAATCCTTCCACAATTCAACTACCCACAACACCCATTCAAAGTTTAATGAAACAAGAATTAAAAATACATACTTACCACTTTTGAAATTCTTCAAAACCTCACCAAAACTTAACTTTCTTGCTGCCTAATTGCTGCCCAAGGTGTGGTGATCACTTTTAGTGAAGGAACTATGGTGAAATGAAGCTTGGAATGGGAGTGCTTGTGGCTTGCTCCATGGATGGCAATGGAGCTTTAATGGTGGTTCATATGGCTGTTTGTTATGAGGTTGAAGATGAAGTGGTTTCTGCCCCAAATATGATATATTATATGTCCACTAATCCCTTTAGTGGAGCACTAAATCAATGAAAATGTTTGTTTATTCCAACATTTCCAATTTCCCACATTTTCCTCCTATCTTTTGCTATTTAGATTATGTACCACCATTTTAATTTTTCATGACATTTTCCTAGTGTAATATCATATATTTTTAATGGAAATTTAGGTCAAAAGACAACTCGGGGTGTCAAATGACCACAATGCCCCTATTCGTGTTGCATTCCCGATTTTTCGGTAACACCGAATTTTGTCGTTTTCTCGATTTCTCATTTTTCTTTGTACTAATTAATTAATTTTTCTTTGATATTTCTAATGATATTTATACTTCAATAAGTCTTTAATTATGTCTTAAAAATATTTTCTAGGGTTTCCCGCGGTCCAGGGCTAGTCAACAGTCAACGCCGTAACTTTCCTGTGCGGTCACCCATCGCTAGGGTTCTCGGCTCATTTAACTTGGTTACATTTCATTGCTATTATTTTTCCTTTGTTTTTCTTGTATTTTCTTTTCTTGTATTTCATTATTTTATGTCTCCTCATCAACATTTAAGTGTAGTTTTAGGCATCCCAGCTGTCCGGACAACACTGGTCACCGGAACAGTAGAATGCACTACCGAACATAGGGGTGTTACAGAGTTGATCTAAAAGAACTTCTAAAAGCAACCACCCATTTCATTCATGCAAGCTTAAGGAAGAAAAGATTAGTTAAAATCTTGTCTTAAAATCTTAAATCTTGATAGGAGAAATAAGAAAAAGATAGAAAGTCTTACCTTCTTCCATTCTAAATTAGACCAAAAATGCCTTAAATATCCTCATTTGGAAAGGGACTTTTGGCTGCCTAAAGTGACTTTCAATTATTGAAAGTCCTATTCACAACATACTTAGATTTTTGCCCATTTTTTTGAGTTCAACTCATCCATTGCACATCTAACATTTCAAACACTCTTAAAACACCATAAAAACATTAATATTCAAAAACTAAAGAGTTCCTTCTTAACCCTCATAACTTCCAATTCCCTTTTAGAATGTCTAGGCTTAATCAAGACATCCATTATGGGTAGATTTTTAACATATGAGTTTGAGGGATGTTATAATATTTCTTCTTTTGTAAATCCACCCTTGTCAGTTCTTGATGACAATCAACCAAACCTAGCGTACAAAACTTGGTATTGATAGGACCAACTAGTTTTATGTTGGTTATTTTCTTCTGTTTCTAAAATGCCCTTCCTCAAATTATTAGATCTGTTACAGCGAAAGATGCTTGGCTCAAACTAGAAGCCATTTATTTTGCGGGTTCTAAATCCCAAATTCTTCAGCTCCGCAAGCAACTGAAACATCTTACTAAAGGAACTAACTCAATTGATGTGCACAAGCATTGTGCTAAGATTATTGTCGATCAACTTGTAGTACTCCATTATGCCCTTTTTTTTATGATCATTATAGTAAATATAGTTGGGTATATTTCATGAAAAAGAAATCTGATGTTTTGCCTATTTTTATTCAATTTCACCACATAGTAGAGAAATTCGTTGGCTTACCTATTAATAGCTTTCAAGTTGACTTAGGGGGAAAGGGAGAAAAAATCAAGCTTTAAACACATACCTCTTCAAAAATGGCATTACCCAATACATTTCATGCCCATACACCCCCAAGCAGAATGGCTATGCTAAAAGAAAGCACAGAGATATTGTTGAGACTAGTCATGCCTTGCTTCACCACGCCTTTGTCCCACTAGAATATTGGACTTTTGCTTTTGAGACTGCCATATATACAATGAATAGAATTCCATATTTGACCACACTAAACCATTTACCCCAACATGAACTCTTATTTCACTCTACTCCTGATTATAATAATTTGCGTGTTTTTGGATCTTTCTATTACCTATGGCTTAAGGCCTATGCATCGAATAAATTAGACCCCCTTTCTGTAAAGTGTGCTTTTTTAGGTTACAACAAAGTTCACAAAGGTTATTATTGTCTTGGTCTTTCTACTTAAAAGTTTTTGTCTCACATCATGTTCTTTTTTATAAAAAAGATATTTCCCTTCAAGTGTGAATCGATAATTGTAACTGAAGCAAATGTCCATGATTCATTGATACCACAACCATTTTTGCCTCCAATTCCATATGACCCATCACCAATGGGCTTCACTTGTCCACTTGCACGTTCCCCAAGTGCTAACATCCTTGGGCAAACTCCCATATCACTTGCCACTTGTCACGTGATGACCCACTAATGCTAATCTTATCTTTATTACATCCACAAATGCTCCTCCACCTAGTCCACCTGTTACTCCAACAACTACTTATGTTTTAAGTCGAAGCAATAACTCACTGCAAATCTTGACACGAGGCCCACCCACTCATCTTTCTTATAACTCCACTAACTCACCAGGTCTTCCACTCGTTGTGGATCATAGTGATGATTCCAACCAACCTGGCTCACCTAAAAAGACTCATAAAATGGTGACTCATCTACAAACAGTTAGTTTGAAGCCACATATTTTTACTGCCATTACAACATCTCATGACATGCCCACTTATTATACCAAAGCCATGCATTTCCTTGAATGGTGACATGTTATTTAGCTAGAAATAAATGCTCTTTTACAAACAAAAACATAGGAGTTAGTTCCTGCACATGATACTGAAAATGTTGTTGGATGTAAGTGGGTATTTTAGGTCAAATATAATCCAAATGGTACAGTTGATAAGTACAAAGCACAGCTAGTTACAAAGGGTTATCATCAATGCTCGGGTATTGACTTCTTTGAAACTTTTTCACTTGTAGTAAAGCCTACTACTATACAGATCATCTTATCTTATGCAGTTTCTAAAGGGTGGGACATTCGACAATTGGATGTATCCAATGCCTTTTTGCATGGAACACTAGATGATGTTGTGTATATGGAGCAACCACCTAGCTTTATTGACAAAGATAATCAATCTTATGTTTGTCGTCTGTAGTGTTCTTTGTATGGTCTCTATCAGGCTCCAAGACAATGGTACAAGTGTCTCCTTAGTGCTTTGGTAAAACATGGTTCCAAGTCCTCTTTGGCAAATTCATTATTATTTTATTATAGTGCTAATGATGTTCAAGCATTCTATTTAATATATGGGGATGACATTATGTTAATTGGCAGTAGCACTAGTTTTATTCATAAGATTATTCGGGCACTACAAAATGAATTTATTTTGAAGGATTTAAGTCCATTGAACTACTTCCTAGGCATGTAGGACATCATACAAAGCAAGGACTCATACTCACCCAAACAAAATATATTAATGATTTACTCATGAAGGCTAACATGACCACTTGTAATAGGCTTTCTACACTTGCTACAACTAGTGGCAAACTATTTAAGAAGACAAATGACGAACAAGTAACTAATGCCACTTTGTACCACATGGTTGTAGGAGAATTTCAGTACTTGAATTTCACATGGCCTAACATTGCTTTCTCATTTTGTTGGTTTTATAACCCTGCAAGTGCACAGATCATTAACAAGTAATAAAGTGATGAGTAGAGTATCATTCCCATGAGGAATTTATAAGCATAAGTACTAAGTTATGACAGCAATTTTGACTGTTTAAACTACCAAAAGTTATAAGGGAATGAAATTTAAACTAGTGCTAAATAAGTACTAGAAACAAAGGAAAATAAATTCGAGAACTTAAAGAGAATTCTTATTGGATAGACAATTTCATAATTAAGATTTCATACCTTAACCCTGTTATGATTTTAACTTTGTTTTATTAATGGAATGAGTGTTGTTACTTTGATGAAAATTAATCCTAAAGTATCCTAGATCCTCTCTCAAGGTATCTAAGGTGTATTTTAATTAATCTTAAATCTATTTTCATGGCGATCAGTCCTAATTAGAATCCCTTAAGGTCTGTGATTAATTATAGAGTTCCATAAAGGTCATCAGCCTATCTCTAGATCAAATTTCCTAGGTTTAAAATTTTGATTTTCTAATATTAATCTTCTCTTTTTAGTTCTTTAATTAATATCTTAGATCATAGCTAAGTGAATACTAACACATAGTGTAACACCCTAGGCAAATCCCACATCGGCAAAACACGGGAGAGATGCTGGGTTTATAAGTTGGCAGTTCGTAACCCCTAGTGACGCGTTTTAAAACCATGAGGGCTTCGACCCAGAGCGGACAATATCACTAGTGGGCTGGGCCGTTACATTTGTGGTATCAGAGCCGCTCCGCGTGCAACCTTGGGCGATGGTGGGGTAAACCAGCGAGGACGCTGAGTCCCATAAGGAGGGTGGATTGTAACACCCTAGGTAAATCCCACATCAACAAAACACAGGAGAGATGCTGGGTTTATAAGTTGGCGGTTCGTAACCCCTAGTGACGCATTTTAAAACTGTGAGGGCTTCGGCCCATAGTGGACAATATCACTAGTGGGCTGGGCCGTTACATTTGGTTTTGATACCAATTGTAACGGTCGGGCTTTAACCACTAGAGAAATTGTTCGCTTTGGCCGTAAGCCTCACGGTTTTGTCCCATAGGTGGAATGGAGAACTTTCCAAGAGCTCACCCATCCTAGGATTTCTCTCAAGCGAGCACGCTTAACCCTGGGAAGTTCTCCATTCCACCTATGGGACAAAACCGTGAGGCTTACGGCCAAAGCGGACAATTCCTCTAGTGGTTGGAGCCCGATCATTACAATTGGTATCAGAGCCGTTCACGTGTCCTCTTGGGTGATGTTGGGGAAAACCTCAGCGAGGACGCTGAGTCCCGAAAGGGGGGGGAGAAAGGTCCCTTAGGCAAATCCCACATCGGTAAAGCACGGAGATGGTCTTGGGTTCAAAAAGTAATGATATATAAGATGGGGGAACTAATCACTAAAGGCGCCTTTTGGTGGAATGGCCTGGAGAGTTAGAAGAACTCCAGGGTTAAGCGTGCTCACTTGAGAGAAATCCTAGGATGGGTGACCTCCTGGGAAAATCTCCATTCCACCTATAGGACAAAACCGTAAGGCTTACGGCCAAAGCGGACAATTCCTCTAGTGGTTGGAGCCTGATCGTTACACATAGCTTGCATTAAGAATACAAAAAATTGAATCAAAGCTCAAAACTCAATTCCATAAAACTCAATATATATCCATAACAGAAATTAAGAATGCTACTCTTCTAATTTCAAAATTAAAGGAATTATTCACTCATGGTGAGTTTAACAAACATAATGTAATGAAAATAAGAGAACACAAAATCAGTCTGAAGAATTAGAACAAAAGAACCGAGAGAAAGATTCTGCAGCTTTGAACTTGTGAAACTTTAGGTGAAAAATCTCTTCCTTGGTGTGGATGCAATCCTCCTTCAAGACGGCTTAGGAACTAGGGTTTTCTGGTAGTCTTCTCTTAAAGGTTTTCCCTTTTCTCTTTTCTCCTCTCTTCCCTTTCAAAAGAAAATTAATTCCCCCCTCTTTTATGCTCTCTACTTGCTCTTATTTATATTGGGTGTCCTAGGGTTAAGTTTTAGAGTCCTAAGGGTAGTAAAAGTCTGAATGGCATGCCAAAATAGGAGCCGGAGTTGAATTAAGAAGCTGACTATTGCATAGTGTATAGCCCGTGTGCCACTACACAGCCTAGGGCATGCAAGTTTCTATAGTGACTTTGGCTTCTTTTCATATTGGAGGTAGAAGGTTACATGGGATATGTAACCTTACATGGGTCAAAGTACACAGTCTATGTACTATCTCCTTCGCTTTAGTTCTTCAAGCTTCGTTATTTAGAAGGTTGCACGGGTCCTTGGATAGTACACAGGATGATTTACACGACCCGTGTATTGAGGTTTTCTTATGATTTCTTTAATTCTCCCTAGGCAAAAGGTTACACGGGGTCATGGCTGTGTTTACACAACCCGTGCAAAGTGTATTAGCAACTTGCCTTGCTTTTAAGTCCTTTCAAGCTTTTCTTCTTCACTCCTACACCTTAGATTTCTTTTAGAACACTTGAAAAGGTGTAGAAAACATGAAATTTAGTGAAGATTAGCTAAATTATCAAAAATTAATGAAATTAACAAATATGTATGCAATTATCTACCTAAATTCCATGCAATATAGTACAATTGTGCCTAAAAACATTTATATAATACAAGTATATCAAATACCCCCAAACTCAAACTTTTGCTTGTCCTCAAGTAAAATAAAACTTTTTGAAAACTTGTTAGGGTACTTAGAAACATAACCAAAGATTCAATTTGCACACAATTAGACTCCCTTCAACCTTTATACCAATTTCTCACTTTCAAAACATAGAGACAACAACAGTTGCTTGCTAGAACCTCATCCTTTTTATGAAGCTTTAACTAATTATTCCTCTATGCAAGGCCATTAATAAGTCACAAATAACCTTCATTATCAAGATGGAATTGAGAAACACTCACGCCCCTTTATTTGCCTTTACTAGTGATAGTTATGATGAAGTGTTTTATTTCCAAACCTATAAGTATGTCTCAATTTCCTATCTCTACTAATGTAGCATACACTCTTCAAAAGATCAAAAGGTCTTTAAAAGGGTTGTAATAGGGCTAAGGGGATAGTGATTTTATTACCAAAGGAAGAGTTTTAGGGAATGCAAATATGAAGATAGCATTTATGTATAAAATACCAAGAATAGTAAGTTTATCCTACTAATTTTGTATGAAGAGGATGAGCTTTTAGTTTTTAGTGCCAAGCATGCTTCCATGATGTTTATTTTGGGGCTTACACCCTTTTTTTTTTCACTTATGTTCCTTTTTTTCCTCTCCCCCAAACTCATTGCTTTTGTTGTGTTGGAAAGGAAATCTTTCTCAAAGATTTTAATCACATACTTGCACTTTCTTCTAAGCTTTGCACTTTTCCTCCATATTTTTTTTGGCACTTAGTATACTTTTTACTTATACACTTAGCTTCCTCAAAAGGTAGGATAGGTGTTTAGGCTAGAGGCTAGGTGAATAATGTGGGTAAACAAGAAAATTATATAGGTAAAAATATAGGCTCAAATTGGCTATAAGGGATATATTAATTAATGGTGGCTAGGGCTTAATTAGGCTATATCAAAGAATGCCTTAATCATCTCTTCATCAAGCATATGCTAAGATTTTTCCTCAATAGGTCCAAGAGACATGTTCTGGGGCTGGTGAGTCATTTTTAGGTTTACTTGTATTTCAAAATTTTTTTCTCAATTTTGCAAGTTCAATGTAATAGATTAATGGCTATGAAGAGGTTTAACTATTTTAACTCCACTTAGGTGATTAAGTTTTTCACAAACAATATATTAAAGCCTTTTTGCTTATCCAGTTACATTCATTCTCCTTTCCCAAAGAGTCCAATCATTAGCTCTTCAAGTTTTTAATAAAAAGGCTTCTAAAAGAGTTCAAAATTTTCAAAATTTTCAAACAAATTTTTTTGATTTTTGATACACAAATATAATACAGATATAATTAGATAATGTAATGAAATGCAATGTATGAATGCAATACATGAATGCACCCCCAAACTTGAATTTGACATTGTTCTCAATGGCAAACACAATATGCAAAAGTAAGTAAAGATAAGTCAATATGCATAGAAAAAAAAACATATTCTTTTTATATAGGCAATGAATATATACATGTAGAGCAGAATGTGAATAATATGGACTTATATAGCCATATGGGGACTAGGACTAAGGCCTATACCTGCATATTACATCAAAAAGGTGTCCTAATCTATGGTCCTATATCTAGAAAGTCTCAAAAGGTGAGGAAGGGGCATCTGTCTCATGTCACTCTAGGATCAGATCCAGCTTGTTATGGGCTTCTTGGAGATTGTCTTCCACTGCATGAAGCTTGACTTCAATAGTGGTCTCCAAGGCCCTCATCCGAGCATCAAATGTGGTCTCTATCCTTTCCAGGTAGGCAATCACGAGGTCTGCAGGAGGTGGAGTGTAGGGAGGGACTCTGGTTGGTGATCCCTCAAGAATGGTGTCTGGATCCTCTTGCTACTGCTGCTACTGTGCTCTAGAGGATTCTCCTCACTCTCTTCCTTCTAGTACTACTCTGGGGATGACATTCCCTTCAGCATCAATAAGGAGGCACTAATCTCTAACTCTTCGGTATATCCCCACAAATATGCAAATTGACTAGTCAATTCTGGAAGCACCGATGATTAGACGAAGCCTGACGTGAGCAAGCACGAACCCAAAGTGGATAGCAATAACAGTGATAAGTCTGCCCAGCACAATGTTTTCGATGGCTTGGTGAGACATCCTCCACAAGTGGTTCCAGAGGAAGTAGCTAGTGCTGCATTGATGCTTTGAATTCGTAAGTATACGGGTCGTATCAAGTAATAAAGTGATAAGTCAAGTATCGTTCCCACGAGGATTTACCGTTTGAGTACCAAACTATGAATGAAGCGATTATTTAGGCTAATGATTGATGAATAAATGGTAAATGTAAATGAGCAAAGTAAATTGATAAATCTAATTAGAATGGGTAAAAAGCAAGCAAATAAATCCTAAATCTAGTTATAATTGAACTAAATTAATAATAGGTAATTTAAATCAAAGTCTAATTATGATAAAAATGATTCCAAAATTGGGGGTTCATGTATAAATTAATTGAGATTTGTCTTGGTTATTCCAATTTTAAGGAAAAATAGAGTTCGAAGGTGATTGATTCTAAATTCCTTTGATATCTTTTTCAAGCAAATCAAAGTGTGTTTTAAAATAACCAAACCTACTTTAATACGATAGTTGATTAATTTAAAACCCATTAAGTTTTGTAAACACTCATTAATTCCTCTTAAAACCCTAGTTTATTTCTAAATCTAGGTGATTTTAAGTTATAATCCTTGATTATCTATCAATGATCTTCACCTTTTAGTCCTTCAATCAAAGATTAACACAATACCCAATGGGTACCAACATTAGGCAAGTAAATCAAGCACACAAGGAAAGAATCAAAACTCATATTTATATAAAATATGGAAATAACCAATCCAAATCCACAAATTAGTCTAAAACATGTTTCTCAACTCTGAAATCCAAAGAGTTTACTCACTCATGTTGGTATTTACAAGAGAGATTGATGGATAAGTAAAGAAAAACATGATAAGAGGACTAAAAATAGAAAAACCCAGGAAGAAGAACCCAAAACTTTGAGTCCTGGAGTTTCCAGAAATTGCTACAGCAGCTCCTCTTCTCCAAAATTGATGGCGTTCTCCTCCCTTCTATATATATATTTAATTTTTTTTTCTTTCCTTTGTTTCTTATTGTTACCTCTTGTGGTAAAAAATAGAAATCCCAAAAGTTGCCCTAAAAATAGATAAGAGCCAAAGAGTGGATCAGAAATGAGGTATAAAAATATCTAGGTCAACAAAGTTATTCACATTTTGGGCAATCTGCTTAGGGTACTGCTTACCCTAAGCAACTTCTTCAGCAATTTTTGGCCTCTGCATGTACTGTCTGCTTAAGGTTAAGTAGACCCTCAGCAAATCTTGGCAGGTTTTGGGATGAAAGCTTGAATGTGTTGGATTTAAACTATGCTTGACTTGCAGCTTGCCCAGGCTTAAGGTTAAATATGACATACCCTGAGCAACATGACATACCCTGAGTAGCATCATAAGTAAAGTCTTAAGCAAATTTTGACCAACTTGATCTTTTAAGGCTTGATTTCTTCAACTTTCCTCCATGCTTAAGGGGCTCTAAATTTCTTCAAATCACTTCTTAATGCACTCATTGACCCTCAATTTGCCACAAAAATCTATTAAAAACAATAAAATTACAAAAATCAAATATAAAGTAACTAAAGTTAACAAATAAGCTAAAATAAAGCTAAAAACGTAAAATATACTAAAATATAAGGGCAAAATGGATACAAAACTACCCTAAAATGCCTATATGAAATGAGTGCAACATGTATCATTGTCCGATCACCATACACCATAAGAAAAATAGTTCATTAGCATTTACAATTCCCAAGCTATCACCTTAACCCATGATGGTGTGGGCAGCGAACCTATACATGTATCGTAGAGCAAGGCTTATCAAACTAGTGGATTTGGATTTGCTGGAATTATAGACTTTCATGTTTAGCGCAATGGATCGCCAAAACTCCACACTATTGTACACCAGCTTGTTATGTGGGATCTCCTAGTGTTTCACACTATCAAAACCAAAAATAGCATTGAATTCATCTATGTTCATGACGCGGTTGACACCCAAGAGGTGAAACTCTATCCTCCTTCTATCAGCCCTATTAGTGGCCCAAATGGTGGCCTTAAGGCTACCTAGAAACTCTAGAATGGTGTCTTGGTAGGCAGGGTATCGCAATTGGGTGAATCTGCTCCACCCAATATTATCCAAGAAAATATCCACCTCTGCCTTCAACCCCAATTGCTCCAGCAATGTAGTGTCCATGTATTTTATGGAGGAGATTTTTCTATTATCAAGCCTAGCACAAACATCTTTATGTTTTGCACTCTTGAATGGCCAGGCAATAGAGAATTTGGGTTGTGGTGGTTGTGGAGGCTAAGGGTGTGGTTGGGGGTGTGGCTCTGGTTGGGGTTCTTATTGTCTGGCCCAGCAAGTTCTTAGTCACTGGGGTAGAGATTGAGAGGGTGGGAAGGGTGAGTCTCGTCCTCCTCTAAAGGAAGAACCAACTCTACCTGCTACTCTTTTTATGGGTGTCATGGAAGAAAAAAAATAAGAAACTCTAGGGTGTTGAGGAGAGAAATCAATATTGGAAGGAAACTTGTGAGAGACTCTTAGAAAGGAAGGGAATTTATAGGATTTAAATGGGTGTGTAATGGTTGGGAGAGCATTTAAAGGGCTAAAGTGGCACTTGGAATCTTTTTCCCACCTCTTTGGTGTGCTATCTGTGAAGAATTACACAAGTCTGTGTATCACTACATGGCTATACCCGTGTAACTTTTTGTTTTTTTTTTCTTTCTCAATTCTTGGCCAGTTATATGGGTCGTGTACCACTGCACGGGTCTAACCCGTGTAACTTTTTGCCACTTTTTCTCCTTTGTTGTGCACCTTGTTTAACATACACGGGGTCGTGTAATGGAGTGAAGGAGGCTCATGTAAGTTTTTGCCCTATGTTAATCCATTCATTCTTTCACCTTTTTTGGCCATATGGATCATGTGTCTTCACACGGGTTACCCTGTGTAACCTTCTGGAGTGCCTATGTGCAAGAGCTTTTAGGTCCAGTATGTTGCACAGGCCATGTAACATAACACAGGTTGACCTGTGTAATTTTCTAGACTAAAAATTTCTTTTTGCTTTTAAGAGTTTCCTCTCTTCCTAACTTTCCAAGATTTGATGCTAACATGTTTTTATGTAAAATAAAAGAAATGCTCACGGGAGTTAGCAATAAAAATACTTACCTAGTTTTGTGATTTCCTCTCTTGTGTGGTTTGGACTTGGTGATTCCCTTTTTTCCTGCCTCTTACTTTCCTCAATTTATGCTCAATTTGAAGAGTGTGGGTGCCTACAAAACTAGAAATAATGATAAGATGAGAAAAAAGAAAATTGGCTACAAAGAAAATTAAAAGTCATGGGTTGCCTCCCAAGGAGCATTTGTTTATAGTCTTTAGCTCGACTTTTCTTCTTGGTTCACAACTATGCTGAAGGGTTGCTGTTGGATTGTGTGAATCCTTTCTCGATTGGATCCCTTAAGAAGTATGGCTTTAGTCTCTACCTATTAACCTTGAAGGTGTTGGAGGTCTCACTTCATACTTCTACTGCTCCATGTGGGAAGACTTGTGTAACCTTGAAGGGTCCAGACCATCTAAATCTCAATTTTCCTAGGAATAGCTTTAGTCTTGAGTTAAAAAACAAGACAAGATATCCTTCCTTCATTTCTTTTCTAATTATGTGCTTGTCATGCCAGCTCTTGGTCCTATCCTCGAAGATTTTGGCATTCTCATAGGCATCTTGTCTAATTTTCTCCAATTCATAGAGCTGTAGAAACCTCTTTTCTCTAGTAGATTTCAAATCAAAATTCATTGAATTGCACAATAGGCTTTGTGTTCAAGTTTAATAAGGAGGTGGCATGATTTCCCATAAACCAAGTGAAAGGAGGTTGTTCTAATAGGAGTTTTGAATGCAGTGCGATAGGCCCATAATGCATCATTTAATTTCAAGGACCAATCCTTCCTTGAGAGATTTACTATTTTTTTAAGGATTCTCTTTAGTTCCCTATTTGAAACTTCCACCTGACCACTTTTTTGAGGGTGGTAAGGTGTTGCCACTTTGTGTGTCACTCCATATATCTTTAATAATGTTTCAAACTGCTAATTACATAAGTGACTTCCCCCATCACTAATGATTGCTCTTAGTGTGCCACACCTAATAAAGATGTACTTGATGAACTTGACCACTATTCTGGCATCGTTTATTGGTGTGGCTATTACTTCTACCCATTTTGATACATACTCTACACTAACCAAAATGTACTTGTTGCTAAACAAAGATGGGAATGGACCCATAAAGTCTATTCCCCACACATCAAACAGCTCAACTTCAAGTATACCATTCGGTGGCATCTCGTTCCTTCTTGAAATATTTCTAGTTCTTTGGCACTGATTGCATGTTAGTACAAAGTTTCTTACATCTTTAAACAAGTTAGGCTAATAGAACGCTGCTTGTAAGATCTTTGCTGCTATTCTTATTATGCTAAAATGTCCTCCATAAGGTGATGAATGACAGTGCTGCAGTATACTCTCTATTTCCTCCTCTGATATGCATCTTCTTATTAGCCCATCATAATATCTCTTGAATAACAGAGGTTCTTCCCAGGTATAATCCCTTACATCATGCAAAAAAAATTTTCTTTGTTGGTGGGACATGTTGGGTGGCAAAACCCTGCACACAAGATTGTTAACAATGTCAGCATACCATGGAGTTTGGGAAGTTGTAAATAGCTGCTCATCTGGAAAGAAATCATCAATTGGAAAATTTTCAAAGTTATCCCCCTGATTCTTCCTGCTTGAGCCTGGATAGGCGGTTAGCTACCACATTTTCAGTTCCCTTTTTGTCTTTGATTTCAAGGTCAAATTCCTATAGAAGTAGAATCCACCAGATCAGCCTTGGTTTTGCTTGTTTCTTGTTCAGGAGGTACTGAATTGCAACATGGTCTATGTAAATAATTACTTTGGAGCCAACCAAGTAAGACCTAAATTTGTCAACTGCAAACACAACTGCTAAAAATTCCTTTTTTATGGTTACTTAATTAACTTGTGCGTCATCAAGTGTTTTGTTAACGTAGTAGATAGCATGAACTTTCTTGTCCTTTTTTTGTCCAAGCACTGCCCCTACTGCATAATCACTTACATCGCACATTACTTCAAATGGCAGCTCCCAAACTGATGGTTGCATAATTGGTGCTGAAATTAACATTTCTTTTATCATATGAAATGCAGTAAGGCAATTTTCATCAAAGTAAAAAAGAAATATCTTAATTTAGCAAATTAGTTAAAGGCTTAGCTATTTTGGAGAAATCTTTGATGAATCTTCTGTATAAGCCTGTATGTCCCAAAAAGCTTCGCACTCCTTTAACTGACGAGGGTGGTGGCATTTTTTCAATGATTTCAATCTTTGCCTTGTCCACCTCTATTCCTCTTTCTGAAACTAGATGACCAAGGACTATGCCCTCTCTTACCATGAAGTGGCATTTTTCCCAATTCAGAACCGGGTTTGATTCCTCATATCTTTGTAGCACTTTAGATAAGTTAGCTAAACATTCATCAAAACTGATTCCATAAATAGATAAATCATTCATAAAAACTTCCATTATATTTTTAATATAATCAGAAAAAATAGCTATCATGCATCTTTGAAAATTTGTAGGGCCATTACAAAGACCAAAGGGCATTCTCCTATATGCAAAAGGACCATAGAGACAAGTGAATGTAGTCTTTTCTTGGTCCTCAGGATGAATAGGGATTTGGAAAAATCTAGAATACCCATCTAGATAATAGAAATAAGAATGTTTGGCTAGTCTTTCCAACATTTGATCTATGAATGGAAGAGGAAAATGGTCTTTCCTAGTGACACTTTTGAATTTCTATAGTTAATGCACATTCGCCTACCAGTAACTACCCTAGTAAGGATCAGCTCGTTATTCTCATTTTTTACTATAGTTGTCCCATCCTTTTTAGGCACTACATGTACTGTACTGACCGATTTGCTATCAGATATTGGGTATATAATACCTACATCTAATAGTTTCAAAATTTCCTTTTTTACTACTTCTTTCATGTTAGGGTTCAGTCTCTTTTGATGTTCAATGGTAGGTCTACTATTTTCTTCCATTGGTATTCTATGCACATAAATGGAAGGGCTAATTCTCTTGAGGTCTTCTATGGTGTACCCTATAGTCTTGTTATGGATCCTAAGTTTCCTTAAGAGTTTTTCCTCTTCTACATTATTTAAGCTAGCATTTAAAATAATAGGATATTTAGAGTTAGAGTCCAAGAATGAGTACCTTTGTGTGGAGGGAAGAGGTTTCAATTCTACCTGTTTTGTCTCTTCGAGTGACTTGTTTTTGGGTTGCTCTTCCTATAGTTTTTCCACCAATAGTGCTTGAGCCAAAGGTAGAGGTGGGTTAGCTTCTAAAGATTTTGCATAATCTGCAATTTCTTTATTGTCATCCTCCACTATGTGGCGGTGCACTATGCAAGCTTTGAAACTCTTCCTCTACTAGCTTGTCTATGATGTCAACCCTTAAACATTCATCAGATTCAGATTTATGCTTCATTATTCTAAACAAGTTGAATTCCACTTCTTCATCTCCCACTTTGAGAGTTAACCTCCCATTTTTTACATCTATAATAGCTCCAACGACTACCAAAAAAGGCCTTCCCAGTATTATGAGAATCTGAACATCTTCTTTCATCTCAGGACAATAAAATCAATAATAATCAACTTTGATGGAGATGTTCTCCAAGATGCCAATTGGATATTTGACAGACCTGTCTGCTAATTGTAATAAGAGAGCAGTTGGTCTCAGTTCTTCAACATTCAGCTTTTGGCATATAGATAGGGGCATTAGGCTCACACTAACTCCCATATCACAAAGGGCTTTATCAATGTTCATATTACCAATGAGGCATGGTATGGAGAAACTTTCAAGATCTTTTAAATTTGGAGGCAACTTATTTTGCAAGATGGCACTGCATTTCTCTATTAAAGCCACTGTCTCATTGTCTTCTAACCTTCTTTTCTTGGAAAGAATTTCCTTTAAAAATTTTGCATAAGATGGCATTTGAGATACTGCTTCTGTAAAAGGAATGTTGATGTAAAGTTTCTGCAAAACTTCTAAAAATTTTCTAAACTGCTTGTCTAATTTGGCTTTCTAGAACTATTGAGGAAAAGGTAAAGAGGGTTGGTAAAGTTCTGGTAATTTCTTTTTCTTTCCTTCCTCCTCTTCCTTATCTTCTTCAGCTTGCTTCTATTCCTCTTCTAATTGGCTATCAGAATTTCCATAAATTTTTTCTTTTTGCTTTTATTTTTCTTTTAGTTTTTGTTCCTGTAGTATCCTCTCACTCCTTATTGTAACTACCTTATAATGTTCTTTGGGGTTTATCTCTAGTTAACTTAGCAAATTTCTAATCTATTTGCTTCAACTTGCTAGGCAATCTGATTTCAAGCAACTTATTATGGGTGGCCAATTGATCCACTTTGGATACTAATTGTTTAATCATCTCATTCTACTATTGTTGTGCTGCCAAAAAGCTTTCCATCATGGATTCCATGGTTAACTTGGATTATAGATGTTGAGGCTAAGGTGGTGGTTGATGCACTAAATTCTTGTCACACCCTACCCCTCTGTAAGGCATAACATGATCCCGTAGTATACATAATGAATTATCAACTTCGTCTACTGATAACCCATTAAATACACCACGAGGGATTTTAAAACTTTTCTTACTTCTTTTTATAGTGGTGAGCACTATTTACATGTGTTAAAAAAATTTTTGAACTTAAGTGAAAGAGATAATACATTTGAATTATTAGGAATTTCTGTAAAAATTTTTGCAGAGTGCCCTCTGTATTTTGAATAAAACAATTCTTCAGAAAACCTGTAAAAAGCACTTCAAATATATTTCTCAATCTCAACTCCACAATAATTTTTCAAAGACTGAGATAAAAGAAATATAATACAAAATTTTACAAGTCAAAATAACTCATAATTTATTTTACAACTTCAATGTACAATTTTAATTTACAACTGCTCAAAACCAAGAACACTATATACATATAGTGAACATACATTACAATATAAAATGCAGAATATGGTATACTCAACATACCCGATGATCTCTCAGTGTAGTACTAGCAGCCTAGTCTGCTCACACTGTCATCTGTCAAAGAATGAAAGCTATCGCTGAGTAAAATTTACTCAGTGGTGCACAATAACAATTTGAAATGCGATATATAAATCTTTTATTGACAGTTCACAAATCAAATGATTCATAATTCCATTTCACAATTTACAAAATTCATATAACACCATTTGATCAAATAACTGAATAATACAGTTTTTCCAATCAATAACACAATTTGATCAAATAACTGAATAACACAGTTTTGCCCATCAAAAACACAATTTGATCAAATAACTGAATAACACAGTTTTGCCAATCCATAACACAATTTGATCAAATAATTGAATAATACAGTGTTGCCAATCAATAACACAATTTGGGCCATGACACAATTTTTCCACACATGACGTGTTGTACACCACGACAAGACACACTCACCCCAATAATCGAAATCGATGAGGGAGGAAGCTAGCTGAATAATGAGTACTCATCCACACTCACCTCAGACTGACAAGTCAAGGAGGGAGGAACATAATTACAGTGTCATGCCAAGTGTGAATCAAAACACTTCCAAATCACAATATTTCATACAATTCCCAAATCACATTTTTTCTCAAAATTTCCATTTGCAAAGTAGGCAACACAATAATTTCCAAATAAGATTTTCAAAGCCAAAACAATCAAAAATTATTCATAACTCATTTCTCCAAATAAATTTTCTAGTAAAAATAGCGAATATAAAAAGTATTGTGCACAGACACAATTTAAAACTATAATGTTCAAATAAATTTTTAAGTAGAAAATAAGAAATAAAAATTATTGTGCACAAACACAATTTAAAACAATAACATACAAATAATCATAATTTATTTCAATTGAAAAATTCAAAAGAAATAACTATTGTGCACAAACCTTTGATATATGCCTCTTGGCTCTGACTCAGTGTTTCCTTCCCTTTTCCTGAGTCGTTGCTAACTGAGAAACACAATTTGAAGTGTTTCAGTACTCATTTATACTATCTCTAACGATAATGCTTAATAATTAATTCACTAAATTCTAATATTTGCTTAGTCAACCTAATATGTCGACCCTCGATGCATTCTAGGTAAATTAGGTTTTAATGTTACTAATATGTCACATTCGATAGTCTTTTAGGGTTGGTACATGTTACCAAACTCATTTCCATGTATCTTGCATTTTCTTGCAATTTGCTGGATTCTGGGATACTAGTTTGACCTAGCCGGACGACCTAGTTCCCTCAATTTTCGGGTTTTGGTCAAAACTACAAACTTGTAGATCTATGTCTTATTGCACGCGGGGAAAAATTTCAGGTTATTCTGAGTTATGTAGGCCAAGTTATGGTCATTTTACTATTGCTGGTCAAATTGCATCAAAATTGGTCACTTTAGGTCATTTTAGGTCAATTTTGGTTCGGCCAGTTTTTGGACCCGAACTTGTGCAAGCTGTTAACTTGCTTATGGTCATTCTGGTCTTTGGTGTCTTCAAAAGACTTGTAGATATAGGTCTTAACTATTCATGGTTAAAATTTCAGGTCAATTGGACCTGTTTTGAGTGAGTTATGGCCAAAACACTAATTACTGCCCAAATGGTCAATTTTTAGGCCTCAATTGCACTAATCCGAATTTGGTCATTTTTCAAGTTATCTTACAAGTAGAATTTTTGTAAGCTTCCTTCATGAAAGTTGGCACATTTTGTGCCTAGTTTCACCTCTAATTGGTCTCATACCAATTGGAGCCGCGCACTTAAGGTTTTAAGCCCAAAACACAAACTGCCCTATTGTATTTTGTTCATACTCATCAAAGGTCACCTTTAACACTTACCAAACTTCACATTCATGCCCATTCTGGTTTGTACCATAACCTAAACATATTTTACCACATATTGTTGATCATTTTGGCAGCTTACAATCACATTCAACATACACCAATAAGTGCAGAATTTGTCAAACTCAATTACAACAATTTAATCACCTATTCATGCTCATTTACATGTCCAACCTTACACCACCATACATATACCCAAGCTGCCTTAACAACTACTGCAATTCAACATTAATATTCCATAAACCAAACATGAAATAACATCCTTATGGTTCACCAAACCAGGCTGCCGATTCATGCATTTACATTCCATTAATTTCCAAGCTTCAAATTTCAAATACACATTCACATATACTAAGTATACATCACCCAAATAATTTCCTACACACATAAACATTTAATCAATCCTTTAATCTGCCATTTACAAGCAAAATAAACTGTCCTCAAAGAGTTTCCATGGCTGCCAAAAATAAACATCTCCCCTACAACATCAAACTCCAAAATTCTTTCCACAATTCAAGTACCCATAACCTCCTTACTAACTTTAATGAAGCACTAACCAAAAACACAAACTTACCACTTTGGAAACTCTTCAAAATCTCTCCAAAACTTGGTCTTCTTGCTGCCAATCTACTGCCCAAGGTGTATGGACAACTTTTAGTGAAGAAAGGTGCCAAGAACGAAGCTTAAATCAAGCTTGCATGAAGCTTTCAAGTGGACGACAATGGTGGATCTTCTTTTCACCATTTTTGGCTGAATTTGGGAGCTTGAAGATGAAGTTCAATCTGCTGTCCAAAGGGTGAGTTAGTGGTCCACTTAAATGAGTTAATAGAGCACTATGTCAAAATTAACTATTAGTTTAATCTTAACTTTCATTTTTCCACATTTAACTCTCCATTTTTACTATTTACATTAGGTACCACTAATTTAATTTTTCATTATATTTTTCAAGTGTAATATCATGTATTTTTAATGGACATTTAGGTCAAAAGACAACTCGGGATGTCAAATGACCACAATGCCCCTGTTCGGGTTGCATTCCCAATTTTTCGGTAACACCGGGTTTTGTCCGTTTTTCGATTTCTCACTTTTCTTTATACTAATTAATTAATTTTTCTTTGATATTTCTAATGGTATTTATACTTCAATAGGTGATTATTTAAGTCCTAAAAATATTTTCTAGGGTTCCCCGCGGTCCAAGGCTAGTCAACGGTCCACGCCGTGACTTTCCAGTGCGGTCACCCATCGCTAGGGTTCTCGGCTCATTTAACTTGGTTACATTTCATTGCTATTATTTTTCCTTTGTTTTTCTTGTCTTTCCTTTTCTTGTATTTCATTATTCTATGTCTCCTCATCCATATCTAAGTGTAGTTCTAGGCATCCTAGCTGTCCGAACAACACTGGTCACAGGAACAGTAGAACGCACTACCGAACATAGGGGTGTTACAATTCTCTCCCCCTTAAAATAAATTTCATCCACAAAATTTTACCCAATAGCCATCTTACAATAGTTATACATTTATTTTCTCCTTTCTATATGATCTTATAATCTTCTTTTCCTCAAATTTGTATAAGACTTTTAACAATCTAATACAACGTTTAATTTGTTTGTATAACACCAATCTCCTCTTACTATTGTGCTATCTAATATTCCAATTCATGTTCCTTCTTGGATGACCCTTGAGGTCATGTTAGAATGATTTATCTAGTCATTGGTCCTCTGACCATTCTAGTCAATAGTCTTCCTCACATTCGTTACATTTCTTTGTTATATCTGACCAATTGTTCAAATTTTTACTTCCCCAATTCTTTTTATCTATTAATATTCTATAACTTACTTCCTTTTGTATTAAACTATAACCTTTCGATATTCTAACTTTTGAGTTTTAACTCCCTGAGTAGGATTTTCAAACTTATTTCTAACAATTAAATTCTGTCCTGGCATAACTATACCAAAACAGATGCCATTGGCAACTATTCTCATCTTGGTGTACTATCGAGTAGTATGTAGCTCTACATAATAATTTCAAGTCAGTACTGTAATCTGCAGCTTACAGTATAAACATCAAGAACATTGCATAGTTATTACGATACATCCCAATAGATCAAATTTTCCTATCTTTTATCCTTTTCGAATTCACTAATATCCCGAACTTATTATGATTACAATATCCATTAACAATTACTAACAGTAACATCCTTGCCCTCATCTAGAGCAATTCTATTACTGTAACTTACTTTTACGTCCTCTTGCCTTACATTAAGTAGGCTTGCCGTTTAGCTTTATAATTTATGTTGTGTTAGAACATACTTTTCGCCGATAAACTCTTTCAAAACTAAATTCACTTATTATCACAATCCTTATCTTAAAGAACTAATCACTAATGCATCAAAATTTATTCCCCTGTAAAGGAATAACAACAGAACATATAGTTCTAACACTAACATAAAAGTATGCAGACTCCAGGTCAAAAAATAAATATATATATCTTAATTACTATTTGAGAAAGTACAAGCAATAATATCAAAAGTCTAAGCCTCTTCTCTCTGCCGTATAGCGTATACTCCAGCTGGAGCATCACCCTATTCTGGCTAATTCACAGTACTCTGACTTCTAGGTGTACTACCCCTACCTCTACCTCTGCCTCTACTAACTGATGGTGAACTCTTTGGGGTAGAAACTTGGGTTGATCCCTTTGGTGTAGTAAATGATCCAGAACGACATGGATTTACACAATCCCTAGCAAAATGACCAGTCTCTCCACAATTAAAACATGCTCGTATGACTCTATAACATACCCCACTATGTGGTTTACCACAAGTTTCACAAAGTCGATCTGACAGCGCATTCCTGGGTTTCTGTTGAGTTTACTGATCGAATCGGGGTGGTTTCTGTCTAGAAGATCTATCTCTAATGGACTTCTTACCACCTCTGTTGTGTCCCCAAAGTTTTTCCTCTTTCCAGTAGGACCACTAGAACTCTGTTCTACTGACTTTCCCTCTTTTTCTGTCTTCTCTGATTTCTTTTTCTCAGGGGCCGCTTCAGATTCAATTCTTTCTAACTCTAGTGCTTGAGAAATAAGTTCAGAGAAGTTAGTATGTTTGAATCCGACCACTTATAATCTGATACTAGGCTTCAAGCCGGTTTCAAATCTCTTACATCTCTCCCTGCTGGTAGCAAGTAGACTTACTGCATAATGGCGTAGGCGGGAAAATTCTCTTTCATACTCAGCCATTGATCTGCTCCCTTGTTTCAGACTTAGGAACTCTTGAAGTTTCTGATCTACATAAGCATCAGGGACATATTTTTGTCTGAATTCCCTGAGAAAGTCACTCCATGTTAACACTGCAGGTTCTACCAGACTGTGGGGAATGGTTTTCCACACCATAAGCATCCTCAGAGCAAAGATACTGAGTATTCAAATCTGAGCTTCTCTGTGCAGTGCAGTTTCTTGAATACCCTATCCATCCTCTCTAACCACTGTTCTGCCTCTACAGGATCTACTATCCCCTTGAACTCTGTAGCCCCATATTTCATCAATTTGTCATACTGCCTTGCAGAAGACTGTGGTTGTACCACTGGTGTCTGTATTGGGACTTGAGTAGGCATGTTACCAGCCATCTATTGGAACATTGCAGCCATCTGCTGAGCGAACTGAGTAGGGAACTGCGGTACTGAAGGGGCTGGTGCGGTTGATCCACTGACATTGTGTAGGGCTGGGGCATCCCCTTGTACCTTAGCCTCGATCAATTGATCGACTGAACGATCACCCTCTTCCATAGTCAATGCGAGGATCTTAGACCTCTTAAACAAATAACACAAGGAGATTTTCTCCCGTTAGTGCATATTTATAATGTAATGTACTGTATGTATCAAACAATGACATTGAGCAGTTGTACTATGAAGAAAGAATATTCAAATTACAGGTGAAAATAAAATTTAAAAACTAGCTCTGATACCACTAAAACATGTCACACTCTATCCCTCTGTAAGGCATAACATGATCCCGTAGTATACATAATGAATTATCAACTTCGTTTACTGATAACCCATTAAATACACTATAAGGGATTTTAACACTTTTCTTACTTCTTTTTACAGTATTGAGCACTATTTACAGGTGTTAAAAAAAAATTTTAAACTTAAGTGAAAGAGATAATACATTTGAATTATTAGGAATTTTTGTAAAAATTTTGGCAGAGTGCCCTCTGTATTTTGAATAAAATAGTTCTTCAGAAAACCTGTAAAAAGCACTTCAAATATATTTCTCAATCTCAACTCCACAATAATTTTTCAAAGACTGAGATAAAAGAAATATAATACAAAATTTTACAAGTCAAAATAACTCATAATTTATTTTACAACTTCAATGTACAATTTTAATTTACAACTGCTCAAAACCAAGAACACTCTATACATACAGCGAACATACATTACAATATAAAATGCAGAATATGGTATACTCAATATACCCGATGATCTCTCAGTGTAGTACTAGCAGCCTAGTCTGCTGCCCTGTCAGTCTGTCTACTCATGATAAAGAATGAAAAGCTATCGCTGAGTAAAATTTACTCAGTGGTGCACAATAACAATTTGAAATGCGATATATAAATCTTTTATTGACAGTTCACAAATCAAATAATTCACAATTTACAAAATTCATATAACACCATTTGATCAAATAACTGAATAATACATTTTTGCCAATCAATAACACAATTTGATCAAATAACTGAATAACACAGTTTTGCCCATCAAAAACACAATTTGATCAAATAACTGAATAACACAGTTTTGCCAATCCATAACACAATTTGATCAAATAATTGAATAATACAGTGTTGCCAATCAATAACACAATTTGGGCCATGACACAATTTTTCTACACATGCCGTGTTGTACACCACGACAAGACACACTCACCCCAATAATCGAAATCGATGAGGGAGGAAGCTAGCTGAATAATGAGTACTCATCCACACTCACCTCAGACTGACAAGTCAAGGAGGGAGGAACATAATTACAGTGTCATGCCAAGTGTGAATCAAAACAATTCCAAATCACAATATTTCATACAATTCCCAAATCACATTTTTTCTCAAAATTTCCATTTGCAAAGTAAGCAACACAATAATTTCCAAATAAGATTCTCAAAGCCAAAACAATCAAAAATTATTCATAACTCATTTCTCCAAATAAATTTTCTAGTAAAAACAGCGAATATAAAAAGTATTGTGCACAGACACAATTTAAAACTATAATGTTCAAATAAATTTTTAAGTAGAAAATAAGAAATAAAAATTATTGTGCACAAACACAATTTAAAACAATAACATACAAATAATCACAATTTATTTCAATTGAAAAATTCAAAAGAAATAACTATTGTGCACAAACCTTTGATATATGCCTCTTGGCTCTGACTCAGTGTTTCCTTCCCTTTCCCTGAGTCGTTGCTAACTGAGAAACACAATTTGAAGTGTTTCAGTACTCATTTAAACTGTCTCTAACGATAATACTTGATAATTAATTCACTGAATTCTAATATTTGCTTAGTCAACCTAATATGTCGACCCTCGATGCATTCTAGGTAAATTAGGTTTTAATGTTACTAATATGTCACATTCGATAGTCTTTTAGGGTTGGTATATGTTACCAAACTCATTTCCATGTATCTTGCATTTGCTTGCAATTTGCTAGATTCCGGGATACTAGTTTGACCTAGCCAGACGACCTAGTTCCCTCAATTTTCGGGTTTCGGTCAAAACTACAAACTTGTAGATATATGTCTTATTGCATGCGGGGCAAAATTTCAGGTCATTCTGAGTTATGTAGACCAAGTTATGGTCATTTTACTATTGCTGGTCAAATTGCATCAAAATTGGTCACTTTAGGTCATTTTAGGTCAATTTTGGTTCGGCCAGTTTTTGGACCCGAACTTGTGCAAGCTGTTTGACTTGCTTATGGTCATTTCTGGGCTTTAGTGCCTTCATAAGACTTGTAAATATAGGTCTTAAATATTCGTGGTTAAAATTTCAGGTCAATTGGACCTGTTTTGAGTGAGTTATGGCCAAAACACTAATTACTGCCCAAATGGTCAATTTTCATGCCTTAATTGCACTAACCCGAATTTGGTCATTTTTCAAGTTACCTTACAAGCAGAATTTTGGTAAGCTTCCTTCATGAAAGTTGGCACATTTTGTGCCTAGTTTCACCTCCAATTGGTCTCATACCAATTGGAGCCTCACACTTAAGGTTTTAAGCCCAAAACACAAACTGCCCTATTGTATTTTGTTCATACTCATCAAAGGTCACCTTTAACACTTACCAAACTTCACATTCATGCCCATTCTGGTTTGTACCATAACCTAAACATATTTTACCACATATTGTTGATCATTTTGGCAGCTTACAATCACATTCAACATACACCAATAAGTGCAGAATTTTTCAAACTCAATTACAACAATTTAATCACCTATTCATGCTCATTTACATGTCCAACCTTACACCACCATACATATACCCAAGCTGCCTTAACAACTACTGCAATTCAACATTAATATTCCATAAACCAAACATGAAATAACAACTTTATGGTTCACCAAACCAGGCTGCCGATTCATGCATTTACATTCCATTAATTTCCAAGCTTCAAATTTCAAATACACATTCACATATACTAAGTATACATCACCCAAATAATTTCTTACACACATAAATATTTAATCAATCCTTTAATCTACCATTTACAAGCAAAATAAACTGTCCTCAAAGAATTTCCATGGCTGCCAAAAATAAACATCTCCCCTACAACATCAAACTCCAAAATTCTTTCCACAATTCAAGTACCCATAACCTCCTTACTAACTTTAATGAAGCACTAACCAAAAACACAAACTTACCACTTTGGAAACTCTTCAAAATCTCTCCAAAACTTGGTCTTCTTGCTGCCAATCTACTGCCCAAGGTGTATGGACAACTTTTAGTGAAGAATGGTGCCAAGAACGAAGCTTAAATCAAGCTTGCATGAAGCTTTCAAGTGGACGACTATGGTGGATCTTCTTTTCACCATTTTCGGCTGAATTTGGGAGCTTGAAGATGAAGTTCAATCTGCTGTCTTAAGGGTGTGTTAGTGGTCCACTTAAATGAGTTAGTGGAGCACTTTGTCAAAATTAACTATTAGTTTAATCTTAACTTTCATTTTCCCACATTTAACTCTCCATTTTTACTATTTACATTAGGTACCACTAATTTAATTTTTCATTATATTTTTCAAGTGTAATATCATGTATTTTTAATGGACATTTAGGTCAAAAGACAACTCGGGATGTCAAATGACTACAATGCCCCTGTTCGGGTTGCATTCCCGATTTTTCGGTAACACCGGGTTTTGTCCGTTTTTCGATTTCTCACTTTTCTTTGTACTAATTAATTAATTTTTATTTGATATTTCTAATGGTATTTATACTTCAATAGGTGTTTATTTAAGTCCTAAAAATATTTTCCAGGGTTCCCCGCGGTTCAGGGCTAGTCAACTGTCCACGCCGTGACTTCCCGGTGCGGTCACCCATCGCTAGTGTTCTCTACTCGTTTAACTTGGTTACATTTCATTGCTATTATTTTTCCTTTATTTTTCTTGTCTTTCCTTTTCTTGTATTTCATTATTTTATGTCTCCTCATCCATATCTAAGTGTAGTTCTAGGCATCCTAACTGTCCGGACAACACTGGTCACAGGAACAGTAGAACGCACTACCGAACATAGGGGTGTTACAATTCTGACCTCTATTTTAGAAACCTGGTGGTGGTGGCCTATATCCCTGCTATTTATTTATTGGATGATTTTGCAGATTTTGTGAATTGGACCATGAAAATGGGGGTGGTTCCTTCATCTAGGGTTATAAGTATTTAAATAAGGGTTATTGACCTGTCTCTAATTGAAATTCCCTCTATTGTTCACATAGTTCAGCTGCTCTATTGAAGGCTCATTGTAATGACTACATTCTAAAGTTGCATGACCTCCCCCACAGCTTTTGCAGTATTGATTGCTTGATCCCACTACGTTGGCCTACATCCTATCAAGTCTTTTGTGAGCTGGTCAAACTAGGCATTAATCATGCTGAGGGCATCCAATTCTAGGATCCCTGCTATCTTTTTTACATCTCCCCTCTCGTTTAACCACTCGAAGTTATGGTATGCAACCTTTCCAGTAATTCTAAAGCTTTAGTCATTGTTTTCTCCATGAGGTCCCCTCCTACTGCTGAGTCGACTGAACTCTTTGTGGATGGTAGCCATCCATTATAGAAATTTTGAACAATGAGCCATTCTTCTAGGCCATGGTGTGGACATTCCCTTTGAAGGTCTTTGTATCTCTCCCGTGCATCATATAGTGACTCTCCTTCCTTTTATCTGAAAGTGTTCAGTTCTAGCCTCAATTTTAAAGTATTCGCAGGTGGGAAATACCTTGCTACGAAGGCTTGTGAAAGATCCTCCCAAGTGGTGAATGTTCCAGCTGATTGAGAAAGTAGCCACTTTCTTGCCTTATCTTGAAGTGAGAATGGGAATGCTCAGAGTCTAATAGCTTGATCAGTGACCCCATTCATTTTCAAAGTGTCACACAAAGTGAGAAAGCACTGTAGGTGATAATGTGGATCTTCCATGGGTAAGCCTCCAAATTTAGTTTGCTGAATCATTTAAAGCAATGCTAGTTTGAGTTCAAAATTGTTGGCCTCAACTGTAGGCCTAGTAACACTAGATTGGAATCCTTGGATAGTCAGAACTCCATAGTGCCTCAAGGGTCTTGGTCTATTGTTGTTGTTAGCCATGACTAGAGTTTCAAGAATTTGTGTTTAGTCGTTGCTCTGGTTTCTTCTCTTTTCTCTCATGATGGTTCTTTTTTTTTTTTTTTTTATCCAATTCAAGTAATTCTTTCTTAGGTTTTTTTGTTCTACGGTCATATTGAATAACTAAAAAAAAAAAAAAAAAAAGAAATCAAAACAATAAAAAAAAAATAAAAAAATAAAAAAAATAATAAAAATCAAATTGCCTATATCGCTATTATTTAATATTACTAAATTTCCTAAAAAATATTTTTAGATCCTCTCTCAAGGTATCTAAGGTGTATTTTAATTAACTGATCACCCTAATTAGAATCCCTTAAGGTCTGTTATTAATTATGGAGATTCACAAAGGTCATCGGCCTATCTCTAGATCAGATTTCATAGGTTCAAAATCTTGATTTTCTGATATTAATCTTCTCCTTTTAGTTCCTCAATTAATATATTAGATCATAGCTAAGTAGGTACCAACACATAGCATGCATTAAGAACATAAGAAATTGAATCAAAGCTCAAAACTC
This sequence comes from Hevea brasiliensis, assembly GCF_030052815.1. Taxonomy (NCBI): domain Eukaryota; kingdom Viridiplantae; phylum Streptophyta; class Magnoliopsida; order Malpighiales; family Euphorbiaceae; genus Hevea; species Hevea brasiliensis. The sequence goes on from NC_079497.1 coordinate 97,016,882, forward strand.
AATTCCATAAAACTCAATATATATCCATAAGAAAAATTAAGAATGCTACTCTCCTAATTCCAGAATTAAAGGAACTACTCACTCATGGTAAGTTTAAAAAACATAATGTAATGAAAATAAGAGAGCACAAAACTAATATGAAGAATTAGAACAAAAGAACCGAGAGAAAGATTCTACAGCTTTGAACTTGTGGAACTTTGGCTAAAAAATCTCTTCCTTGGTGCGGATGTAATCCTCCTTCAAGACAGCTTGGGAACTAGGGTTTTCTGGAAGTCTTCTCTTAAAGGTTTTCCCTTTTCTCTTTTTTCCTCTCTTCCTTTTCAAAAGAAAATTAATCCCATCCCCTCCTCTCTTATGCTCTTTACTTGCTCTTATTTATATTAGGTGTCCTAGGGTTAAGTTTTAAAATCCTAAGGGCAGTAGAAGTCTGAATGGCATGCCAAAATAAGAGCTAGAATCGAATTAGGAAGCTAGCTACTGCATAGTATATGGCCTTTGTGTCACTACACGGCCTGGGGTATGTAAGTTTCTGGAGTGACTTCGGCTTTTTTTCAAATGGGAGGTAAAAGGTTACATGGGGTATGTGACTTTACACGGGTTAAAGTACATGATCCGTGTACTATCTCCTTCCCTTTAGTTCTTCAAGCTTCTTTAATCAGAAGGTTGCACGGGTCCTTGGATGGTACACGGGGTGATTTACATGACCCGTGTACCGAAGCTTTCTTATGATTTCTTCAATTCTCCCCTGGCAGAAGGTTACACAGGGTCATGGTTGTGTTTACACGACTCGTGTAAATTATATCAGTAACTTTCCTTGCTTTCAAGTCCTTCCAAGCTTTTCTTCTTCACTCCTATGCCTTGGATTTCTTTTAGAACACCTGAAAATGTGTAGAAAATATGAAATTTAGTGAAGATTAGCTAAATTATCAAAAACTAATGAAACTAACAAATATGTATACAATTATCTACCTAAATGCCATGCAATATAGTACAATTGTGCCCAAAAACATCTATATAATACAAGTGTATCATCTCAATGCATAAAGCTTCTCAATACATGCATTCACCGTCTAAGAAATATTGGGTAGCTGTCAAAAGGATTCTTCATTATCTTCAGGCTATAAAAACTCATGGTTTGCTTATCTGTCCTTCTAGTAACTTCGAACTCCATGCCTATTCAGATGCTGATTTGGCATCCAATATTGATGACAGAAAGTCTACCAATGGGTATGTGATAAATATGGGCACCATCTTAGTCTTGTGGCTATCTAAAAAGCAAAATACCACAGCAAAGTCCCCTATAGAGTCTGAATGTCATGCCATTAGCACAACCACTACTGAAGTCACTTGGATTCAATCATTAATAAAAGATGTCGGCATATTACCGCCCCAAAACTCTAACACTATATTGTGATAATATTGGCACAACATATCTCACTACTAACCCCTTTTTCACTCTTTCATGAAACACATTGAAGTAGACTATCACTGTGTTCAAGATCAAGTCACACAAGGCCAACTACTAATCCACAAAGGATCAGCTTGTCGACATTCTAACCAAACCTCTGCCTCATCCACGTCATGAGATTCTATGAGCTAAATTAACAATTATACCCATCCCTGGTTAGAATTGCAAGAGGGTGATAAGGTTTATCATTGTATAATAGTTTTTGTATTTGTATATCTGATTATGTAATAAACGTTAGCTGTTGTATCTTATAAATATCCTTATGAGTTTAAGTATATCTCAAACACTGTCAACTATATGCACATAAGTCTATCTTTAGTAATACAAAAACTATCTTTAGATCCATGTCATCACAAAACTCATCAAAATAATTACAATAAGAATAGCCACACTCACGAGTAATTATATGGTAAAACCATGATTTTATGCAGACAGTTTACATGGAATAACAAACCAATTAGATATTGACAAATATTTAAAACGGTTGAGTAATTATTTTTTTTGAAAATACACCATCTGATAGTTTTATTTGATGGGACCCCTTTATATACACTTGTCTATATTCTATTGGCTTGCCATTCCATGTAGAGCATCCTACGTGGAATCACTATTTTATTTTATAATTTCTCCACACTCACACATATAACATACTGATCATAGTAAATATTATAGCTAAAAAATAGAATTTAAGAAAGGTGAATTGAGCTATTTTTTTAATTTTTTGTCCATTGCTTACATGAAAAATCAAGGTTAGACAATCTAAAGTCTATGTAACAAAGATGATTTATGTGCAGCAAATGATCATAGCATTTAGTTCAAATGAGTGTCGCAGTAACAAAGCAATGTCCTCTGTTTTGGCTCTTAAATATAGTAGAATATAATTCTTAAATGCATAGCCAAAGAAATAGAAAATCAAGCTATTTGAAGTATAAAATCAATAAACCAACCATATAAAATATTCACATATCATAATTGCGCATTCCTTAACACAAAGTCTACATTTAACTCAAGGTAAAAGTGTTGAAAATAAAAATGCAAGGGAAGAGAATATCAAACACTTGGATTTATGGATTTATGATGGTTCCATGTCCATTCCTTAAAGATACACTTCAAGAGTTCCTCTCTACTATTCAAATTCTTTTCATGAGTAAGAGTCAAGCTAAATACATTCATAACCTTTCCCTTCGTACTTATCAATAATAAAAGAATAGTCATTCACTCTTAAGTTTCACTATCGATACTTGACAACCTTTATAAGAACAATTTATATGTTTTGGTTGGTGTTTGAGATATCTCTCATATATTAGAGATCCAAGGAGCACAAAATGCATTGGGAGAATCCTTATTGATAGACCTTGTGAAAGAACCACATTGATACACTTGACACTACATCCAACCAAAAACCTTAAGGTAATAGGTGTATGGGTTATTTCTATTTATATGTTCTCTACTCATCTCATCTCATCTCTTTTTCAAAGGAGGAATTATAACTCACTCACACTTACATTTTTCCCAAAAAATTTCTTCCTTAAATGTCAGTCTCTTTTACACTAGGCTTGCTCCCCTTGAAAAGAAGCCTTTTTCTTAAACTAAGTATTTGAGGCATCACAAATAACTCAATTTCTCCACCAAGCCCATCAAGAGCTAGCCATGCTACTATCACTTATGTAAGCATGCACCTCTAAGAGCCACTTTAAAGCCATCATGTGTACCGAAACCAAAAGTCTTCAATCCATCAATATGCACTTCTCTAGGAGAGTGTCTTACTGCTCAACTAGCCTTCCTTTTACCAAGAGTCAGCAGTTTATAGACTTAACAAAAGTATCCTTTCAACAGTAACCTTTTTATTTTCTCTGATCTTGTGCATCCTTTTGAATTTTTGCACAACCAAGGGATTGACTTACTTTTCTTTATCATGACCCAACCCAATGGGTCGTGACCAGCACTAAGAATTGGATAGGCTTAAGGCCATCAAACAGTAAACTTTAATGTATCCAAAGCCGATAACTAGGCCTAATATAAGGCCTACATAAGCATAAAATACTACAATATAAACTAAGGCAGTCTAGCTCCGCACATACACATATTCATAACCAAATATATAAATGAAGTTGCTAAATCGTTGCTAATTAAATTGTGCTATTTTTTTTTTATTGCTAAAATTAGCAATGAAATTATGTCCATTACTAAACTCCATTGTTATTATGTTACTAAATTGTGCGCTAACCATTTACCATAAAAATTAGCAATGAAATTTGTTTATTACTAATCCATTACTAATTTTAATCTATGAATTTTATTTCTATTCTATTACTAATTAGCGATAGATTAAGTTCGTTATTAATTTTTGTTACTAAATTGTATATTTAAATAATAACTTTTATTTAAATATTCTCAAATATCAACTACTAAAATCTTATAAAAAAAAGGTTAATTGCCAAAAAAGCAGTTTGTCAATTTTTACAATTAAATCCTAAAGTTTGCATAATTGCCAATTAAACCATCTTGTTTGATTGATTTCTCAAATTGACTCGACCATCAATAAACCGTTAGTATGTAGTGTTTGGGAGGTAATTGTAATGGCTTTTAGTTTGACTATTTTAGTTAGGGGCTACACTTTATAAGCTTGTTAATAACTGATATTAATGGACAATTATTAAGGAGAATCATTGTTCTTTGTTCCAGTGGTTTAATCCACTGTCCGGAGAATGAGCTACTGATACATTTGCTTAAACAAAGAAATACTCTTCAAGAGAAAGTTATAGAATTAGCAACAAAATTATTGAAAAGATGCAACTCGATGAATATTGTGATTAAAATGATACATTAATTAATGATTTGCGAGCAAAGTTAAAGTATTAATAAATAAATAAAGTATAACAGAATTTTATTTATAATTTCTTATTTGTTGATATATACTATTAGTTTATTGACTGTTAGGTCAATTTGTGACATTAATTATATATGAGAGAGTGACAATTATACAAATTTTTAGATTTAATTACAAAAATTGAAAAACTTTTTTTTTAACCCTAACCTTTATTTGTAAGATTTTAGTAGTTTAAATTTAAGATTATTTAAATAAAAGTCATTATTTAATATTAATTTTTATATGAAAAATATAAAAATAAACATAAAAAAGTGGCGTGCCACAAGTCAACTTTTTAAGCCCTCTCATTATACTAATTGGAACACTCTTACAAAACTATTTTTAATGCTTAGCTTTAATATGCGAATGTATTATATTTTATATATCATATTTTCATAATCATATTATAAAATTGGGTAAAGTACAATTTAGCCACTGAGATTTAATAAAACTTACAACTTAGTCCCTTTAATTTCAAAATCAAGTAATTTAGTCCTTGAGATTTGGCAAATCTACAATTTAGTCCCTGCCATTAGAATTTCAATTAAGTTACTGTTAATTCTAGAAAAAATGATCAAAATACCTGTAACTCTATTTTCAATCTGAAAAAAATTTAGTCCTTAAGATTTTATTTTATTGAAAATTTAATCCCTAAAATTTGGTTAAACGTACAAATTAGTCCCAATAGACCAATCAATTTAGTCCTTGACATTTTAATAAATCTATAAGTTAGTCCCTACCATTACAATTATGGTTAATTCCCCATTAAATTTTGCAAAAATATCAAGATGCTTTTAACACTATTTTTAATCTAAAAACAATTTAGTACTTGAAGATTTATTTTAATAATTGCATCCATATTCATTTTTTTTTTCTTTTATATATATATATATATATATATATATATATATAAATTATTAAAATAATAATGACAAATAGAATTTTACAAATTTAATAGGTCTAATTTATAAATAGTTATAATATTTAAGGATAATTTGTAAAATATATGGATAATTTTTTAATTAGTCAAAATTTTTAAGGACCTTAAAGTAATTAATCCATATTTTAATAATTTAATTTTAAATTTTTTAATTTAATGGGACCCACATTTAAAAATATAAGGACTAAATTGTTAATAAAACAATATCTCAAAGACTAAATTGTTAAGAAAATAAAACCTTAAGGATTAAATTATTTTTATATTAAAAATAAAGATAAGTGTATTTTGATTATTTTTACTAAAACCAAGGGTAACTTTACAGAATTCTATTAGCAAGGATTAAATTATAAGTTTTGTCAAATCTCAAATGCTAAGTTGATTAGTTTTTAAAATATAGAGACTAAGTTGTAAGTTTTATCAAATCTCAAAAATTAAATTATTGTTTACTCTATAAAATTTTGTTAATGATAAAATTTTTAATTAATTATATTTTTATTTCAAATGTTAATAAATAGATAGGTTGAATAATATATTATTTTTTAAATGATGAAAAATAAAATAGAAAAAATGTCACGTGATGATATTCGAATTACCGTTATTAAAATTCTTTTATATATATATATATTAAAAAATAATTCACTCTTTTATAATATGACAAAAATTTGGTTGAAAAAATTATTATTAGTAATGTTTTATAATTTTTAAAATTGTAAAAGAATTGTATCTATATCATGAGGTGTGACGAAATTTTTACGCTGGTTGCTTAAACTATAGGGGAATTAAACTCATGAGCCATACTATGAAGTTGTGGGAGAGAGTTGTGGAACATCGACTACGTCATGACACTTCTATCTCTCTCAATCAATTTGGTTTCATGCCAGGTCGTTCAACTATGGAAGCGATCTTTCTCATTAGAAGCTTAATGGAGAAATATAAAGATGTGAAGAAAGATCTACACATGGTTTTTATCGATTTGGAGAAGGTTTATGATAGTGTTTCAAGAGATGTCTTATGGAGAGTGTTAGAACAAAAAAATGTATCTATTAGGTACATACAAGTGTTAAAAGATATGTATGAAGGAGCAACTATTATTGTGCGTACAGTGGGAGGGGACACTAGAGATTTTCCTATCTCATTTGGATTACTCCAAGGTTCAGCTATAAGCCCTTACTTTTTACATTAATTTTAGATGAATTAACAAAACATATACAAGAGAGTATCCCTTGGTGCATTATGTTTACAGATTATATAGTTCTAATAGATGAGACGCGAGAAGGAATCAATAGAAAGTTAGAGCTTTGGAGAAGTACTCTAGAGTCAAGGGATTTTAAGTTAAGTAGAATGAAGACAGAATACATGCATTGCAAGTTCAGTGAAGGCGAGGCGGTGATAGGGAAGGAGTTAGTTTGGATGGAGTGAGTGCCAAAGTAATCACTTTAAATATCTCGACTCAATCCTTCAACTAGATGAGGGATGTGAGGAGGAAGTTAGTCATAGGATTAAAGCCGGATGGTTGAAGTGGAGAAGTGCAACAGAAGTTTTATGTGACCACAAAATTCTCAATAAGTTGAAAGTAAAATTTTACTGTACAGCCATACGACCGGCCATGTTATATAGTAGTGAGTGTTGAGCACTGAAGGAGTTGTATGTGTCTAAGATAAGAGTTGCGAAGATGAGAATGTTAAGGTGGATGAGTGGTCATACTAGACTAGATAAAGTCCGTAATGAAAGTATTAGAGAAAAGGTAGGAGTGGTGCCAATTGAGGATAAGTTGAGAGTAGGAAGATTGAGGTGGTTTGGTCATGTGAAGCGTAGACATACGGAGGCTTCAGTTAGACAAGTATAACACATTAGGTTAGAGGATTAAAAAAAAAAGGGTAGACATAAATTGACTTGGAGGATAGTAGTACAATATGATCTAGAAGCATTACACATTTCCAAGAATTTAACCCAAAATCGTTTAGAATGGAGAAAGAGAATCTATATACCCGACCCCAAATGAATTTTAGATAATTATTTTTTTAGAAATAATATTTTAGTAGTTAAAATTTAAAAATATTTAAATAAAAAATTAATATTTAATATAAGAAGTTAATTTTTTATAAAAAAAATAAATATAAAAAATAAATTATATCATGTGGTACTTGTTTTCGCACTATATTAAGAGAGGTGGCATATTTTTGTAAAGTTATTTTTGCCTCATAAAAAATAAAAATTGAATTGAATTATTATATAATCACATTACTTTTATTTTGTTTTTAAGTTTTTTAAAATAATTTTTTTAGCTAAATATTCACTAACTATATTTACAACATGGGAATATAAAAAAATTAAATTAAATTCAAGCAACTTTATATTTTCTAATACATAAGAGTTGCGTCCTTTTGATTTTGGCGTATTATTTAGACCAAAGAGTTTCACTTAATCAACTTTTTTTTTTTTCTTATTGTAATTTTAATATACAAATTTTTTTTAATACAATTGAAATTAATATTTAGTTAATGATCCTAAATAAATACATATTTTCTTCAGATTTTTATTTTTTATATATATAATATTTTTATTATTTTTCATAAAATCGAATACACAATTTCACACCTGAATTTTCTTAAAAACATTTTATGACATCCTCAATTTTTAAAATATCTCTTAACATGCCTCAATTTCTATAAAGTGAAATTAAAATACCCTTAAAATGAGTATAAATTCCATTCACGCTTATATCGTAATTTCTTTGTTGAAAATGTAAGAATTTTAATTTCATTTTACACATGAAAACATTTACATTAAACGTTTTAAAAATTTAAAATATAACCAAAATTTTTAGTAAAATTTAAAAATGAACTTATTTATTCAACATTTTTCATATTAAACTTAGGATATCATGTTCTAATTTAAAAAAATAACTGCATAATATATTCCAATTTGAAAAATAATTGTATCAATTAATCTTATTTTTTGCTATTAACTAAGTTTTAACTATCCTAACATGGGAAAGTTTTAGAGAATGCTTATAGTTCTCATGTATAATCAAATTTGTTGATTTGATATTATTGATATTAAATTTAATATCCAACTAATAAATTAGAATTCAATTAACAAGAAACAGAGGAAATTTAGTTTAAAAAATATTTTCTTAAAATGAGTTATTTAATCAGAAATTCATAACAAATATTAAATGATATACGCAAGAATACTTCTACATAAATAATCGATAAGGTGATAGATAAGAAATTACTCTAATGGGCAACCTTGGTGATTTCGCTATATCTGCAACTATTCTATTCTAACTTTTAGTTTCAGCATCTCACGATAATCTTCAACTTTTGTAATTCTGCTCATGGTTGAGGGGAAAAAAATGGCAGTCGGGCAACAACCAGCTCTCATTCGACTTTAAACAATAACAGCTTACAATACATCCCATTTGTCAGCCACAGCCTCACAAATCCTTGAGATACACCAGGCAGCGCTCAGCGGATATCCAGAAACTGGTGGGAAAAAAATTAAGCCATAAATGAACTGGTCGGAATGCAAATAATATATATATATATATATATATGGATGGTACAATCTTAAGTGAAGTTGATGCTATCAGATAAATATCCCCATGACATGAAAAGCAAATTTCTAATGAAAATAATGAAATCACTGCCCAAATCCCATGCATATTAGTGAACATACCAAACCATGTTAATTAATGGATTCTCAACATGAATTGTATGCCAACATCCAGGACAACTTTGTATAATTGTGCTCCAAAAAGCTACAAAAGATTGTGATGTAGGAAAAGAAAAATAAGCTCAGTTAGTTTTCCTATTTTAAGTTGGTTGGTTTTGGTTTTGGTTTTTTGGTTTCTTATTTTAAAAAGGATTCTTATTCCTCTTAGTTATTTTTTTGTTTAGGGTCTTCACTTCCTTTTCTCAGCAGATTTAGGATTCCACATGAAATATAAAAGCATGTCTTTCTGTTATTTTGTATCAGACTTCAAAATTTTACTAAGAACAGAGAATCAATACCCAGTTTCAGAGTTCCTTATGTTTAGAAAATCAGTGTTTGCTAATTTTCTTTAGCAATTCACTGCATATGTTGGCATCAGAGCAGGAATATCTGATGTGGCAGACAAAGTAGGACACAACCAGCCTATTGCTCAAGAACAAGGGCTGTCACAGCTGCAGGCTATGGAACAGAGATTCAAAGTGACAAATGGAGGAAATCTGCAACAGGCTGGATGCAATTAGGATGGGTGATAATGAGTGCAGAAGATGGAGGAAGAGGAGAACAAGAATATGCTCACAACCCATCTGCTGCTCAACGTAATCCAGCAGGCTGTAGACCAACTGTTAGCAATGATGAATTTGATCAAGAAAATGGTGGCTACGCTCAGGTTGTTGGAACTCGTGGTAATAAGAGACAAAAGACTTGGCGAGAACATGGAGAGAATAGACAAAATCAGTGGGAACCTTAAGAATTCCGTTTGAAAGTTTATATCCCA